>NC_135236.1:321300986-321604016 GCF_051348905.1 Ranitomeya variabilis
ATTATGTGGCAGGGGTACACAGGCAGCATTGGTGTGCTCAGGGGAGAACAATTGGAAGGAGGGACCGCAAACAGACTTAGTAGGCCTAAAATAAGAAAATAGGCTCTATGCAGCTTCCATTATGTGGCACGGGTACACAGGCAGCATTGGTGTGCTCAGCGTAGGACAATTGGAAGGAGGGACCGCAGACAGACTTAGTAGGCCTAAAATAACAAAATAAGCTCTATGCAGCTTCCATTATGTGGCAGGGATACACAGGCAGCATTGGTGTGCTCGGCGGAGGACAATTGGAAGGAGGGACCTCAGACAGTAAGTACTCCATAAAGCTAAATAGATGTTAATGTCTCTCACAAAAAAAAAAAAGGTGCCATACTTAGGTACAGTGGTGGGCTCCTATGCTGACTTTCAGACATTGTAATTTGGTGCAAAGTATTTACTGGTGTAAATGTAGGACAGGGCCCCTGCCTATTTTAAATAGCATCATACATGTCAACAAATTGTTATTGTCAGTGCCAGGCATTGAAGGATTTCAGCGCATAGACTAAACAGTGGTGGAGCAGCGAAAGATAATTTTGCAAGTGGTAGAGAACTGTGTGAGCTGGGGGAAAACACTCTCTCGTGGCCGGTGGTACAGGCCCAGGGCCCCTCATGTTACAACGGTGTGTCTGACGTTGGGTGCGCTCCACCACCGCCAGAGACACTTCATTGTACTATGAGGGACCCAGTGGCAGTGCTGTCAACCAAAAGTGGGCAGACCCACCTCTTCAGACAAACGGCACTCTGACGGGTGCTTGCGCCAAGTGGCGAGACCACTGCCCCGTGGGGGTAGTTAGGCCATTTAGGGAGGTGTAAACATGTCGTATGCTGTACAAACAGCAGCTGCAAATTAAGAGATAGGAACAGTCAGTAACACCAGTCCCAAAGCAAGACCTTTTTTCAGGAAAGCTAGGTGTCAGCCGGGAAAGGTGGGGCAAAATTATTAGAAATCCATGAGTGGTTCATTTTTAGGAAGGTTAGATCATCAACATTTTGGGTCGCCAGACGAGTTCTTTTTTTGGTCAGTATTGAACCAGCAGCACTGAATATTCTTTCTGATAGCACACTAGCTGCTGGGCAAGCAAGCTCCTGCAATGCATATTCGGCCAATTCAGGCCAGGTGTCTATTTTGGATGCCCAGTAATCAAAGGGGAATGACGGTTGAGGGAGAACATCGATAATGGAGGAAAAATAGTTAGTAATCATACTGGACAAATGTTGTCTCCTGTCACTTTGAATTGATGCTGCAGTACCTGTCGTGTCTGCGGTCATTGCGAAATCACTCCACAACCTGGTCAGAAAACCCCTCTGTCCAACGCCACTTCTGATTTGTGCACCTCTAACACCTTAGCCCTGTTGCCCCCTGCAGCTCGTGTGAGAATCATCACCGGCGCTGTGTGCTGGGAATGCCTGAATCAAACGGTCTACAAGAGTAGCTTATTTGGTTGCCAATATTTGTTCGAGGTTCTCATGTGGCATGATATTTTGCAATTTGCCTTTATAGCGAGGATCAAGGAGGCAGGCCAACCAGTAATCGTCATCGGTCATCATTTTTATAATGCGTGGGTCCCTTTTGAGGATACGCAAGGCATAATCCGCCATGTGGGCCAATGTTCCAGTTGTCAAATCAGTGCATGTGCTGGGTTGAGGAGCACTATCGGGCAAATCAACGTCACTTGTCTCCCTCAAAAAACCTGAACCCGGCCTTGCAACACCAGCAGTTTCTATTGCCCCCTGAGAAGCTTCCTCATCCAAAAAATACTCAACCCCATCATCCTCCTCGTCCTCCTCCTCTTCGCCCCCCACCTCGTCCTGTAGACTTCCCTGAGCAGACAATGGCTGACTGTCATCTAGGCTTCCCTCGTCCTCAGCTGCAGACACCTGCTCCTTTATGTGCGTCAAACTTTGCATCAGCAGGCACATTAGGGGGATGCTCATGCTTATTATGGTGTTATCTGCACTAACCAGCTGTGTGCATTCCTCAAAACACTGACGGACTTGACACAGGTCTTGTAGCTTCGACCACTGCACACCTGACAACTCCATGTCTGCCATCCAACTGCCTACCCGTGTATCTGTATCCTCCCACAAATACATAACAGCACGCCTCTGTTTGCACAGTCTCTGAAGCATGTGCAGTGTGGAGTTCCACCTTGTTGCAACGTCAATGATTAGGCGATGCTGGAGAAGTTTCAAAGACCGCTGATGGTTCTAAATACGGCTGGAGTGTACGGGCGAATGGCGGATGTGCGAGCAAAGTCTGCGCACTTTCAGGAGCAGGTCGTGTAACCCCGGATAACTTTTCAGAAAGCACTGCACCACCAGGTTTAAGGTGTGAGCCAGGCAAGGAATGTGTTTCAGTTGTGAAAGGGCTATGGCAGCCATAAAATTCCTTCCGTTATCACTCACTACCTTGCCTGCCTCAAGATGTACAGTGCCCAGCCATGACTGAGTTTCTTGCTGCAAAAACTCGGACAGAACTTCCGCGGTGTGTCTGTTGTCGCCCAAACACTTCATTGCCAATACAGCCTGCTGACGCTTGCCACTAGCTGTTCCATAATGGGACACCTCGTGTGCAACAGTGCCAGCTGCGGATGGATTGGTCGTGTGACTGTGGTCTGTGGACGAGCTCTTGCTTCTGCAGGAGGGCGAGGAGGAGGAGGGGGGACGAATGCCTACAGCCAACTGTTTCCTAGACCGTGGGCTAGGAAGAACTGTCCCAATATTGCTGTCCCCTGTGGACCCTGCATCCACCACATTAGCCCAGTGTGCCGTGATGTAGACGTAACGCCCCTGGCCATGCCTACTGGTCCATGCATCTGTTGTCAGGTGCACCTTTCTACTCACAGATTGCCTGAGTGCATGGACAATACGGTCTTTTACATGCTGGTGGAGGGCTGGGATGGCTTTTCTCGAAAAGAAGTGTTGACTGGGTAGCTCGTAGGGTGGTACAGCATAGTCCATCAGGGCTTTGAAAGCTTCAGTTTCAACTAACCGGTAGGGCATCATCTCTAACGAGATTAGTCTAGCAATGTGGGCGTTCAAACCCTGTGTACACAGATGCGAGGATGAGTACTTCCTTTTCCCAACGAGAGTCTCATGTAGGGTGAGCTGGACTGGAGAGCTGCCTAGGGTGGAACTAGCGGGGGTGCCGGTGGACAAGGCAGACTGAGAGAGGGTTGGTGATGGTATTCTTGCTGTTGCCCTACATACAGTGTTTCCTACCACGAACCTGGTGATTCCCTGACTGTTTTGGCCTTGCGACAAAACCGCCACATTTACTGCAGGTGGTGTGGTAAACGGTGGGCTTACAGAGAGGGAAGGGATGTAGCGTTGCTGACTAGCTTCATTGTGAGAGGGTGCTACAACGTTAAGGGACGTTTGGTAGTTAGTCCAGGCTTGCAAGTGCATGGTGGTTAAATGTCTACGCATGCAACTTGCATTTAGATTTTTAACATTCTGACCTCTGCTGAAGGTCCTTGAGCATTTCATACAGATGACTTTGCACTGATCATTGGGATCTTCGTTAAAAAAATGCCAGACTGCACTCTTCCTACTATCGGATACCTTTTCAGGCATTGCACACTGAGCTAGTTTAACTGGATGGCCACGCTGTCCTACAACTGGTTTTGGTTTTGCCACACGTTTTTGACCAGATACGGGCCTGCCAGATGTAACCTGTTGCGATGTTGATGCCTGCTGCAGCTCCTCCTCCTCCGCTTCAGAGCTACTGCCGCCTGCACCCTATTCCCCCAATGGCTGCCAATTGGGGTGAACAACTGTGTCATCTATGACCTCCTCTTCTATGTCCTGGGCACCTTCCTCTGGGTCACCGTGTAAGCTGGTGCTATAGCGTTCGTGACGGGGCTTAATAGTCTCATTAGGGTCAGATTCTGGATCAGTACACTGCGAGGACAATGTTCTGATCTGAGTCAAAGGAACAGCATAATAATCTGGCTGTGGCTGTGCATCTGTGCACTCCATGTCCGATTCATCTTGTAATGGGCATGGCCTGTTAACAATTTCCCTTTCTAACCCAGGAACGGTATGTGTAAAGAGCTCCATGGAGTAACCTGCTGTGTCACCTGACGCATCCTTCTCTGTTGTTCTGGGTGAAGAACACAAGGAAGCGACTTGTCCCTGACCAGGAACATCCACTGACGACGCGCTGCTTTTACATTTTGCACTTTCCGAGGAGGAGGCGAAAGAGCTAGAGACAGAGTCAGCAAGGAAAGACAAAACTTGTTCCTGCTGCTCTGGCTTTAAAAACGGTTTTCCTACTCCCAGAAAAGGGAGCGTTCGAGGCCTTGTGTAGCCAGACGATGACGCTGGCTCAACAACTCGAGACTTAGGGTCTATATTGCTTTTCCCATGACTACCTGATGCTCCACGACCACCACCACTACCATCATTACCAGCTGGCAATGACCGCCCATGGCCACGACCTCTTCCACCAGACTTCCTCATTCTTGGAAAAATGAAACCAATCTAACAACCGTTATGTGGTCCTGTACAACCAGGTAGAAGGTGTACGTAAACTTGTTGTGAATTTAGATCTCCCTTTTTTATGTGTGGGAGAATGCAGGAAAAAATCAGGCCCACTGTATTACACTACACAGTTTGATTGGCAGAAAGAGGCTGGCAGATATGCCACTAACAGGAGTGACGCAGATGCACACACTGGCAATAGAAATCTCCCTCTTTATGTGTGGGAGAATGCAGGGAAAAATCAGGCCCACTGGATTACACTACACAGTTTGATTGGCAGAAAGAGGCTGGCAGATATGCCACGAACAGGACTGACTCACGCAGATGCACACACTGGCAATAGAAATCTCCCTCTTTTTGTGTGGGAGAATGCAGGAAAAAATCAGGCCCACTATATCACAGTATAGTTTCTGTGGCACAAAATGACTGACAGATACCACAGACAGCACTGGCACAGATGCACAGATTTGGCAATATTATTCTCCCTTTATTTTATTTTTTTTTATTTATATGGGAGACAAGTGATTTAATCAGGCCTACTATAGCACAGTATATTTTCTGTGGCACAAAATGAATGACAGATACCACAGACAGCACTGGCACAGATGCACAGATTTGGCAATATTATTCTCCCTTTATTTTATTTTTTTTTTATATGGGAGACAAGTGATTTAATCAGGCCCACTATAGCACAGTACATTTTCTGTGGCACAAAATGAATGACAGATACCACAGACAGCACTGGCACAGATGCACAGATTTGGAAATATTATTCTCCCTTTATTTTAATTTTTTTTTGTGATATGGGAGACAAGGGATTTAATCAGGCCCACTATATCACAGTATAGTTTCTGGGGCACAAAATGAATGACAGATACCACAGACAGCACTGGTGTCATGAATCCCCAATGGCTAGGGATAGCACAGGACAAGCAAAGTATAACAAATATCGGACGAGCTCTAGGGTGATGGAACCTGGGCTGACCGCTGCCCTACGCCTGACAAACGCAACTAGAGATAGCCAGGGAGCGTTCCTACGTTGGTTCTAGACGCCACGCACCAGCCTAAGAGCTAACTAGTACTGCAGAGAAAACAAGACCTCACTTGCCTCCAGAGGAATTAACCCCAAAGGTATAGTTGCCCCCCACATGTATTGATGGTGAAATGAGAGGAAGGCACACACATAGAGATGATGTATATAGCTTTAGCAAATAGAGGCCCGCTGAAAACTAGAAAGCAGAATGATACAAAAGGGGACTGAGCGGTCAGCAAAAAACCATAATCAAAAAAACCATCCTGAGATTACAAGAACCCATGTGCCAACTCATGGCACATGGGGAGAATCTCAGTCCACTAGAGCAACCAGCTAGCATAGAGACATTCTAAGCAAGCTGGACCAAAAACCAAACAACTGAAAATCAGCACTTAGCTTATCCTGAAAGATCTGGGAGCAGGTAGGCAGGAACCAAACAGAGCACATCTGAACACATTGATAGCCGGCAAGGGAAATGACAGAAAGGCCAGGTAAAATAGGAAACACCCAGCCTCTGATGGACAGGTGGAAACCAAAGGCCGCAACCCACCAAAGTCACCCAGTACCAGCAGTAACCACCAGAGGGAGCCCACCAACAGAATCCACAACACACTGGCACAGATGCACAGATTTGGCAAAATTATTCTCCCTTTATTTTATTTTATTTTATTTATATGGGAGAGAAGTGATTTAATCAGGCCCACTATATCACAGTATATTTTCTGTGGCACAAAATGAATGACAGATACCACAGACAGCACTGGCACAGATGCACAGATTTGGCAATATTATTCTCCATTTAATTTTTTTTTTATACGGGAGACAAGTAATTTAATCAGGCCCACTATATCACAGTATAGTTCCTGTGGCACAAAATGAATGACAGATACCACAGACAGCACTGGCACAGATGCACAGATTTGGCAATATTATTCTCCCTTTATTTTATTTTTTTTTATTTATATGGGAGACAAGTGATTTAATCAGGCCCACTATATCACAGTATATTTTCTGTGGCACAAAATGAATGACAGATACCACAGACAGCACTGGCAAAGATGCACAGAGTTGGAAATATTATTCTCCCTTTATTTTATTTTTATTTTTATTGATATGGGAGACAAGTGATTTAATCAGGCCCACTATATCACAGTATAGTTTCTGTGGCACAAAATGAATGACATATACCACAGACAGCACTGGCACAGATGCACAGATTTGGCAATATTATTGTCCCTTTATTTTTTTATTTTTTTTTTATGGGAGACAAGTGATTTAATCAGGCCCACTATATCACAGTATAGTTTCTGTGGCACAAAATGAATGACAGATACCACAGACAGCACTGGCACAGATGCACAGATTTGGCAATATTATTCTCCCTTTATTTTATTTTTTTTTATTTATATGGGAGACAAGTGATTTAATCAGGCCCACTATATCACAGTATATTTTCTGTGGCACAAAATGAATGACAGATACCACAGACAGCACTGGCAAAGATGCACAGAGTTGGAAATATTATTCTCCCTTTATTTTATTTTTTTCTTTATTGATATGGGAGACAAGTGATTTAATCAGGCCCACTATATCACAGTATAGTTTCTGTGGCACAAAATGAATGACATATACCACAGACAGCACTGGCACAGATGCACAGATTTGGCAATATTATTGTCCCTTTATTTTTTTATTTTTTTTTATGGGAGACAAGTGATTTAATCAGGCCCACTATATCACAGTATAGTTTCTGTGGCACAAAATGAATGACAGATACCACAGACAGCACTGGCACAGATGCACAGATTTGGCAATATTATTCTCCATTTAATTTTTTTTTCATACGGGAGACAAGTAATTTAATCAGGCCCACTATATCACAGTATAGTTCCTGTGGCACAAAATGAATGACAGATACCACAGACAGCACTGGCACAGATGCACAGATTTGGCAATATTATTCTCCCTTTATTTTATTTTTTTTATATGGGAGACAAGTGATTTAATCAGGCCCACTATATCACAGTATATTTTCTGTGGCACAAAATAAATGAAAGATACCACAGACAGCACTGGCACAGATGCACTTAGCACTTAGCTTATCCTGAAAGATCTGGGAGCAGGTAGGCAGGAACCAAACAGAGCACATCTGAACACATTGATAGCCGGCAAGGGAAATGACAGAAAGGCCAGGTAAAATAGGAAACACCCAGCCTCTGATGGACAGGTGGAAACCAAAGGCCGCAACCCACCAAAGTCACCCAGTACCAGCAGTAACCACCAGAGGGAGCCCACCAACAGAATCCACAACAGTACCCCCCCCCTTGAGGAGGGGTCACCGAACCCTCACGAGAACCCCCAGGGCGATCAGCGTGAGCTCTATGGAAGGCGCGGACCAAATCAGTCGCGTGAACATCGGAGGCGACCACCCAGGAATTATCCTCCTGACCATAACCCTTCCACTTAACCAAATACTGGAGTTTGCGTCTGGAAACACGAGAATCCAAGATCTTTTCAACAACATACTCCAATTCTCCCTCCACCAGCACCGGAGCAGGAGGCTCGACCGAAGGAACAACGGGCACCTCATACCTCCGCAACAACGACCGATGGAACACATTATGAATAGCAAACGATGCTGGGAGATCCAAACGAAAAGATACAGGGTTAAGAATCTCCGAGATCCTATAAGGACCGATGAACCGAGGCTTGAACTTAGGAGAAGAGACCTTCATAGGGACAAAACGAGAAGACAACCACACCAAGTCCCCAACAAGAAGTCGGGGACCCACGCGGCGACGGCGATTAGCAAACTGCTGAGTCTTCTCCTGAGATAACTTCAAATTGTCCACCACCTGATTCCAAATCTGATGTAGCCTGTCCACCACCACGTCCACTCCAGGACAATCCGAAGATTCCCCATGACCAGAGGAAAAACGAGGATGAAACCCCGAATTACAAAAAAAAGGAGAGACCAACGTGGCAGAACTAGCCCGATTATTAAGAGCAAATTCGGTCAGTGGCAAAAAAGCAACCCAGTCATCCTGATCAGCAGAAACAAAACACCTCAAATAAGTTTCCAAGGTCTGATTAGTTCGCTCCGTCTGGCCATTCGTCTGAGGATGGAATGCAGACGAGAAAGACAAATCAATGCCCATCTTGGCACAAAACGTCCGCCAAAATCTAGACACAAACTGGGATCCCCTGTCAGAAACGATATTCTCCGGAATCCCATGCAAACGAACCACGTTCTGAAAAAACAAAGGAACCAACTCAGAGGAGGAGGGTAACTTAGGCAAGGGCACCAAATGAACCATCTTAGAAAAGCGGTCACACACAACCCAGATAACGGACATTTTCTGTGAAACCGGGAGATCAGAAATAAAATCCATGGAAATGTGCGTCCAAGGCCTCTTCGGGATGGGCAAAGAAAACAACAACCCACTAGCCCGTGAACAGCAAGGCTTAGCTCGAGCACACACTTCACAAGACTGCACAAAGGTACGCACATCCCTAGACAAGGAAGGCCACCAAAAAGACCTGGCCACCAAATCTCTTGTACCAAATATTCCAGGATGACCAGCCAACACAGAAGAATGGACCTCGGAGATGACTCTACTGGTCCAATCATCCGGAACAAACAGTCTTTCTGGTGGACATCGATCCGGTTTATCCACCTGAAACTCCTGCAATGCGCGTCGCAAGTCTGGGGATACGGCGGACAATATTACCCCATCCCTAAGGATACCAGCAGGCCCAGTGTCTCCAGGAGAATCAGGCACAAAACTCCTGGAAAGAGCATCTGCCTTCACATTCTTTGAACCTGGCAGGTATGAAACCACGAAATTGAAACGAGAAAAAAATAATGACCAACGAGCCTGTCTAGGATTCAAACGCCTGGCAGACTCAAGGTAAATGAGATTCTTGTGATCAGTCAAGACCACCACGCGATGTTTAGCACCCTCAAGCCAATGACGCCACTCCTCAAATGCCCACTTCATGGCCAAAAGCTCCCGATTACCCACATCATAATTGCGCTCAGCGGGCGAGAATTTTCTAGAGAAGAAAGCACATGGCTTCGTCACCGAGCCATTAGAACTTCTCTGTGACAAAACCGCCCCCGCTCCAATCTCGGAAGCATCAACCTCCACCTGAAAAGGAAGTGAAACATCTGGTTGACACAACACAGGAGCAGAAGAAAACCGGCGCTTAAGTTCCCGAAAGGCCTCCACGGCCGCAGGAGACCAATCAGCAACATCAGCACCCTTTTTAGTCAAATCAGTCAAAGGTTTAACAATACTGGAAAAATTAGCAATGAACCGACGATAAAAATTAGCAAACCCCAAGAGCTTATGAAGGCTCTTAACAGATGTAGGTTGTGTCCAGTCACAAATAGCCTGAACCTTAATGGGATCCATCTCAATAGTAGAAGGAGAAAAAATGTACCCCAAAAAAGAAATCTTCTGGACTCCGAAGAGACACTTTGAGCCCTTCACAAACAGAGAATTGGCCCGCAAAACCTGAAACACCCTCCTGACCTGTAGAACATGAGACTCCCAGTCATCAGAAAACACCAAAATATAATCCAAATACACAATCATAAACTTATCCAGATATTCACGGAAAATATTGTGCATAAAGGACTGAAAGACTGACGGAGCATTGGAGAGTCCAAAAGGCATTACCAAATACTCAAAATGGCCCTCAGGCGTATTAAATGCGGTTTTCCACTCATCACCCTGTTTTATCCGCACCAGATTATACGCACCACGAAGATCTATTTTAGTGAACCACCTAGCCCCCTTAATGCGAGCAAACAAATCAGTAAATAATGGCAATGGATACTGGTATTTGACTGTAATCTTATTCAGAAGGCGATAATCTATACAAGGCCTCAGGGAACCATCTTTTTTTGCCACAAAAAAAAACCTGCTCCCAGAGGGGACGAAGATGGACGAATATGTCCCTTTTCCAAGGACTCCTTAATATAATTCCGCATAGCAGTATGCTCTGGCAGTGACAGATTAAATAAACGACCCTTAGGGAACTTACTGCCAGGAATCAATTCTATAGCACAGTCACACTCTCTATGAGGAGGGAGCGAATTGAGCTTAGGCTCCTCAAAAACATCCTTATAATCTGACAAAAACGCAGGGATCTCCGAAGGAGTCGATGAAGCGATAGAAATCGGAGGTGCATCATCATGAACCCCCTGACATCCCCAGCTTAGCACAGACATTGTTTTCCAGTCCAGGACAGGATTATGAGTTTGTAACCATGGCAGACCAAGCACTAGTACATCATGTAAATTATACAGTACAAGGAAGCGAATCACCTCCTGATGAACGGGAGTCATGCGCATGGTCACTTGTGTCCAATACTGCGGTTTATTCATAGCCAATGGTGTAGAATCAATTCCCTTCAGAGGAATAGGAACTTCCAGAGGCTCTAGACTAAAACCGCAGCGTTTAGCAAATGACCAATCCATAAGACTCAGGGCAGCGCCTGAATCCACATAGGCATCGACGGAAATGGAAGACAGTGAAAAAATCAGAGTCACAGACAAAATGAACTTAGACTGCAGAGTATCAATGGCAAAAGATTTATCAACCCTTTTTGTGCGTTTAGAGCATGCTGATATAATATGAGCTGAATCACCACAATAAAAACACAAACCATTTTTCCGCCTATAATTTTGCCGTTCACTTCTGGACTGAATTCTATCACATTGCATAGTCTCAGGTGCCTGTTCAGAAGACACCGCCAACTGGTGCACGGGTTTGCGCTCCCGTAAACGCCGATCAATCTGAATGGCCATAGCCATAGACTCATTCAGACCTGTAGGCGCAGGGAACCCCACCATAACATCCTTAATGGCCTCAGAAAGACCATTTCTGAAGTTTGCAGCCAGGGCGCACTCATTCCACTGAGTAAGCACCGACCATTTCCGAAATTTCTGACAATATATTTCCGCTTCATCATGCCCCTGAGAGAGGGCTAATAAAGCCTTTTCAGCCTGAATCTCTAGGTTAGGTTCCTCATAGAGCAATCCCAATGCCAGAAAAAACGCATCCACACTGAGCAACGCAGGATCCCCTGGTGCCAATGCAAATGCCCAATTCTGAGGGTCGCCCCGTAGGAACGATATAACAATCTTGACCTGTTGAGCAGGGTCTCCAGAGGAGCGAGATTTCAAAGAGAGAAACAATTTACAATTGTTCCTGAAATTCAGGAAGGTAGATCTATCTCCAGAAAAAAACTCTGGAATAGGAATTCTAGGTTCAGACATGGGAGTGTGAACAACGAAATCCTGTATGTTTTGAACCTTTGCCGCGAGATTACTCAGGCTGGAAGCCAAACTCTGGACATCCATGATAAACAGCTAAGATCAGAGCCATTCAAGGGTTAAGAGGAGGTAAGAAGCAGCTAGACAGCAATTAAGGGCTAGGCAGCAAAACTCTGAAGGAAAAAAAAATAAAAAAATTTTCCTTGAACACTTCTTTTCCTCCTGCTTCAGCCCAAACATTTAACACTTTGTGGGCCAGCTATACTGTCATGAATCCCCAATGGCTAGGGATAGCACAGGACAAGCAAAGTATAACAAATATCGGACGAGCTCTAGGGTGATGGAACCTGGGCTGACCGCTGCCCTACGCCTGACAAACGCAACTAGAGATAGCCAGGGAGCGTTCCTACGTTGGTTCTAGACGCCACGCACCAGCCTAAGAGCTAACTAGTACTGCAGAGAAAACAAGACCTCACTTGCCTCCAGAGGAATTAACCCCAAAGGTATAGTTGCCCCCCACATGTATTGACGGTGAAATGAGAGGAAGGCACACACATAGAGATGATGTATATAGCTTTAGCAAATAGAGGCCCGCTGAAAACTAGAAAGCAGAATGATACAAAAGGGGACTGAGCGGTCAGCAAAAAACCCTAATCAAAAAAACCATCCTGAGATTACAAGAACCCATGTGCCAACTCATGGCACATGGGGAGAATCTCAGTCCACTAGAGCAACCAGCTAGCATAGAGACATTCTAAGCAAGCTGGACCAAAAACCAAACAACTGAAAATCAGCACTTAGCTTATCCTGAAAGATCTGGGAGCAGGTAGGCAGGAACCAAACAGAGCACATCTGAACACATTGATAGCCGGCAAGGGAAATGACAGAAAGGCCAGGTAAAATAGGAAACACCCAGCCTCTGATGGACAGGTGGAAACCAAAGGCCGCAACCCACCAAAGTCACCCAGTACCAGCAGTAACCACCAGAGGGAGCCCACCAACAGAATCCACAACACACTGGCACAGATGCACAGATTTGGCAAAATTATTCTCCCTTTATTTTATTTTTTTTTATTTATATGGGAGAGAAGTGATTTAATCAGGCCCACTATATCACAGTATATTTTCTGTGGCACAAAATGAATGACAGTCACCACATACAGCACTGGCACAGATGCACAGATTTGGCAATATTATTCTCCCTTTATTTTAATTTTTTTTATTGATATGGGAGAAAAGTGATTTAATCAGGCCCACTATATCACAGTATAGTTTCTGTGGCACAAAATGAATGATAGATACCACAGACAGCACTGGCACAGATGCACAGATTTGGCAATATTATTCTCCTTTTATTTTATTTTATTTTTTTTTATGGGAGACAAGTGATTTAATCAGGCCCACTATATCACAGTATAGTTTCTGTGGCACAAAATGAATGATAGATACCACAGACAGCACTGGCACAGATGCACAGATTTGGCAATATTATTCTCCTTTTATTTTATTTTTTTTTTTTATGGGAGACAAGTGGTTTAATCAGGCCCACTATATCACAGTATAGTTTCTGTGGCACAAAATGAATGACAGATACCACAGACAGCACTGGCACAGATGCACAGATTTGGCAATATTATTCTCCCTTTATTTTAATTTTTTTTATTTATATGGGAGACAAGTGATTTAATCAGGCCCACTATATCGCAGTATATTTTCTGTGGCACAAAATGAATGACAGATACCACAGACAGCACTGGCACATATGCACAGATTTGGCAATATTATTCTCCCTTTATTTTATTTTTTTTTATTTATATGGGAGACAAGTGATTTAATCAGGCCCACTATATCACAGTATATTTTCTGTGGCACAAAATGAATGACAGATACCACAGACAGCACTGGCAAAGATGCACAGAGTTGGAAATATTATTCTCCCTTTATTTTTATTTTTTTTATTGATATGGGAGACAAGTGATTTAATCAGGCCCACTATATCACAGTATAGTTTCTGTGGCACAAAATGAATGACATATACCACAGACAGCACTGGCACAGATGCACAGATTTGGCAATATTATTGTCCCTTTATTTTTTTATTTTTTTTTTATGGGAGACAAGTGATTTAATCAGGCCCACTATATCACAGTATAGTTTCTGTGGCACAAAATGAATGATAGATACCACAGACAGCACTGGCACAGATTCACAGATTTGGCAATATTATTCTCCTTTTATTTTATTTTATTTTTTTATGGGAGACAAGTGGTTTAATCAGGCCCACTATATCACAGTATAGTTTCTGTGGCACAAAATGAAAGACAGATACCACAGACAGCACTGGCACTATTATTCTCCCTTAATTTTAATTTTTTTTATTTATATGGGAGACAAGTGATTTAATAAGGCCCACTATATCGCAGTATATTTTCTGTGGCACAAAATGAATGACAGATACCACAGACAGCACTGGCACAGATGCACAGATTTGGCAATATTATTCTCCCTTTATTTTATTTTTTTTTATTTATATGGGAGACAAGTGATTTAATCAGGCCCACTATATCACAGTATATTTTCTGTGGCACAAAATGAATGACAGATACCACAGACAGCACTGGCAAAGATGCACAGAGTTGGAAATATTATTCTCCCTTTATTTTATTTTTTTTTTATTGATATGGGAGACAAGTGATTTAATCAGGCCCACTATATCACAGTATAGTTTCTGTGGCACAAAATGAATGACATATACCACAGACAGCACTGGCACAGATGCACAGATTTGGCAATATTATTGTCCCTTTATTTTTTTATTTTTTTTGTATGGGAGACAAGTGATTTAATCAGGCCCACTATATCACAGTATAGTTTCTGTGGCACAAAATGAATGACAGATACCACAGACAGCACTGGCACAGATGCACAGATTTGGCAATATTATTCTCCCTTTATTTTATTTTTTTTTATTTATATGGGAGACAAGTGATTTAATCAGGCCCACTATATCACAGTATATTTTCTGTGGCACAAAATGAATGACAGATACCACAGACAGCACTGGCAAAGATGCACAGAGTTGGAAATATTATTCTCCCTTTATTTTATTTTTTTTTTATTGATATGGGAGACAAGTGATTTAATCAGGCCCACTATATCACAGTATAGTTTCTGTGGCACAAAATGAATGACATATACCACAGACAGCACTGGCACAGATGCACAGATTTGGCAATATTATTGTCCCTTTATTTTTTTATTTTTTTTTTATGGGAGACAAGTGATTTAATCAGGCCCACTATATCACAGTATAGTTTCTGTGGCACAAAATGAATGACAGATACCACAGACAGCACTGGCACAGATGCACAGATTTGGCAATATTATTCTCCCTTTATTTTATTTTTTTTTATTTATATGGGAGACAAGTGATTTAATCAGGCCCACTATATCACAGTATATTTTCTGTGGCACAAAATGAATGACAGATACCACAGACAGCACTGGCAAAGATGCACAGAGTTGGAAATATTATTCTCCCTTTATTTTATTTTATTTTTTATTGATATGGGAGACAAGTGATTTAATCAGGCCCACTATATCACAGTATAGTTTCTGTGGCACAAAATGAATGACATATACCACAGACAGCACTGGCACAGATGCACAGATTTGGCAATATTATTGTCCCTTTATTTTTTTATTTTTTTTTATGGGAGACAAGTGATTTAATCAGGCCCACTATATCACAGTATAGTTTCTGTGGCACAAAATGAATGACAGATACCACAGACAGCACTGGCACAGATGCACAGATTTGGCAATATTATTCTCCATTTAATTTTTTTTTTATACGGGAGACAAGTGATTTAATCAGGCCCACTATATCACAGTATAGTTCCTGTGGCACAAAATGAATGACAGATACCACAGACAGCACTGGCACAGATGCACAGATTTGGCAATATTATTCTCCCTTTATTTTATTTTTTTATATGGGAGACAAGTGATTTAATCAGGCCCACTATATCACAGTATATTTTCTGTGGCACAAAATAAATGAAAGATACCACAGACAGCACTGGCACAGATGCACAGATTTGGAAATATTATTCTCCCTTTATTTTATTTATTTTTTTTGTGATATGGGAGACAAGTGATTTAATCAGGCCCACTATATCACAGTATAGTTTCTGTGGCACAAAATGAATGACAGATACCACGGACAGCACTGGCACAGCTGCACAGATTTGGAAATATTATTCTCCCTTTATTTTATTTTTTTTTATTTATATGGGAGACATGTGATTTAATCAGGCCCACTATATCACAGTATATTTTCTGTGGCACAAAATGAATGACAGATACCACAGACAGCACTGGCACAGACACACAGATTTGGCAATATTATTCTCCCTTTATTTTAATTTTTTTTTATATGGGAGACAAGTGGTTTAATCAGGCCCACTATATCACAGTATATTTTCTGTGGCACAAAATGAATGACAGATACCACAGACAGCACTGACACAGATGCACAGATTTGGCAAGATTATTCTCCCTTTATTTTAATTTTTTTTTTATATGGGAGACAAGCGATTTAATCAGGCCCACTATATCACAGTATATTTTCTGTGGCACAAAATGAATGACAGATACCACAGACAGCACTGGCACAGATGCACAGATTTGGCAATATTATTCTCCCTTTATTTTTATTTTTTTATGGGAGACAAGTGATTTAATCATGCCCACTATATCACAGCATAGTTTCTGTGGCACAAAATGACTGACAGAGATACCACAGACAGCACTGGCACAGATGCACTGATTGGCAATATAAATCTCCCTTCTCAGGTGTGGGACAGTGCAGAAAAACACAGGCCCACTGTTTTACACTACACAGTTTCAGGGGCTGAAAGTGGCTGGAAGATATTAAAAAAAAAAAAAGGCTGTACTACAATTACTATCTCCCTACAATAATCTCTGAAACGTATGGCAGGCAGCAATAAAAAGGACTGCTGCACACAAAACAATGAGGACAAACAAACAAGATAGCTGTGCAGAAAGGAAGGAGCAACAGGTTTTTGCTTTTAAAAAAGCAGTTGGTTTGCACAGCGGCGTACACACAGCAACGCAGCGATCAAGGTGCCTTATAAGCTACAGAGCTGTTGCACAGAAATCTTGCCTCCACTGTCCCTGCAAAGAAAAGGTGGTGTTGGACAGTGGAAATCGCTACAGCACAAGCGGTTTGGGGGTTAATTTACCCTGCCTAACGCTATCCCTGCTTCTGACGAAGCGGCAGCAACCTCTCCCTATGCTCAGATCAGCAGCAGTAAGATGGCGGTCAGCGGGAATGCCCCTTTATAGCCCCTGTGATGCCGCAGAAAGCAAGCCAATCACTGCCATGCCCTTCTCTAAGATGGTGGGGACCAGGACCTATGTCATCACGCTGCCCACACTCTGCGTGCACCTTCATTGGCTGAGAAATGGCGCTTTAAGCATCATATGAAACGCGACTTTGGCGTGAAGATCGTGTACCGCATGGCCGATCCAACGCTGGGATCGGGTCGGGTTTCATGAAACCCGACTTTGCCAAAAGTCGGCGACTTATGAAAATGACCGATCCGTTTCACTCAACCCTACTCTCTACCATTAAGGACTTGCAAATTTTTGCAAGATCTTTAATGTTTAAGAAATATTTTCATGATGAGACTTTGCATGATTTATTTCCAACAGACACGGAGCAGAAGGCATTGCAGACCATAAATGAGCTATCTCAGGAACATTTGGTACCAGAAGGAGGTAAGATTCCTCCTTGTATTGTAACACACTCTATAAAATTTCCCCCTTTTCCACCTGCTCTAACATTGATCTTTTTGCTAAGATTGATAGCGAGGAATTTAAAAAGGTACCCTGCCATGTCACCAATGGCAACTTAAACTTTGAAGAACGAAAAAGTCTAGACAAATTAAAAATCTTGCCTGACATTGTTATTAAACCCACGAACAAAGGGGGCAATAGGGCAATATTGTGATTTGGCCGACTGTTATGTACGAAGCTGAACTATTCAGACAGTTGAAAGACAAGGTGTGTTATAAAAAGCTTATATACAATCCACTATTGTCCTTTACTTCCGCACTAAATGATATTCTAAACAAGGCCACTAGTGGTGGCATTATATCCAAAGAGGTATGCCAAGCATTAACAATCAAAGATACATAAGAGCCTTGAGTCCCCTCCTGGTAGACCAATTGTCTCGGGTAATATTAATTATTTAGAAAACGTGGGTAAATTCATTTATTTTAAACTTCAACCCTTGGTTTAATGCCTTCCTTCATTTACTCGTGATACCAGTGACCTCCTCAGAATGATTGACGGATTACATATTGATAACAATACTATACTAGACACATGCGATGGTGAATCATTGTATACCAGCATAAAACATTCTGATGGGATACATGCAACTAAATGTTTTCTTACTATGTCCAATAATTCTCCAGCAATGGCGGATTTCATTACTGAGATTCTTGAGTTGAGTCTGACACATTTTTTTCATTTTCAAGGAGTCCTTCTACCTACAGCTCCAGGGTACAGCAATGGATGCTTCATATTTGCCTGTGCATGCGAATCTATTTCTGGAGCTGTGGGAGAGGGACCTCTTCATGTCAGACAATCATCAACTTCTGTGCCGTTTCCTATTTTGGACACGATACATTGATGATGTCTTTTTCATTTGGCAGGGCACAATTGAATCAATGGATGCATTCATATCCCATTTGAATAACACAAATCTAAATATTCATTTGACCTATCACCATTACAATACCTTCATTGAATTTTTGGACATACTCATAAAACATGACACCAACAATATCCTCAAAACGGATATACACTGCTCAAAAAATAAAGGGAACACTTAAACAACAGAATATAACTCCAAGTAAATAAAACTTCTGTGAAATCAAACTGTCCACTTAGGAAGCAACACTGTTTGACCATCAATTTCACATGCTGTTGTGCAAATGGAATAGACAACAGATGGAAATTATTGGCAATTATCAAGACACACTTAATAAAGGCGTGGTTCTGCAGGTGGAGACCACAGACCAAATCTCAGTACCAGTGCTTTCTGGGTGATGCTTTGGTCACTTTTGAATGTTGGTTGTGCTTTCACACTCATGGTAGCATGAGACAGACTCTACAACCCACAAAAGAGGCTCAGATAGTGCAGCTCATCCAGGATGGCACATTTTTGCGAGCTGTGGCTAGAAGATTTGCTGTGTTTGTCAGTGTAGTGTCCAGAGGCTGGAGGTGCTACCAAGAAACATAGAGGGAGTCATAGGAGGGCAACAACCCAGCAGCAGGACCGCTACCTCAACCTTTGTGCAAGGAGGAACAGGAGGAGCACTGCCGGAGCCCTGCAAAATGACCTCCAGCAGGCCACAAATGTGCATGTGACAGAAACCAACTCCGTGAGGATGGTGTGAATGCCCGATGTCCACAGATGGGGGTTGTGCTCACAGCCCAACACTGTGCAGGACGCTTGGCATTTGCCACAGAGCACCAGGATTGGCAAATTCGACACTGGTGCCCTGTGCTCTTCACAGATGAAAGCAGGTTCACACTGAGCACATGTGACAGATGAGACAGAGTCTGGAGACGCCATGGAGAGCGATCTGCTGCCTGTAACATCCTTCAGCATGACCGGTTTCACAATGGGTCAGCAATGGTGTGGGGGAGCATTTCTTTGGAGGGCTGCACAGCCCTCCATGTGCTTGCCAGAAGTAGCCTGGCTGCCGTTAGGTACTGAGATGAGATCGTCAGACCCCTTGTGAGACCAAATGATGGTGCAGTTGGCCCTGAGTTCCTCCTAATGCAGGACAATGCCAGACCTCATGTGGCTGGAGTGTGTCAGCAGTTCCTGCAAGATGAAGGCATTGAAGCTATGGACTGGCCCACCCATTCCTCAGACCTGAATCCGATTGAACACATCTGGGACATCATGTCTCACACCATCATCACGTTGCACCACAGACTGTCCAGGAATTGGTGGATGCTTTAGTCCAAATCTGGGAGGAGATCCCTCAGGAGAACATCTGCCGCCTTATCAGGAGCATGCCCAGGTGTTGTAGGGAGGTCATACAGGCACGTGGAGGCCACACACACACACTACTGAGCATCATTTCCTTGTCTTGAGGCATTTCCACTGAAGTTGGATCAGCCTGTAACTTCATTTTCCACTTTGATTTAGAGCATCATTCCAACTCCAGACTTCCGTGGGATATTATTTTTGATTTACGTTGATTATTTTTAGGTATTATTGTTCTTAACACATTCCACTATGTAATGAAGAAAGATTTAAAACTGGAATATTTCATTCAGTGATATCTAGGATGTGGGATTTTAGTGTTCCCTTTATTTTTTTGAGCAGTGTAGTATGCTACTTTATTTTACTTTTACCCTTTGCATTAAGATTGAATACATTGTTTTGAAAATGATAAATTCTCCATCTATACTCAGGATGTCTATTATGTTGTGCCTGTTCACATTAGTGATGTACGTAATGCCTACTAGGATTTTGCTTACAACCCTCAAGATTCACATACAATTGAAGGTATGCATTAAGAACTGAAATAATATGTAATCTTGTATGGAAGAATTACCTAGAAGAAAAGAAACTGACTTGAATTGATCACATATGTCTCACACCTTCCAGGCTACAATTTATGACACCAATTAGATTCCTGCACATAGCTCCATGAGCAAGCACTTTCATCTCATTTGTGTTTCACACCTTTTCAAGTTAAACTAACAAAAACATATTGCTTCTTGGCTGCCTATACTGAATTAATGAATTCACACTGAGACTTGAGAATCCTGAATTTATTTTATATGGAAAATCCAAATTATTTCCTTGGTAATGTTATATCTTTTATTAACTTGTCAAATGGTTCTGAAATACATCATTTTTTGTAAAGCATTCCTTTTGTTTCACTTTAATATGCATCAGTCAATTCTGCTTTTGCAGATCTACAAAAAATAAAATGCATGTCATTCAAATATTACAACCATGAATAAGATGGTTATGTCTAGAATAAGCATTGAATTGCTTGCTTATTACAAAACTATTCAGATGCAACATTACACTATGTCAATTTTTTAAAGGGTTTGTCCACTACTAGGATGACCCCTACTCAATCTGAGTGCTTGTCCCTGTTAAAATAAAATAAAAACACCTATACATCATTGAAACCATCATTGATTGTGGTTACTTCACACTAGACCTTGGAAAGTAAAGTCCCAGAGTCTGAGGAAGAGTGGAGAGAAAAACAATCCATAGAGAATCTATGGCGTATTGTTAAAAGGAAGACAAGAGACACCAGACCCAACAATGCAGACAAGCTGAAGGCTGCTATCAAAGCAACCTTGGCTTCCATAACACCTGAGCAGTGCCACAGACTGATTGACTCCATTCCATTTTGCATTGATGCAGTAATTGATGCAAAAGGAACCCCGACCAAGTATTGAGTGCATTTACTGACCATACATTTCAGTAGGCGAACATTTCGGATGTTAATATCATTTTTTCAAGCTAGTGTTATAAAGTATTCTAATTTACTGAGAAAATGACTTTTGGGTTTTCATTGGCTATAAGCCAAAATCATCAACATTAGCAGAAATGAACGCTTGAAATACATGACTCCATTTGTTATTACTCTATGTAATATTGAGTTACACTTTTTGTATTGAAGAACTGAAATAAATTAACTTTTTGATGATATTCTAATTTTGTAACATGCACCTGTAGCAGAGATGGACCCGCCGTTTGACAAATGGATTAAAAGCATCACTGCGAAAAGGTGGGGAATATTGTTGTTTGTTTTTTTTCCTCTTTTACAGATGACAAGGGCATCAGGGGAATGGGAGAGGTCATAAGTAAGGTTTGATTAAGATTATTAAAGGAGTTTGTGTCTTTCTTTCAATTAAAGGACTTTTTTCTTCCTGTCTGTGTTACAATGTGACTATGGGGTTAGTAATGATGCCTCTCCATTACTAACCTCGGGTCTTGATGTCATCTGACAATACAAAGATGACATCAACCCCCCCAACTATCACCCCTCTTGCCATCACTACAGGGCAAGTGGAAAGAGCGAGGCTAAGTGCCAGAATTGGTGCATCTTAGAGATGCACCTTTTCTGGGGTGGCTGAGAGCTGATGTTTTCAACCAGGAGGGTAGGACAGTATCCATGGCCCCTTCCTAGACTAATAATATCAGCCCACAGCTGTCTGCATAGCCTTTGCTGGTTATTAATTATAGGGGCATCCTACGTAATTTTTTGGGCGGTCCCCCATTTTAATAGCCAGTAAAGGCTAATTATACAGCTGTGAGCTGATATTAATAGCCTGGGAAGCTCCATGAGTATTACCCCCTTCCCAGGCTATCAACATCGGCCCACAATTGTCATTTTTCACACTGCTGCTTACAAAAGTTGCTTGGGAGCCCACAACATTTTTTTCTGAAAAATAATCTTTTATCAATTAAATACATGTGCAGTAAGCTGCATACACACTGTACTAATTGTATTTGTCACAGACATCTATATACCTACCTATTCTATTTGTATTTACTGTATGTTATCCATCTCTTCTATCCTGTCGCCTCCTGCCGTGATTTTACATTACACGGCCGATGAATTGCCGGCTTTTCTTGTATCTATCTATCTATCTATCTATCTATCTATCTATCTATCTATCTATCTATCTATCTATCTATCTATCTATCCAATAAAAACACACACATATGGATGTGGTGGGTTCCCAGGAGTACTCCATAGGTAATTATGCACATTATTGTTTATGTATACACTTGTATTTAATTATCACATATTGTTTAGCGTCTATATGCGTTCTTAGTGCATGGTTACATAGTACCATCTTTTGTATTTATAGATTCTTTATAATGTTAACTATTTATTTATATGGATGTACATAGTGCCTATTTGAGTAACTTCCTGGGTTACCCACCGTAGTTACCTGTGCTTGTGGTATTTTTGCCCATCTTTTAATAGTTGTATTTTTGTTGTTTCTAATAAAGGTTATGGTTAGTTTTACTGGCCTTGTGTGAAGTTTGGTTCTTTTGGGTTATTTACATGTGTTTGACTTCATAGCCCCCTTTTTTGGTGGATATGATTAGGTGTTATATATATATATATATATATACACAGTCTCTGACATATATATATATATATATATATATATATACATACATATATACATATATGTATTCTATGTGTATATATCTATTCTAACCTGTCAGTGTGATTTTACTGTAAGCGGCACATGAATTGCCAGCTGTTTTCTATCTATCTATTTACACACACATATATATGTATATGTTTTGACGAATACTTCCTTTGAAAACGATGTGTACAATACATAGAGAATTGCTCTTTGCAAAAGCTCATGGTAAAATCGCATTGCAATTGGATAGCAATCCACTGCATTCGGATGTAAATCTGATGATAGGTGTGAAAAATCAGATTGTACTTGCATGACACTCTCATTACACTGGTGCGACTCTCGTCAGGGAGACTTGGACCGATTTTTCATATATTTAGTGTGACTCTGGCCTTAAAGGGAACCTGTCGCCTCCAAAATCGAAGATGAGCTAAGCCCACCGGCATCAGGGGCTTATCTACAGCATTCTGTAATGCTGTAAATAAGCCCCTGATGTACCCTGAAAGATGAGAAAAAGAGGTTAGATTATACTCACCTAGGGGTGGTCCTGGTTCTGTTCTGGTCCAATGGGCGTCGCAGTCTGGTCCGGGGCCTCCCATTTTCTTACGACGATGTCCTCTTCTTGTCTTCACACTGCGGCTCTGGCACAGGCGTACTTTGTCTGCCCTGCTGAGGGCAGAGCAAAGTACTGCAGTGAGCAGGCGCCGGGAAAGGTCAGAGAGGCCCACCACCTGCGCTCTGCAGATATTTGCTCTGCCCTCAACAGAGCAGACAAAGGACGCTGGTGCCGGAGCCGCAGCCTGAAGACAAGAAGAGGGCATCATCATAAAAAGATAGGTGGCCCCGGTCCGGAACACGACGTCCATCGGACCAGAACAGAACCGGGACCGCCCCGGGGTGAGTATAATCTAACATCTTTTTCTCATCTTTCAGGATACATCAGGGGCTTATCTACAGCATTACAGAATGCTGTAGGTAAGCCCCTGATGCCGGTGGGCTTAGCTCACCTTCGATTTTGGGGGTGACAGGTTCCCTTTAAAATAGTAAAAGCGTGCCTTTCATTAGGATGAAAAATATTCATTATCTTGTACAAAATGTTATCTGTGCTATTTTGCATCTTTTGTGCCTCCTTGGTGTTTCTATTCTTTTCCCAGCTTCCCAGCTGTTAGAACAGTTGGCAGTGCTTTTGCAGTTTTCTCAAGATCAGAAAGCATCGACTCTGCTGACTGAGATTGCCAGCAGTATGCGCTTTTGACAAATGGAATACACATAGGGATGGAAATACTGTAGCATACATTGCAAACTAGCCTGGACTGAGGAAAGAAGGGGAGAAATGCATTGTTGATGTGCCAGTTAAAAAAAGGAGGAAAGTGGAATACACATGGGGAGAGAGAAAACAAATTGTAAAAAGGTATGGGGTAGCATCGAATTGCACTGCTAATATGGTATAAAAATCAACAAGGTCGCTGAAAATAAGAAGTGAAATAGTTAGGAAAACAGTTATTCACCACGTTCACATGATTACCATTTGGTTCATATACAGTACAGTATTACTTCAGTATTTGTAATACAAAATCAGGAATGGATCAATCAAAAGAAAAGTATAATAGAAACATGTCACCTATTCTGCTGGTCCATAACTAGAGACAGGTCTTTTGTGACAAGCTTGGCAATGGCTAACATGGCGGAACCCCAAAGCAGGTGTGAAAAAAAGTCAGTGGAAAGGTGACTCGCTATGCATAGTCATGATAGTATATAGTGAAAAATGTGACAAGTTACCTAAACTAAGCTCCTGCCGACACAGGAGAGGTTGGCTCCCTACTTATCAGCAGATATGGCGCTCCCCTCAATGAAGTCTGTCCCTGGGAAGACCTTATAAACACTAATTCCAGGAACCAATGACAATGAATGGAAACAGCAAATAGATGAATGCAAATGACAGATAAATCCCACAATGGTGCAATGTAGATCAATCCCTGTCTTTTAAAAAATATAGGCACAGCATAAATAGAAACGATAGCATAGAAACAGACAGAGGTGTACTTATCAAACAGATGCCCTGTGACCTCTACTCGTTTTACCACACGGTTCATTGGGAGGTAAGATAAGTTGATGCTGCATTGTCTGCCCACTCTTTGATGGTATAAGTGTCTGTCAGATATCACTTATCTATAGGGTATTCTAGGGCAGGTACGGCCAGCCGCCGATGAGCGGAGGTGCCATTCTCGTATAGTTTCTAATAGGGTGCCAACCTCTGCAGGTGGGCAGGAATTCAGTTTAGGGGTTGTCCATAGGGTGAACGCAGTGTACACCTTTTACCGTGGTATCTGTTATTGCATTTGTTGTTTGTCCCTTTTAACGGTATTTCATTAAAAGTTACATTTTAGTATTATTATCTTTGGGGTTCCTCCGTGTTAGGCTTTGTCAAATTGAATCTCTTCTATTTATTTAAAGCTTGGCAATGGACAGCAAGTTGCTCAACTCAAAGACAATTTAGAACAATTTTTCATCTAAAAAGGTTAATTTTAATCCTTAATTGGCAATCTAATAAGCAGAACAGTAACCATTTAAGCTCTACATGGATTGCTTGTATGAGTCCTTAATGGGAACCTGTCACCCCAAAATCGAAGATGAGCTAAGCCCACCAGCATCAGGGGTTTATCTACAGCATTCTGTAATGCTGTAGATAAGCCCCCGATGTAACCTGAAAGATGAGAAAAAGAGGTTAGATTATACTCATCCAGGGGCGGTACTGCTCATCCGGGGCCTCCCATCTTCTTATGATGATGTTCTCTTCTTGTATTCACGCTGGGGCTCCGGCACAGGTGTACTTTGTCTGCCCTGTTGAGGGCAGAGCAAAGAACTGCAGCGAGCAGGCGCTGGGAAAGGTCAAAGAGGCCTGGCACCTGCGCACTGCAGTACTTTGCTCTGCCCTCAACAGGGCAGACAAAGTACGCATTCGTCGGAGCCGCAGCATGAAGACAAGAAGAGGACATCATCCTATGAAGATGAGAGGCCCTGGACCGGACCGTGACGCCCATTGGATCGGACCGCCCCGCAGGTGAGTATAATCTAACCTCTTTTTCTTATCTTTCAGGATACATTGGGGACTTATTTACAGCATTACAGAATGCTGTAGATAAGCCCCTGATGACAGTGGGCTTAGCTCATTTTTTATTTTGGGGTGACAGGTTCCCTTTAAACCACTGCCACTATTACCCCTTGCTGTGAAAGATCTAATGGACCAAGTGTTGTGCCACACGATTATATACAAAAAAAGTTGCACTTTGTCATGCCAAAGCATGTCGAATATGAAATACATGAAATATGAATAGCAAAATGGCTTTTTGAACACTAGGAAAAATATTTGTGAGACGCTTTGCACAGAATTTGGCCAAATAGTGTGAGCCCATCAACCATCGTCAAGGTGGTCTCATTAATCTGATGGGTCCCTGACCTTCCTGTCCAAATGTAAACACTTACAGAAGGCTAATGTCTGTATGCTTGGGTGAATGTGGACACCTCTCTCAGTAAAGCCTACATATATAGGTTGGCCGGAACCAAGTGTGATTAGATGTAATTAAAAACCACATGGTGAAGGGAGGAGTGCTCAGTC
The DNA here is from genome assembly GCF_051348905.1 of Ranitomeya variabilis. Lineage (NCBI taxonomy): Eukaryota > Metazoa > Chordata > Amphibia > Anura > Dendrobatidae > Ranitomeya > Ranitomeya variabilis. The sequence goes on from NC_135236.1 coordinate 321,327,690, forward strand.
AGTAAGCTAACACGATCACATGATTACACATGATTAGATATCATTTTTTTTAATTTCTAGACAGATTTTACTTAGAACGAAAATCATACATAATATATTAAACTCTTTTTTATATTGTTTAACGTATCATTAATTACTGGTTAATACTTGGCAATGTGTTATTTTAAAACCATGTGAATAATATGTTTCCTTTTTATTTAAAGTTGACTAAATAACATAGTGTGTAGCAAAACAATGAAATTATTAGATAGAATCACATTAGTAAACGCTATTAATGTTTACAAAGATAGTAGACAAGCCCACTTTATTTATTCTTACCCAAGTGACCTGTGTCAGCAGGCACCAATCTATCTCCATGACCTTTAAAATTCCTGCCGGGAGAACACAGAAGATCCAAAGAACAGCCATGATTTATTATACAGATCCCCTGTATTTTTATCCGGTGTCTTACTGTTCAAAGTGATGTATTGGCTACCTGTTTACCCTGATGACAGAGAAATTCCTATTTGTTCATCTATGATCAAATATTCTTAGACACTTTCCCTAGCCTTGCTGAAATGTAGGTGATATATGGGAACTATATAATGTATTGGAATGTAACCTAATGTTTTTTCCTTACACGCTGTTGATGGCCTTCCCACGCTTCTAGTATGAAGAATATTTGTGTGCAAATCACCAGGAGTCAAAGTGATATCATTCCTTAAAAACAAGGCCAGACAGGATTCATTATTCAATAAAATGAAAATATTGGTGCCAATAATGATAATAGAATAAAGAGTAAATAAATTGATAAATTCTTGTATGGCTGCATAATTCCTGTATCCTTTAGGCAATGATAGAATGATTGGCCAAATTTTGGCCATGAAGACCAGGATATTTTTTCTTCTTTGTATAGTTATTCTTATGATCACTTATATAGCATCATCTTATTCTGCAGCACTTTACATACATTATCATCATTGTCCCCATTGGGGCTCACAATCTAAATTTAATATCAGAATGTCTTTAAGTTAAATGAGACAAATTTATTATTATTATTATTATTATTTATTATAGCGCCATTTATTACATGTGACATAATAAAAACAGGTACAATAATCTTGAACAATACAAGTCACAACTGGTACAGGAGGAGAGAGGACCCTGCCCACGAGAGCTCACAATCTACAAGGGATGGGTGAGGATACAGTAGGTAAGGATAGAGCTGGTCGTGCAGTGGTTTGGTCGATCAGTGATTACTGCAGGTTGTAGGCTTGCCGGAAGAGGTAGGTATTCAGGTTCTTTTTGAAGGTTTCAATGGTAGGTGAGAATCTGATATGTTGTGGTAGAGAGTTCCAGGGTAGGGGTGATGCGCGAGAGAAATCTTGTATGCGATTGTGGGAAGAGGAGATAAGAGGGGAGTAGAGAAGGAGATCTTGTGAGGATCGGAGGTTGCGTGTAGGTAAGTAGGGAGACGAGGTCACAGATGTATGGAGGAGACAGGTTGTGGATGGCTTTGTATGTCATGGTTAGGCTTTTGTACTGGAGTCTCTGGGTAATGGGGAGCCAGTGAAGGGATTGACAGAGGGGAGAGGCCGGGGAATAGCGGGCAGACAGATGGTTTAGTCAGGCAGCTGAGTTTAGAATAGATTGGAGGGGTGCGAGAGTGTTCGAGGGGAGGCTACAGAGGAGGAGGTTACAGTAGTCGAGGCGGGAGATGATGAGGGCATGGACTAGGGTTTTTGCAGATTCTTGGTTTAGGAATGTACGGATCCGTGAAATATTTTTGAGTTGAAGGCGGCAGGAAGTGGAAAGGGCTTGGATATGCGGTTTGAAGGAGAGATCAGTGTCAAGGATTACCCCGAGACAGCGAGCTTGTGGGACTGGGGAGAGTGGGCAGCCATTTACTGTAATGGATAGTTTCGTTGGGGGGGTTGCGTGAGATGGGGGAAAGACAATGAATTCTGTTTTGTCCATGTTAAGTTTTAGAAATCTAGCGGCGAAGAAGGATGAAATAGCGGACAGACATTGAGGGATTCTGGTTAGTAGGGTGGTGATATCTGGTCCAGAGATGTAGATCTGTGTGTCATCAGCATAGAGATGATACTGAAAACCGTGAGATTCTATGAGCTGTCGCAGGCCAAAAGTGTAAAAGCCTACATATGAGTTAGCCGGGACCAAGTGTAATGAGATGCAATTAAAAACCACATGGTGATGGGAGGGTGATGGGTGATGCTTTGGCACGATAGAGTGCAACCTTTTTGTATATTTATGTATGGAGGTAGCTGCTCCTGGTATGCACCTATTCACACTGGTCAGGATGTGCGAGCCGTTTTTCTGTTAATTCCATGTTAGCTTACTGGCTGTGCACTCCTCCCATCACCATGTGGTTTTTAATTGCATCTCATTACACTTGGTCCCGGCTAACTCATATGTAGGCTTTGCTGAATAGAGGTGTCCACATTCACCCAGGCATACAGATATTGGCCTTTGGTAAGTGTTCACATTTGGACAGGGAGGTCAGGGACCCATCAGTCTGAGACCACTTTGACGAAGTTGATGGGCTCACACTATTTGATTTATATCAAATTCTGTGCAAAGCGTCTCTTAAATATTTTTCTAATGTTCAAAAGCCATTTTGCTATTCAAATTTCATGTATTCCATATTAGACATGCTTTGGCACGATAGAGTGCAACCTTTTTGTATATAAAGGCAGAGGATAGGTCCAGGAGGAGGAGGATAGAGTAGTGTCGCTTGCACTTGGCGGTTAATAGGTCATTGGTGACCTTAGTTAGGGCAGTTTCAGTGGAGTGGTGTGACAAATTTATTTGAATGTGCTACTGTATTGGTCATGTACAATATGTTAGCAACTTTTACTTTATTTAGTGAAAAATTAATATTTTTTTTATTTTATAGCATAAACTAATGATTTTAAACGACCACAAAATGGTCTAACAGCCCCAATATTCTTCAAAGAACCCTGTTCTGTCTGTCTTTACTAGGTATTCTAATTGATAATTAGTTGTAAGAGTTGATATGCAGTCACAACCTGGATCGCCTATAGAAGTGTGGTGGCAAGGAAACAAGCCATCACATAGAGAGGGTCCCTAAAAAAAAAAAAAAAAAAAAAAAAATGGCTTGTTTCCTTGCCACCACACTTCTATAGGTGATTTTCATTGCTAACTCTTCGGAGTAATAGGGAGAGCCTGTATACATTGTTATGTGGTCCCAGTGCCTTAGTAAATCTTTGCGCATGCGCATAGCATCATACTGCGTTGTTTCTTCCTTCTCAATATGTCCACACTTACAGCCGCCGCATCTGCGCAAATTAGTGTCACTGTGGAGGTGCGAGCCTGTGAACTTGCTGAACTGGAAGTAGTCCACTGTGTCAGATACACCATGGAAGCTGGGCACCGCTGCATGCCTGCAGGTGATGATTGCTTGATTTGATTGTGAATGTGTATATAAAGCAGGGCAGGATGGTGCTGTTTGTATTTCCCCTGATGAAGACTCTCTGAGAGCGTCGATACACGTGGGGCTTTGTTTGCTTTTCTCCCCATGGTCAGCACTCTATTTTTGGTCATTGTATCTTCATCTGACCATCTAGGTGTATTAGGTGTCCGGACTATCAGTTTTGATAAGTGACCTCAGGTTTTCTTGGGATGTCTTTTTCTATTTTATGGACCTGACTCCTGTGCAGCATGTCTGGTAAATATATCTATATTAATGCCCCTATATTTAGGATATGAGTATTTCATCAGAGGATTATTTTATGTAACTGGCAGCAGACAGGCAGGGGGTTTGAGCGTTCCTTCTTATATACCTTAAGGTACCTTCACACGAAGCGACGCTGCAGCGATAGCGACAACGATGCCGATCGCTGCAGCATCGCTGTGTGGTCGCTGGAGAGCTGTCACACAGACCGCTCTCCAGCGACCAACGATGCGCAGGGCCACGCTTAGTAACCCGATGTTTACCCTGGTTACCAGTGTAAAAGTAAAAATAACAAACAGTACATACTCACCTGCGCGTCCCCCGGCGTCCGCTTCCTGCACTGTGTGAGCGCCGGCCCTAACAGCAGAGCGGTGACGTCACCGCTGTGCTTTTACTTTCACTTTAGGGCCAGCGCTCAGTCAGAGCAGGAAGCGGACGGCAGGGGACGCGCAGGTGAGCATGTACTGTTTGTTTTTTTTACTTTTACGCTGGTAACCAGGGTAAACATCGGGTTACTAAGCGCGGCCCTGCGCTTAGTAACCCGATATTTACCCTGGTTACCAGCGTAAAACATCGCTGGTATCGTTGCTTTTGGTGTCAAACCTGACGATACACGCCGGTCTGACGACCAAATAAAGTTCTGAACTTTATTCAACGACCAGCGATATCACAGCAGGATCCAGATCGCTGCTGCGTGTCAAACACAACGATATCGCTATCCAGGACGCTGCAACGTCACGGATCGTTGTCGTTCTCGTTGTAAAGTCGTTTCGTGTGAAGGTACCTTTAGTCTGGGCAGATTGTCTATTGTAAAGTGCTTTGTCAGTACATTCTTAACTTACCTGGGGGGATTTGTGGCTTATCAGCCATCTTTTTGTGATTTTAAATGTTTTTAACAAGTATGTCTTGCCTTGCTGTGTTTTTGTATTAAAAATAAACTTTGTATATTTTTTAAGGTTGATCCCAATTGTGTGCATATCTTTTCTTGTTTGGTTTATATTCCAATCAAGCACAGTGATACTGTTGTTTTTAAACCAGATATTGGTACTTTTGGCAGTGTGGACAGGTGCCAAGTCCTGCTGTAGAATGAAGTTTCCATCTCCAAAAAGCTAGTCGGCAAAGGGAAGCATGAAGTGCTCTAAAATTTCCAAGTAGGCGGCTGTGCAGACTTTGGTCTTGATAAAACACAGTGGGCCTAAACCAGCTGATGACATGAAGACAAACCATCACTAAGTGTGGAAACTTCACAAAAGACCTCAAGCAGCTTGGATTGTGTGCCTCCCCACTCTTCCTCCAGACTCTGGGAACTTGATTTCCAACTGAAATGCAAAATTTACTTTCATCTGAAAACAACATGTTGGACCACTGAGCAACAGTCCAGTTCTTTTTTACTTGACCCAGGTAAGATGCTTCTGACGTTGTCTATTGGTCATGAGTGTCTTGACACAAGAAATGCAACACTTGTAGCTCATGTCGTGGATATGTCTGTGTGTGGTGGCTCTTGAAGCAATGACTCCAGCAGCAGTCTACTCCTTGTGAATCTTCCCCTACTTTTTGAATGTCCGCTTCTTAATAATCCTTTCAAGGCTGTGGTTATCCTGGTTGCTTGTGCACCTTTTTCTACCACTTTTTCCTTTCACTCAACTTTCCATTAATATGCTTGCATACAGCACTCTGTAAAAAGACAGCTTCTTTAGCAATGACCTTTTGTGGCTTACCCTCCTTGTGGATTGTGCCAATGACTGCCTTCTGGATATATGTCAAGTCAGCAGTCTTCCCCATGATTGTGGAGCCTACTGAAAAATACTATAGGACCTTTTAAATGCTTAGGAAGCCTTTGCAAGTGTTTTTTTGCTAAAAAGCTAATGCCTTTTGGGTTTTCATTGGCTGTAGGCCATCATCATCAACATTAGCAGAAATAAACACTTGAATTAGATCACTCTGTTTGCAATGATTCTATATAATATATGTTTCACTTTTTGTATTGAAGAACTGAAAAAAAAAAAACTTTTTGACGATATTCAAATCTTGTGAGAAGCACCTGTATCATACAGTAGAGTGTATATATATATATATATATATATATATATATATATATATATATATATATATATATATTCACATAATATAGCAAAGCCTTTCTTAGCCTGTACAAAAGCAGCTGAGGCAGAGAATGCAGAGCACCAACCTTTTTAGGGTTAATCTGTTTAGAGTGAGAATCTTATCAACTTATCAATTAGAATTAGGGAGAAAATTTAGAAAAACTCTGACTATACTGCAGAGATTGTGTATGTGACAAAACATCAATGAAGAATGGTTATCATTTGTTACAATTTATTAACCCATAGCCATTTATGTAGAGGTCGATTTAACATTGCTAAGGTTGTGTTTGCGTTGAAGAGCTTTGAAGAGATTGGATACAGTATTGGGAGACCTCAAATATGACATTTGTATTTTCCGGACAATTGGAGTATCTGCAAATTTGGGGGGAAAATTTGAAACAACTGGAGCATTTGAATTTTTAAAAACTGCATCTTTACAATGGCCACCAACCCCTCACCATAGTCTAACACTTTCAAGTTTGTTGTTGTTGCAGATTTTCTGAAGCATTTCTGCACCAATTAGCTGAATTAGATTTTTTGCATTATTTTCATTGCATTTGTGAGTGCGTTTTTTATATGCTTTTATATCACATTTTCAGCTGTGGATCTTGTCTCTTTTTAGTATGTCCTGTTTTAAAGGGAACGTGTCACCCCCAAAATCGAAGGTGAGCTAAGCCCACCGGCATCAGGGGCTTATCTACAGCATTCTGTAATGCTGTAGATAAGCCCCCGATGTATCCTGAAAGATGAGAAAAAGAGGTTAGATTATACTCACCCAGGGGTGGTCCCACTGTGGTCCGGTCCGATGGGCTTCACGGTCTGGTCCAGCACCTCCCATCTTCTTACGATAACGTCCTGTTCTTGTATTCACACTGTGGCTCTGGTGCAGGTGTACTTTGTCTGCCCTGTTGAGGGCAGAGCAAAGTACTGCAGTGCACAGGCGCCCGGGAAAGGTCAGAGAGGCCCAGCGCCTACGCACTGCAGTACTTTGCTCTGCCCTCAACAGGGCAGACAAAGTACGCCGGCACTGGAGCCACATCATGAAGACAAGAAGAGGACGTCATCCTATGAAGATAGGAGGCGCCGGACAAGAACGCGACGCCCATCAGTTCGGACCGCCCCCCCAGGTGAGTATGATCTAACCTCTTTTTCTCATCTTTCAGGATACATTAGGGGCTTATCTACAGCATTACAGAATGCTGTAGATAAGCCTCTGATGCTGGTGGGCATAGCTCATCTTCGATTTTGGGGGTGACAGGTTCCCTTTAAATAAAACTCCTTTGCTTTGGATGCTTTCTTTTTATTTAGCTTTATTAAAACTTTAATGATAAAGTGTTGTGCAGATGAGATGTATTATTATTAAGTGCATATGCACTTTTTATCTCTGAATTTTCCTAATCTCATAGAAATCTATCGGTTAAAGCTACAAATAAAATGTATATTTGTTGCCAGAGAAATTGCAATGTTCCAAATTTCAAATTGCTCTTCAGATCAGTTTCTGCAGTATGAGCAAAAGCACAATGAGCATTAAATTTAGGCTGGAATCACACTAGCATATATCATCTGATGCGAGAACTAATGACACTAATGACACTCGGCTCCAGCGTGCGTGAGTCAAGTGTCAGTGCACTGTGCTCCGATTTTCTTTGCATGAGAGAATTGTATCACAGGTGTGGAGGAGACGGAGAAAGTAATTTGGACAATATGGGAGGACACAGTTTCAGGGGACAGTGTAAACAATGTCACAACATGGAAAGGGGCAGTGTGGGGGACACTGAGGATAGGGATACAGTGCTAGTTATAACTAATAAGAGCAGATTATGTGTTGGAAATATTTCAAAAGAGGGATAGTGTTGACTGAGGCAATATCTTGTAAGAGAGGACAGGGTGAAGGTCATCTACCATAAAATGGATAGTAGGAGCATATTTTGTGCATGGTATGCAGCAAGGGGCAATTAATTTTTTAGGGGAAGCGTGAATGGTACATATTTTTAATCAAGGAGATTATTATGATGCTGTAATTTTTATGGGCACTATGCCAGGATGTACTGCAGAAGACTGAAGAGAATGGAAGTCTGCAGAGATGAGCTGTGGATATGAAAAGTTATCATGGAAACGAAAGGTGTAAAAATAACTCCAATTACGGACGTCACATATATGGAACCTGAGTGTAAATGTTTGTGAAATGCACTACTTTTCAGTACTGTGGGTCCTGTATTGTCCACAGTCTGATAATGACTCGTACAACAACTCAAAGCATCTCCTACTGTTTTATTGGGCGTACTGGGAGTTGTAAGTTCATGCTATGCAAATATTTATGGGGATGATCTGAAATTGCAATTGACTATTGTACTAAGTTTGGGGATGTATGCATGTACTAATTGTGGTTTTAGTGATGTTTTCATGTACCAAGTGTCAGACAGGGTTCACAGGAAGAACTGACTTTTAGGGTCCATAATACAGTTATATGCAAATATCCATTAGGTGTTCAACTTTAAAATGTCAACTGTGCAAGAGCAATACACCTACACAATAACTGTGATGTCTAGTTATCATCATAGTTTGAAGTAATTGAGTTTTTCTATGTCAACATTACAGGTATTAATTTATTGATCAGTGGGGGTCCGATAACCTGCATCCATCAGAAGAAAGGAGTATTTTCATCCCTGTTTCAAAATGAGGTACAAATAAGTAAGAAACAGCCGCACTCGCTTTTTTGATTTTTTCAAATGCAGAGGAGTAATTTATTATTTTCACCACAGTGATATAGCGAAGCTGAGGTCACCACAATAGTATAGAGGTACTGAGGTAATGTTTCGGCCCCGCTGTGGGCCTTTGTCAAACCTCACTAGAAAAACAATAAGAATTGTAATATATTAATAATATGAAAAAAATATACAAAAAGGTGCTGTACATTAATCATGTGTAACAACTGCTGGGTGAGAATGTAAAGCTATATACAGTGACATCCATATAATACAGACATTTTATACATAAACATACAAAAAAAATATATACAAGATGCCCCTAGTTGAATTAACATAATATACATTCCATAGAGCTGACATCAGAATTGGCGTACACATCGGCGAATGACATCTAGGGGTAAGGTTCTAACAATACTGTAAACATCAATATGGGTATTAGTAGTGAGAAAAAGGGCAACTAACCTTGTTGTAGAAAAAGAGTGGAAGATACCCCAAGAATATGGGACAGATAGCAGCATAAGGCAGGCTCCAGGGTAGAGCTGTAGAGAAGGAATAGTATGAGGTTAAGTGGAATAGAGGGAATATGTAAAGGAGGTGGAGACTGTAGGTATACGACATACCGAATGGCGTATATGCAGAGAATGTAGGTCAGGAAAGAAGGAGCGCTCACAGTCCAGCTTTATTTTTCTCCTTTATTTTTCTCCTTAATTTTTATTATTTTCTTCACTGTATCCTTCTCTCATCATTCACTTGTTCTATTCCTTCTATCCATACAACTTTTTTCACACCTCTTATGGCTCTCATCACCTTAGTCTCCTTCTGTCTGGACCCACAGCGTAGTATCCTACATCCCCATATATCCCCTTCCTTCTCCCAGGCCCCCTGCTTGTTAGAGACAATGTTCTCCCTCCTGTTTTGTGCGCACGCGCGGCCTGTATCCCCACCCAGCTCCGGCACCTGTCTATTCCTATCACACCAGCGCGTACACATACTGCACAAGCACCGGCTTGTTGTCTCGGGCTCCCGGACCGCGCATGCGCCCCCTTGCGCTGTCCTGTCTCATTGCGCAGATGCCAGGACTGGCTCTGCGCTCCAACCCTCGGCCGGGCTCCCCTACAGTGCGCAGGCGCTACTTCAGGGACGCTATTCCCCAGCGTGCCACATACTTCCTGCTCCGGCTCTGCACTCCAACCCTCGGGTCAGTACCCTTGCCATGCGCAGCCGCTACTCCAGGGACATCATTCCCCAGTGTACTCCATACTTCCTGCACAGGCTCTATAAAGTCCCACTGACCACCTATGGCTCCACACATCACCACAGGGACACCAGCACACTGGACCCGCAGGTATTCTATGTTCCCTTTCTATTCCCAAAGCCATGTTTTTTCCGTCAGCTCTACTGTTGATCCCCCTTTTTTATATATATATTTTTTGCAGCATGTACTGTGAGCGCTCCCCATTTCCTGACCTACATTCTCTGCATATACGCCATTCGGTATGTTGTATACCTACAGTCTCCACCTCCTTTACATATTCCCTCTATTCCATTTAACCTTATACTATTCCTTCTCTACAGCTCTACCCTGGAGCCTGCCTTATGCTACTATCTGTCCCATATTCTAGGGGTATCTTCCACTCTTTTTCTAATACCCATATTGATGTTTATAGTTTTGTTAGAACCTTACCCCTAGACGTCATTCGCCGATGTGTACGCCAATTCTGATGTCAGCTCTATGGAATGTATATTATGTTATTTTTTTTGTATATTTATGTATAAAATGTCTGTATTATATGGATGTCACTGTATATAGCTTTACATTCTCACCCAGCAGTTGTTACACATGATTAATGTACAGCACCTTTTTGTATATTTTTTTCATATTATTAATATATTACAATTCTTATTGTTTTTCTAGTGAGGTTTGACAAAGGCCCACAGCGGGGCCGAAACGTTACCTCAGTGCCTCTATACTATTGTGGTGACCTCAGCTTCGCTATATCACTGTGGTGAATATAATAAATTACTCCTCTGCATTTGAAAAAATCAAAAATGCGAGTGCGGCTATTTCTTACTTATTTGTGATTCTACTGGATGTTATCCTGGTTCAGCCTGCACCTACTCACATTAACCTGAGTGCACGCCATTGCTATTTCTGTTCAAAATGAGGTACAAACTTGCCTCTCCATTCTAATGGGAGAAAAGTTCACCATTTTGTCTACCAACAATAGGGAGGAGGATAGGGACATGGAGAGATTAACTAAATAGGAATAAGGACCAGAACCAGGAGATAAACATTCATGTACTTCAGAAAACTACAGATCAGTACAACTACAACTCCCACTCCAACTTCAACTACTCAGCTAAGCACAGGGAGAAGAATCTTTCACCAGTAAAGGAAGAGAAGCTCAAAGCATGGATATGTAGGGAGTAGAAATGATTAGCAGCAGCAACAGCTGTCTGTACAAAAGCTGAATGTTATCAGCCAGCATTGAAAGAGTCCTTAATCCCTTCAGCTCTGAGGGAAAGGAAATCCATTTAAAATAGCACTCAAATCACACAGTCTTTAAAGAGGACCTGCGATTCATTACCCGTTGTGACCTTCCAACTCCAGGTCACCCAGGAGGATGTGACACCCTCGTGACAACAACATGATCTAATATACCAAGACTACTAAACCAGTAATACCACATACAATAGGCAAATACTTCCACACCATCACCAGATGAAATATTGTTACCAAGGGTGAAAAAAGCTGCACTTTAAAATACCATCAAAGTGATTGAGATTTGTGCCCCTGCTCCTTATTTTTTCATTGTAGATTTGAACCATCAAAGTGGTTTTGCATTTTTTTCAAATATGCAGTTACAATTATTTCATAATTATTGCAGCGTTTTTTGCTCATTCTAATACGTGGGGGAAATGCATTAATAAAAAGCGCATAAGTAACAAAAACAAAAATGCACCAATAATGGAAATGTCTGCAGCAAATTCTTAACATGTGCATATACAAGGGATTCCAATCCGTGATAAATATTTTTAGGTTTCTTTATTTGTAGGTTCATTTACATTTATGTGTAAAGCAGAGTGCAGTGAACATACAACGATCATCAAACAGGACAATTGGAAAATATTTTATTCAAGTGGTCAAATATGAAGTCATTATTCAGGAATAGACTGCTTTGAGAAATAATCAACTCAACATTAAATCATGTTCATGCCACTGATAAAAATACCTAAATATATTACAAGCTTGATCAGATCATAATGCCCAAAATATTGAGAAAGTCACCGTATAATTGTAGATTACTGCACATTAATTTCTCTAGAAACCCTTGGAAGTATCTACAATTAGATATAATACCAAAGTGATCTGCAAGTTAATTAAATTCCCTATATTTTTTAATTATACGTTTAATAGAAATGTATTATAGGATGCCAATTGGTATATTTAAGACATGATAAAGGATTAGAAAATAATATTTTATATAAAGAGATCTATCAGCAATTTGATGTCACATAGAGGTTGAAGAAAAAAATGAAGCTCAGCAAGTATGTGCATTGGGGTTAAGCTGTATAATTAAAGCTTTTCATCCAAAGGTGAAATAATTATTGAAGATTTGTACTAAGATGAAAAATGAATTGAAATCAATTGGAGATTAGATGATTCACCTATGATATGCCTGGCTACGTTATTAAATATTGGCTGCATGCCCAGAAAATCTAGAAGAAGGAATTCGAGAACTTGATGATTAAAGTAAGATCACCATGGGCACCTCAATAATGCAAACAAAGCATGTGTCTAAGCTGCACAAGTTCATTGAAACATTAAAGACCACACTCAGGCTTGCATCTTTCATGAACTTTCAGCCATAGGAAGTGGTTATCAGCTAAATCTACCTTGGTAATTTGATATCAGTTCAAATAATGACAATGGATGAAAATGATGGTAAAATAGTATTTATGTGATGTTTTCATCAGTCATGTTTGGACGACTAATCTTGTGCAAACACAATCTGTAAAACACATAGCATGCTCTGTTTAAAAGCAATCTATCAGCACAATGATGTATAATCGTATTTAAAGTTAAATATAGCCCTTGGTAATGTTATTTTTTCTGTTTTCATAGAAATCAGGTTGTTATGTTTAATATTAAAGGAATAAAATAATTGCCCTTTTTATCTACTCATTCTCTCATGGGGTCATTTACAATACATAATCATAATGGCATCCAGTTGGCTTCATCTGCCTTTGCTTTAAGAGCAAAGGAATTCCTTAAGTTTTACTTTGCTGCTACATTTATAAAACAATGTGAGGATGTTGAGGATTTGGATGGCAGACAAATGTTCCAGTGTGTTGACAAGCAGAACCACCAAGTTTTCCACACGGTCCAGTCTCAGTAGCCAAGAGGCTGGGCCTCACAGTGCTCAACCTGGTCCTCCTTCCTCCCCATCAAGAGTCCCATAAGACATATGACCCCAACACTGGCCACCCTGAGGAACTGTTTATGTTTCCTTGTAATTATGGTGAAGAGGCAAGAACACTGCCAACCTGATCACCACCAGTATGCAGAAGCACATGGCAGCCAAGCACCCCACACAGCCATGCTGATGCCTCCTGCCCACAACCTGTGGTTGCTTAGATGCAAAAGTCAGCAACCACATCCAATTTAAGCATGTATCTGGGAGCCTGGTGTTGATTTTTGGGTCTGCACTTGGACATTGTGGAACATGAATGCATTAATATGCTCCACACGCTTCTTCAGAATTCAACCATACACAAAATAGTAATATGTGTAATGAAACATGCTCTATATATATGTTGCCAGCTCGAAAATCTTACCCACACATCCCTTTATAAAGGGAAATACGATATAATACCTCTGTTAGCATACGCCATATACTGAGTTATGATCCGGTGGTAGGATCACAAAACTGACCTGATAGGTAAACCTGAATTGTAGGACAAGCTCCGGGAATGTGGAAACTATACCGACCGCAATCCTGATCTTATCCACACACAGCCTAAGAAACTGGCTACCCCTAGAGAGAAAGCAAAGCCTCACTTGCCTCAGAGAAATAACCCCAAAGTTTAGACAGCCCCCCACAAATAATAACGGTGAGTTAAGGGGAAAATACAAACGTAGGAATGAAAAACAGGTTTAAGCAAATGAGGCCCGCTAACACTAAATAGTCAGAAGAAAGCAAGGGATCTGTGTGGTCGGTACAAAAACTATCAAAAACTATCCACGCACAAGAACAAGAACCCCCACACCGACTCACGATGTGAGGGGCGCACTCTGCCCCCAGAGCTACCAGCAAGCGAAAAATCACATATAAGCAAGCTGGACTGAACACATCATATACTGAGAAACATATTCCAGGAAACAATGAGCAAAAAGAACTAGCAAGACTTAGCTTCTCAGAAAGAGACAGTTCACCAGGGAGATCCATAAGAGGTCAGAACCAGTACTGAATACAACGACAGCAGGCAACAAGTAAAGGTCCAGGTGGAGTTAAATAGGAACCAGCATAGCAGGAAATGAGGCAGCTGAGCCCAGCTCCAGACCCGCAGTATCGCTAAAGGCCACCAGAGGGAGCCCAGACGGAATTCACAACAGTACCCCCCCCTTGAGGAGGGGTCACCGAACCCTCACCAGAGCCCCCAGGCCGATCAGGACGAGCCGAATGAAAGGCACGAACCAAATCGGCCGCATGGACATCAGAGGCGACAACCCAGGAATTATCCTCCTGACCATAGCCCTTCCACATAACCAAATACTGAAGCTTTCGTCTCAAAACACGAGAATCCAAGATCTTCTCCACCACATACTCCAATTCTCCCTCGACCAAGACCGGAGCAGGAGGATCAACAGAAGGAACCACAGGCACCACATATCTCCGCAACAATGACCTATGGAACACATTGTGAATGGCAAATGATGCTGGGAGGTCCAAACGAAATGACACAGGGTTGAGGATTTCCAAAATCCTATAAGGACCGATGAAACGAGGCTTGAACTTAGGAGAGGAAACCTTCATCGGAACATAATGAGAAGACAATCATACCAAATCCCCCACATGAAGTCGGGGACCCACACAGCGCCGGCGGTTAGCAAAGCGCTGAGCCTTCTCTTGTGACAACGTCAAATTGTCCACTACGTGGTTCCAAATCTGCTGCAACCTATCCACCGCAGAATCCACCCCAGGACAGTCAGAAGGCTCAACCTGACCTGAGGAAAAACGAGGATGAAAACCAGAATTGCAAAAAAAAGGCGAAACCAAAGTAGCAGAACTAGCCCGATTATTGAGGGCGAACTCAGCCAATGGCAAAAAGGTCACCCAATCATCCTGATCAGCAGAAACAAAACATCTCAGATAAGTCTCCAAGGTCTGATTAGTTCGTTCGGTTTGGCCATTCATCTGAGGATGGAAGGCCGATGAAAAGGTTAATTCAATGCCCATCTTAGCACAAAAGGACCGCCAAAATCTGGACACAAACTGGGATCCTCTGTCAGACACAATATTCTCAGGAATACCATGCAAACGAACCACATTCTGAAAAAACAGTGGAACCAAATCGGAGGAGGAAGGTAGCTTAGGCAAGGGCACCAAATGGACCATTATAGAAAAACGATCACAAACCACCCAGATAACAGACATCTTCTGAGAGACTGGAAGATCCGAAATAAAATCCATGGAAATATGCGTCCAGGGCCTCTTCGGGACAGGCAAAGGCAAAAGCAATCCACTGGCATGAGAACAGCAAGGCTTGGCCCGAGCACAAATCCCACAGGACTGCACAAAGGAACGCACATCCCGTGACAAGGAAGGCCACCAAAAGGACCTAGCCACCAAATCCCTGGTACCAAAAATCCCAGGGTGACCCGCCAACACCGAAGAATGAACCTCGGAAATGACTCTACTGGTCCATCTATCCGGGACAAACAGTCTCTCCGGTGGACAACGATCAGGTCTGTTGGCCTGAAATTCTTGCAGTACCCGTCGCAAATCAGGGGAGATGGCAGACAAAATCACCCCTTCTTTGAGGACACCAGCCGGTTCAGAAACTCCCGGAGAGTCAGGCACAAAGCTCCTAGAAAGAGCATCAGCCTTCACGTTCTTCGAACCCGGAAGGTATGAAACCACGAAATCGAAACGGGAGAAAAACAGCGACCATCGAGCCTGTCTAGGATTTAGCCGCTTAGCAGACTCGAGATAAGTCAAATTCTTGTGATCCGTCAAGACCACCACACGATGTTTGGCTCCCTCAAGCCAATGTCGCCACTCCTCAAATGCCCACTTCATTGCCAATAACTCCCGATTACCAACATCATAATTCCGCTCGGCAGGCGAAAACTTTCTTGAAAAGAAAGCACATGGCCTCACCACAGAGCCATCAGGACTTCTCTGTGACAAGACGGCCCCTGCTCCAATTTCAGAAGCATCAACCACGACCTGGAAGGGCAGAGAGACATCCGGCTGACGCAAGACAGGAGCCGAAGAGAACCGACGTTTGAGCTCCTGAAAGGCCTCCACGGCCGCAGGAGACCAATTTGTCACATCAGAACCCTTCTTGGTCAAATCCGTCAAAGGCTTAACCACACTGGAAAAATTAGTGATGAAGCGACGGTAAAAATTAGCAAAACCCAAGAACTTCTGAAGACTCTTTACCGATGTAGGTTGAGTCCAGTCATAAATAGCCTGGACCTTGACTGGATCCATCTCAATGGTAGAAGGAGAAAAAATAAAGCCCAAAAAGGAAACCTTCTGGACTCCGAAGAGACATTTAGAGCCCTTCACAAACAAAGCATTGGCTCGCAGGACCTGAAATACCATCCTGACCTGCTTCACATGAGATTCCCAATCATCAGAAAAGACCAAAATATCATCCAGGTACACAATTGTTGTGAATTTGCTTTTTGGCTCCCTCTAGTGGTTACTAGTGATTTGACTCTGGGTATGTCAGTCATCCCTTGTATGCTCACCTGGGCCGTTAGTTCAGGGGTGTTGCTATATAAGCTCCCTGGACCTTCAGTTCAATGCCTGGCAACGTTGTAATCAGAGCTAATCTGTTGTGCTCTTGTCTACTGATCCTGGTTCCTGCTAGATTAAGCTAAGTCTGCTTTCTTGCTTTTTGCTATTTGTTTTTGTTTGCATTTTTGTCCAGCTTGTACATAATCTGTATCCTAACCTTGCTGGAAGCTCTAGGGAGGCTGGAGTTCTCCCCCCGGGCCGTTAGACGGTTCGGGGGTTCTTGAATTTCCAGTGTGGAATTTTGATAGGGTTTTTGTTGACCATATAAGTTATCTTACTACATTCTGCTATTAGTAAGTGGGCCTCTCTTTGCTAAACCTAGTTCATCTCTGTGTTTGTCATTTCCTCTTACCTCACCGTTATTATTTGTGGGGGGCTTGTATCCAACTTTTGGGGTCTATTATCTGGAGGCAAGAGACGTCTTTGTTTTCCTCTTCTAGGGGTAGTTAGTCCTCCGGCTGGCGCGAGACATCTAGCGACCAACGTAGGCATGTTCCCCGGCTACTTCTAGTGTTGGCGTTAGGAGTAGATATATGGTCAACCCAGTTACCACTGCCCTATGAGCTGGATTTTTGTACTTCGCAGACTTACTTGTTCCTCTGAGACCCTCGCCATTGGGGTCATAACACACAATCATGAATCTATCCAGATACTCTCGGAAGATGTCGTTCATGAAGGACTGGAATACAGAAGGGGCATTAGAAAGCCCAAAAGGCATCACTGTTGTGAATTAGACTTTTTTGGCTCCCTCTTGTGGTCACTAGTGATATGACTCTGGGATTGTCTTTCCTCAGTTTGGCACCCACCTGGGTCGTTAGTCCAGGGGTGTTGCTATATGAACTTCCTGAATTCTCAGTCTGGTGCCTGGCATCATTTAATCAGTCCTTTCTGTTTGCTCCTGTCTGCTGGCCCTGGTTCTTGCAAAATTAAGCTAAGTCCTGCTTCCTTGTTTTTTGGTTATTTGTATTGCTCTTATTTTTTGTCCAGCTTGTACTAAATGTGATTTCTGATTTTGCTGGAAGCTCTAGGGGGCTGGTATTCTCCCCCCGGGCAGTTAGACGGTTCGGGGGTTCTTGAATATCCAGCGTGGATATTTTTGATAGGGTTTTTGCTGACCGTATAAGTCATCTTACTATATTCTGCTATTAGTCAGTGGGCCTCTCTTTGCTAAATACCTAGTTCATTCTTACATTTGTCTTTTCTTCTTACCTCACCGTTATTATTTGTTGGGGGCTTGTATCCAACTTTTGGGGTCTTTTCTCTGGAGGCAAGAAAGGTCTATCTTTTCCCTTCTAGGGTTAGTTAGTTCTCCGGCTGGCGCGAGACGTCTAGAACCAACGTAGGAACGTTACCCGGCTGCTGCTATTTGTGGTGCTAGGATTAGATATACGGTCAGCCCAGTTACCACTGCCCTATGAGCTGTTTTTTTGTGTTTGCAGACTTGGTATTTATTTCTGAGACCCTCTGCCATTGGGGTCATAACAGTATGCCAGGCCAAAGTTGAATGTTTAATGCATTGCAGAAGTGGGATAATAAGAAAGGAAATTCTGAGGGTTTTTTTTTTTTTTTTCCTCTCTTTCTTCCTCCCCTTTACCTCTGAGTGGCTTGAGCTTGCTGCAGACATGAATGTCCAGACCTTGATTACAAGTGTGGACCAGCTTGCTGCTCGTGTGCAGGGCATACAAGATTTTGTTACCAGTAGTCCTATGTCTGAACCTAAAATACCTATTCCTGAACTGTTCTCTGGAGACCGATTTAAGTTTAGGAATTTCAGGAATAATTGTAAATTGTTTCTATCTCTGAGACCCCGTTCGTCTGGAGACTCAGCTCAGCAAGTTAAAATTGTTATCTCTTTCTTACGGGGCAACCCTCAGGATTGGGCCTTCTCGCTAGCGCCAGGAGATCCGGCATTGGCAAATATTAATGCGTTTTTTCTGGCGCTCGGATTGCTTTACGAGGAACCCAATCTTGAAATTCAGGCAGAAATAGCCTTGCTGGCTATTTATCAGGGCCAGGATGAAGCTGAAGTGTATTGCCAAAAATTTCGGAAATGGTCCGTGCTTACTCAGTGGAATGAGTGTGCTCTGGCCGCAAATTTCAGAAATGGCCTTTCTGAAGCCATTAAGAATGTGATGGTGGGTTTCTCCATTCCTACAAGTCTGAATGATTCCATGGTGCTGGCTATTCAAATTGACCGGCGTTTGCGGGAGCGCAAAGCCGCTAATCCTCTTGTGGTGTTGTCTGAACAAACACCTGATTTAATGCAATGTGGTAGAATTCAGACTAGAAATGAACGGAAAAATCATAGACGTCAGAATGGGTTGTGTTTTTACTGTGGTGATTCTACACATGTTATATCAGCATGCTCTAAACGCCTAACAAGGGTTGTTAGTCCTGTCGCCATTGGTAATTTGCAACCTAAATTTATTTTGTCTGTGACTTTAATTTGCTCATTGTCTTCCTACCCTGTTATGGCGTTTGTGGATTCAGGTGCTGCCCTGAGTCTTATGGATCTGTCATTTGCCAAGCGCTGTGGTTTTGTTCTTGAGCCTTTGGTAAATCCTATCCCTCTTAGAGGTATTGATGCTACGCCATTGGCGGCAAATAAACCGCAGTTTTGGACACAGGTAACCATGTGCATGACTCCTGAACATCGGGAGGTGATTCGTTTTCTTGTCCTGCATAAAATGCATGATTTGGTCGTTTGGGTCTGCCATGGTTACAGACCCATAATCCAGTCTTGGATTGGAAGGCAATGTCTGTGTCAAGTTGGGGCTGTCAGGGAATTCATGGTGATTCCCCACTGGTGTCTATTGCTTCCTCTATTCCTTCGGAAGTTCCTGAGTATTTGTCTGATTTTCAGGATGTATTCAGCGAGTCCAGGTCCAGTGCTCTGCCTCCTCATAGGGACTGTGACTGCGCTATAGATTTGATTCCAGGTAGTAAATTTCCTAAGGGAAGACTATTTAATCTGTCTGTACCTGAGCATACCGCAATGCGTTCGTATATCAAGGAATCTCTGGAGAAGGGGCATATCCGTCCATCCTCTTCCCCTCTTGGTGCGGGATTCTTTTTTGTGGCCAAGAAGGACGGATCTTTGAGACCTTGAATTGACTATCGGCTTCTGAATAAAATCACTGTTAAATTTCAGTATCCTTTGCCTCTGTTGTCGGACTTGTTTGCCCGGATTAAAGGTGCCAAGTGGTTCACCAAGATAGATCTTCGTGGTGCGTACAACCTTGTGCGCATTAAGCAAGGAGATGAATGGAAAACTGCATTTAATACGCCCGAAGGTCATTTTGAGTACTTGGTGATGCCTTTTGGGCTCTCTAATGCTCCTTCAGTGTTTCAGTCCTTTATGCATGATATTTTCCGGAAGTATCTGGATAGATTTATGATTGTTTATCTGGATGATATTCTGTTGTTTTCTGATGATTGGGACTCGCATGTAGAGCAGGTCAGGATGGTGTTTCAGGTTTTGCGTGAGAATGCTTTATTTGTTAAGGGCTCAAAGTGTCTCTTTGGAGTACAGAAGGTTCCCTTTTTGGGATTTATTTTTTCCCCTTCTGCGGTGGAGATGGACCCAGTCAAGGTCCGAGCTATTCATGATTGGACTCAACCCACGTCAGTTAAGAGTCTTCAGAAGTTCTTGGGCTTTGCTAACTTCTACCGTCGTTTTATCGCTAATTTTTCTAGCGTTGTTAAACCTTTGACGGATATGACCAAGAAAGGTTCTGATGTTGCTAACTGGGCTCCTGCAGCCGTGGAGGCTTTCCAAGAGTTGAAGCGCTGTCATGATCTCTGCAGGCAGAGATCATAGCAAGCCTATAGAGGGACAAGCTCTTGGAAGATGGAACTATACTGACCATGAACTAAGCCTGCCGCGCAACTAGAAATAGCCAGGTAGCATTTCCTATTTATCGCTAGATGCCCAGCTCTGGCCTAAGACCTAAATAGCTAGCAGAGGGAAATATAAGACCTGGCTCACCTCTAGAGAAATATTCCAAAGAAGACAGTAGCCCCCCACATATAATGACGGTGAGTTCAGATGAAACAACAAACGCAGCAGGAAAATAGTCTTAGCAAATTTGAGGTCCGCTTACTAGATAGCAGAAGACAGATAGTATACTTTCATGGTCAGCAGAAAAACACTAACAAAACACCATCCAGAGATTACCTTAAACTCTGGCATTAACTCATAACGCCAGAGTAGCAATCCCTGATCAACGAGAGCTTTCCAGACACAGTAACAAAACTTCAGCTGTGAACTGGAACAAAATAGGCAAAACAAAACATGGACAAAAGTCCAACTTATCTAGTAGTTGTCTAGAAGCAGGAACAAGCACTGAGAGGCATCAGATAACATTGTTGACCGGCAAGAAACCACCAGAGAAATGAGCTTAAATAGCGACACCCACTACTGATGGAACCAGGTGAAACAGGAAAGAGGATGACAAGTCCAATTCCACAAGCGGCCACCGGGGGAGCCCAGAATCCAAATTCACAACACAAGTCCAATTCCACAAGCGGCCACCGGGGGAGCCCAGAATCCAAATTCACAACAGTACCCCCCCCTCAAGGAGGGGGCACCGAACCCTCACCAGATCCACCAGGACGACCAGGATGAGCCCTATGGAAGGCACGAACAAGATCAGAAGCATGAACATCAGATGCATTGACCCAAGAATTATCCTCCTGGCCGTAACCCTTCCAGTTGACCAGATACTGGAGTTTCCGTCTGGAAACACGAGAGTCCAAAATTTTCTCCACAACGTACTCCAACTCACCCTCAACCAACACCGGAGCAGGAGGCTCAACTGAAGGTACAACAGGTACCTCATACCTGCGCAATAACGACCGATGAAAAACGTTATGAATGGAAAAGGACGCAGGGAGGTCCAAACGGAAAGAAACAGGATTAAGAATCTCCAATATTCTATAAGGGCCGATGAACCGAGGTTTAAACTTAGGAGAAGAGACCCTCATAGGGACAAAACCAGAAGACAACCACACTAAATCTCCAACACAAAGCCGAGAACCAACACGACGATGACGGTTGGCAAAACGCTGAGTCTTCTCCTGGGACAACTTCAAATTGTCCATAACCTGCCCCCAGATGTGATGCAATCTCTCCACCACCGCATCCACTCCAGGACAATCCGAGGATTCCACCTGACCGGAGGAAAATCGAGGGTGAAACCCCGAATTACAGAAAAACGGGGACACCAAGGTGGAAGAACTGGCCCGATTATTGAGGGCGAACTCTGCCAATGGCAAAAAAGCAACCCAATCATCCTGGTCAGCAGAGACAAAACACCTCAGATATGTCTCAAGGGTCTGATTAGTCCGCTCGGTCTGGCCATTAGTCTGAGGGTGAAAAGCAGATGAAAAAGACAAATCTATGCCCATCCTAGCACAGAATGCCCGCCAAAATCTAGACACAAATTGGGTACCTCTGTCAGAAACAATATTCTCAGGAATACCGTGCAATCGGACAACATTCTGAAAAAACAGAGGAACCAACTCAGAAGAAGAAGGCAACTTGGGCAGAGGAACCAAATGGACCATTTTAGAGAAACGGTCACAGACCACCCAGATGACAGACATCTTCTGGGAAACAGGCAGATCTGAAATAAAATCCATCGAGATGTGTGTCCAAGGCCTCTTAGGAATAGGCAAGGGCAACAGCAGTCCGCTAGCCCGAGAACTACAAGACTTGGCCCGAGCACAAACGTCACATGACTGCACAAAGACTCGCACATCTCGTGACAGGGAAGGCCACCAGAAGGATCTTGCCACCAAATCCCTGGTACCAAAAATTCCGGGATGACCTGCCAATGCAGAAGAATGTACCTCAGAGATGACTCTGCTGGTCCAATCATCCGGAACAAACAGTCTATCAGGCGGACAACGATCCGGTCTATCCGCCTGAAACTCTTGCAAGGACCGCCGCAGATCAGGAGAAACGGCCGACAAAATTACTCCCTCCCTAAGGATACCTGTGGGTTCAGAATTACCAGGAGAGTCCGGGTCAAAACTCCTAGAAAGGGCATCTGCCTTAACATTCTTAGAACCCGGTAGGTATGACACCACAAAATTAAAGCGAGAAAAAAATAAAGACCAGCGCGCCTGTCTAGGATTCAGGCGTCTGGCAGTCTCAAGATAAATCAAATTTTTGTGGTCAGTCAATACCACCACCTGATGCCTAGCCCCCTCGAGCCAATGGCGCCACTCCTCAAACGCCCACTTCATGGCCAAAAGCTCCCGATTCCCAACATCATAATTCCGCTCTGCGGGCGAAAATTTGCGAGAAAAGAAGGCACAAGGCCTAATGACGGAGCAGTCGGAACCTTTCTGCGACAACACTGCCCCAGCTCCGATCTCCGAAGCGTCAACCTCAACCTGAAAAGGCAGATTCACATCAGGCTGACGCAACACAGGGGCAGAGGCAAAACGGCGCTTAAGCTCCTGAAAGGCCTCTACAGCATGAGGGGACCAATTAGCAACATCAGCGCCTTGTCTGGTCAAATCAGTCAGTGGTTTAACGACATCCGAAAAACCAGCAATAAATCGGCGGTAAAAGTTGGCAAAGCCCAAAAATCTCTGAAGACCCTTAAGAGAGGAGGGCTGAGTCCAGTCACAAATAGCTTGCACCTTGACGGGATCCATCTCAATGGAAGAGGGAGAAAAAATATACCCCAAAAAGGAAATTTTCTGGACCCCAAAAACGCACTTAGACCCCTTCACACATAAAGAATTAGACCGCAGAACCTGAAAAACTCTCCTGACCTGCTGGACATGAGAGTCCCAGTCATCAGAAAAAATCAGAATATCATCCAGATATATTATCATAAATTTATCCAGAAAATCGCGGAAAATATCATGCATAAAAGACTGGAAAACTGAAGGGGCATTAGAAAGACCAAAAGGCATGACCAAATACTCAAAGTGGCCCTCGGGCGTATTAAATGCGGTCTTCCACTCATCCCCCTGCCTGATCCGCACCAAATTATACGCCCCACGAAGATCAATTTTAGAGAACCACTTAGCACCCTCTATACGAGCAAACAAATCAGTAAGCAATGGCAATGGGTATTGATACTTAACAGTGATCTTATTCAGAAGCCGATAATCAATACATGGTCTCAAAGAGCCGTCTTTTTTTGAGACAAAGAAAAACCCAGCTCCCAAGGGAGAAGAAGATGGACGAATATGTCCCTTTTCCAAAGACTCCTTTATATATTCCCGCATAGCAGCATGTTCCGGCACAGACAAATTAAACAAACGACCCTTTGGATATTTACAACCCGGTATCAAATCTATGGCACAATCGCACTCACGGTGCGGAGGTAACGACCCAAACTTGGGTTCGTCAAAGACGTCTTGATAATCAGAGAGGAACTCAGGGACTTCAGAGGGAATGGACGATGAAATAGAAACCAAAGGTACGTCCCCATGAATACCCTTACATCCCCAGCTCAACACAGACATTGCTCTCCAGTCCAAGACTGGGTTGTGAGACTGCAACCATGGCAATCCCAGTACCAAATCGTCATGTAAATTATACAGCACCAGGAAACGAACAATCTCCTGGTGATCCGGATTGATACGCATGGTTACTTGTGTCCAGTATTGTGGTTTATTATTAGCCAATGGGGTGGAGTCAATCCCCTTCAGAGGAATAAGAGTCTCCAAAGGCTCCAAATCAAAACCACAACGATTGGCAAAGGACCAATCCATAAGACTCAGAGCGGCGCCAGAGTCAACATAGGCGTCCGTGGCAATGGATGACAAAGAGCAAATCAGGGTCACAGACAAAATAAACCTAGACTGAATGGTGCCAATGGAAACAGACTTATCAAGCTTCTTTGTACGCCTAGAGCATGCTGATATAACATGAGTAGAATCCCCACAATAGAAACACAATCCATTCTTCCGTCTAAAATTCCGTCGCTCGCTCCCGGACAGAATTCTATCACACTGCATACTTTCTGGCGTCTTTTCCATAGACACCGCCAGATGGTGCACCGGTTTGCGCTCCCGCAGACGCCTATCAATCTGAATAGCCATTGTCATGGACTCATTCAGACCTGTAGGCAAAGGGAACCCCACCATAACATCCTTAACGGCATCAGAGAGACCTTCTCTGAAAGTTGCCGCCAAGGCGCACTCATTCCACTGAGTAAGCACAGACCATTTACGGAATTTTTGGCAGAAAACTTCAGCTTCGTCTTGCCCCTGGGATAGTGCCATCAAAGTTTTTTCTGCCTGAAGTTCCAAATGAGGTTCCTCATAAAGCAAGCCCAAGGCCAGAAAAAACGCATCCACATCGCGTAACGCAGGATCCCCTGCTGGCAATGAGAAGGCCCAATCTTGAGGGTCACCCCTGAGCAAGGAAATCACAATCCTAACCTGCTGAGCAGGGTCTCCAGCTGAACGAGACTTCAGGGACAAATAAAGCTTACAATTATTTCGGAAATTCTGGAAGCTAGCTCTATTCCCTGTGAAGAACTCCGGCAAAGGAATTCTCGGTTCAGATACCGGAGCATGTACCACAAAATCTTGTAAATTTTGTACTTTCGTGATGAGATTACTCAAACCCGCAGTTACACTCTGGAGATCCATTATTGTCAGGTGCACACAGAGCCTACAGAGATTAGGAGGAGAGAGAGAAAAAAGACTGCAGCAAGGCAGACTGGAGGAAAAAAAAAAAAAAAAAAAAAAAATTCCAGCAGACTTCTTATAACTCTCCTTTCTCAACCTGGGTCTTTAACACTTTATGGGCCGGTCAAACTGTCATGATCTCTGCAGGCAGAGATCATAGCAAGCCTATAGAGGGACAAGCTCTTGGAAGATGGAACTATACTGACCATGAACTAAGCCTGCCGCGCAACTAGAAATAGCCAGGTAGCATTTCCTATTTATCGCTAGATGCCCAGCTCTGGCCTAAGACCTAAATAGCTAGCAGAGGGAAATATAAGACCTGGCTCACCTCTAGAGAAATATTCCAAAGAAGACAGTAGCCCCCCACATATAATGACGGTGAGTTCAGATGAAACAACAAACGCAGCAGGAAAATAGTCTTAGCAAATTTGAGGTCCGCTTACTAGATAGCAGAAGACAGATAGTATACTTTCATGGTCAGCAGAAAAACACTAACAAAACACCATCCAGAGATTACCTTAAACTCTGGCATTAACTCATAACGCCAGAGTAGCAATCCCTGATCAACGAGAGCTTTCCAGACACAGTAACAAAACTTCAGCTGTGAACTGGAACAAAATAGGCAAAACAAAACATGGACAAAAGTCCAACTTATCTAGTAGTTGTCTAGAAGCAGGAACAAGCACTGAGAGGCATCAGATAACATTGTTGACCGGCAAGAAACCACCAGAGAAATGAGCTTAAATAGCGACACCCACTACTGATGGAACCAGGTGAAACAGGAAAGAGGATGACAAGTCCAATTCCACAAGCGGCCACCGGGGGAGCCCAGAATCCAAATTCACAACACAAGTCCAATTCCACAAGCGGCCACCGGGGGAGCCCAGAATCCAAATTCACAACAAAGCGCCAGTTTACTTCAGCGCCTGTTTTGTGCCAGCCTGATGTCTCACTTCCCTTTCAGGTTGAAGTGGATGCTTCTGAGATTGGGGCAGGGGCCGTTTTGTCGCAGAGAGGCCCTGGTTGCTCTGTAATGAGACCATGTGCTTTTTTCTCTAGGAAGTTTTCGCCTGCTGAGCGGAAATATGATGTTGGCAATCGGGAGTTGCTGGCCATAAAGTGGGCATTTGAGGAGTGGCATCATTGGCTCGAGGGTGCTAAGCATCGTGTGGTGGTCTTGACTGATTACAAAAATCTGATGTATCTCGAGTCTGCTAAACGCCTGAATCCTAGACAGGCCCGTTGGTCATTGTTTTTCTCCCGTTTTGACTTTGTGGTCTCGTATTTACCAGGTTCAAAGAATGTGAAGGCTGATGCTCTTTCAAGGAGCTTTGTGCCTGACTCTCCTGGAGTCGCAGAACCAGTTGGTATTCTTAAAGAGGGAGTAATCTTGTCAGCCATTTCTCCGGATTTGCGACGCGTGTTGCAGAGATTTCAGGCTGGTAGACCTGACTCTTGTCCACCTGACAGACTGTTTGTTCCTGATAAGTGGACCAGCAGAGTCATTTCCGAGGTTCATTCCTCGGTGTTGGCAGGGCATCTGGGAATTTTTGGCACCAGAGATTTGGTGGCTAGGTCCTTTTGGTGTCCTTCCTTGTCACGGGATGTGCGGTCATTTGTGCAGTCCTGTGGGACTTGTGCTCGAGCTAAGCCTTGCTGTTCTCGTGCCAGCGGGTTGCTCTTGCCCTTGCCTGTCCCGAAGAGGCCTTGGACACACATTTCCATGGATTTCATTTCAGATCTTCCGGTGTCTCAGGGCATGTCTGTCATCTGGGTGGTATGTGATCGCTTTTCCAAGATGGTCCATTTGGTATCTTTGACTAAGCTGCCTTCCTCTTCCGATCTGGTTCCTTTGTTCTTTCAGAATGTGGTTCGTTTGCACGGCATTCCTGAGAATATCGTGTCTGACAGAGGATCCCAGTTTGTTTCCAGGTTCTGGCGATCCTTTTGTGCTAAGATGGGCATTGATTTGTCGTTTTCGTCTGCCTTTCATCCTCAGACTAATGGACAAACGGAGCGAACTAATCAGACTCTGGAGGCTTATTTGAGGTGTTTTGTTTCTGCAGATCAGGATGACTGGGTGACCTTCTTGCCGTTGGCTGAGTTTGCCCTTAATAATCGGGCTAGTTCCGCTACTTTGGTTTCGCCATTTTTCTGCAACTCTGGTTTCCATCCTCGTTTTTCCTCGGGACATGTGGAGCCTTCTGACTGTCCTGGGGTAGATTCTGTGGTGGATAGGTTGCAGCAGATTTGGAATCATGTGGTGGACAACTTAAAGTTGTCACAGGAGAAGGCTCAGCGTTTTGCCAACCGCCGCCGCGGTGTGGGTCCCCGACTTCGTGTTGGGGATTTGGTATGGCTGTCTTCTCAATTTGTTCCTATGAAGGTCTCCTCTCCTAAATTTAAGCCTTGCTTCATCGGTCCTTACAAGATATTGGAAATCCTTAATCCTGTGTCCTTTCGCTTGGATCTTCCAGTGTCGTTTGCCATTCACAACGTGTTCCATAGGTCTTTGTTGCGGCGGTACGTTGTACCTGTGGTTCCTTCTGTTGAGCCTCCTGCTCCGGTGTTGGTTGAGGGCGAGTTGGAGTACGTGGTGGAGAAGATGTTGGATTCTCGTCTCTCCAGGCGGAGGCTTCAGTATCTGGTCAAGTGGAAGGGCTATGGTCAGGAGGATAATTCCTGGGTGGTTGCCTCTGATGTGCATGCGGCCGATTTAGTTTGTGCCTTTCACGCTGCTCATCCTGATCGCCCTGGTGGTCTTGGTGAGGGTTCGGTGACCCCTCCTTAAAGGGGGGGTACTGTTGTGAATTAGACTTTTTTGGCTCCCTCTTGTGGTCACTAGTGATATGACTCTGGGATTGTCTTTCCTCAGTTTGGCACCCACCTGGGTCGTTAGTCCAGGGGTGTTGCTATATGAACTTCCTGAATTCTCAGTCTGGTGCCTGGCATTGTTTAATCAGTCCTTTCTGTTTGCTCCTGTCTGCTGGCCCTGGTTCTTGCAAAGTCCTGCTTCCTTGTTTTTTGGTTATTTGTATTGCTCTTATTTTTTGTCCAGCTTGTACTAAATGTGATTTCTGATTTTGCTGGAAGCTCTAGGGGGCTGGTATTCTCCCCCCGGGCCGTTAGATGGTTCGGGGGTTCTTGAATATCCAGCGTGGATATTTTTGATAGGGTTTTTGCTGACCGTATAAGTCATCTTACTATATTCTGCTATTAGTCAGTGGGCCTCTCTTTGCTAAATACCTAGTTCATTCTTACGTTTGTCTTTTCTTCTTACCTCACCGTTATTATTTGTTGGGGGCTTGTATCCAACTTTTGGGGTCTTTTCTCTGGAGGTAAGAAAGGTCTATCTTTTCCCTTCTAGGGTTAGTTAGTTCTCCGGCTGGCGCGAGACGTCTAGAACCAACGTAGGCACGTTCCCCGGCTGCTGCTATTTGTGGTGCTAGGATTAGATATACGGTCAGCCCAGTTACCACTGCCCTATGAGCTGTTTTTTTGTGTTTGCAGACTTGGTATTTATTTCTGAGACCCTCTGCCATTGGGGTCATAACACATCACCAAGTACTCAAAATGGCCTTCGGGCGTATTAAATGCTGTGTTCCATTCATCGCCCTGCTTTATACGCACAAGATTATACGCTCCACGAAGATCTATCTTGGTGAACCAACTGGCCCCCCTAATCCGAGCAAACAGATCGGACAACAGTGGCAAAGGATACTGAAATTTGACCGTGATGTTATTTAGAAGGCGATAATCTATACAGGGTCTCAGAGAACCATCCTTCTTGACCACAAAAAAGAACCCCGCACCCAAAGGGGATGAGGACGGGCGAATATGCCCCTTCTCCAACGACTCCTTGATATAACTCCGCATAGCGGCATGTTCTGGTACAGACAAATTAAAAAGTCTTCCCTTAGGGAACTTACTACCAGGAATCAAATTTATGGCGCAATCACAATCCCTATGAGGGGGTAGGGCCCTGGACTTGGGCTCATCAAATACATCCTGGTAGTCCGACAAAAATTCAGGGACTTCAGAAGGAGTAGAAGAAGCAATTGACACCAAAGGAGCATCGCCATGAATTCCCTGGCAACCCCAACTTGACACAGACATTGCTTTCCAATCCAGGACTGGATTATGAGCCTGCAGCCATGGCAGACCTAACACGACAACATCATGCAAATTATGTAACACAAGAAAGCGAATCACCTCCTGATGTGCAGGAGTCATGCACATGGTCACTTGAGCCCAGAACTGAGGTTTATTCTTGGCCAATGGCGTGGCATCAATTCCCTTTAGTGGAATAGGGAAATGCAAAGGCTCCAAGATAAAACCACAGCGCCTGGCAAAAGACAAATCCATCAAATTCAGGGCAGCACCTGAATCCACAAAAGCCATAACTGAGTAGGATGACAGAGAGCAAAACAAAGTAACAGACAAAATGAATTTAGGCTGTACAGTACCAATGGTGACAGACTTAGCGAAGTTTTTTGTGCGCTTAGAACAATCTGAGATAACATGAGCAGAATCACCACAGTAAAAGCACAACCCATTCTGATGTCTGTGATTTTGCCGTTCAATTCTGGTCAGAATCCTGTCACATTGCATAGACTCAGGCTTCTGCTCAGAAAATACCGCCAGATGGTGCACTGGTTTGCGCTCCCGCAAACGCCGATCAATCTGAATGGCCAAAGACATTGACTCATTCAGACCCGCAGGCGTGTGAAACCCCACCATAACATCCTTAATGGCTTCAGAAAGACCCTTTCTGAAAATCGCCACCAGGGCACACTCATTCCACTGAGTGAGCACAGACCATTTCCTAAACTTCTGACAGTAAACCTCTGCTTCATCCAGACCCTGGGAGAGAGCCAGCAAAACCTTTTCTGCTTGGTCTACCAGATTAGGTTCCTCATAAAGCACTCCAAGCGCCAGAAAAAAACGCATCCACATTTTGCAAAGCAGGATCTCCTGGCGCCAGAGAATGCCCAATCTTGAGGGTCACCACGCAACAAAGAAATAATAATTTTAACTTGCTGAACCGGATCACCAGAGGAACGAGGTCTCAGAGAAAGGAACAATTTGCAATTATTTTTAAAGTTCAAAAACCTAGATCTGTCTCCGGAGAACAGCTCAGGAATAGGTATCTTAGGCTCTGACATAGGACTGTGAACTACATAATCCTGAATGCCTTGTACCCTAGCAGTGAGATGATCCACACTAGAAGACAGACTCTGAAGGTCCATAGCTGCAGCTGAATTCTGAACCACCCAGAGATTAAGGGGAGGAGAGAGGCTAGACACACTGCAGGGGAAAAAAAAAAAATGAACTCAGGATTTCTCTTATCCCTCTTTTGCGATGCATTAACTCTTTCATGGCCTGCTGTACTGTTATGATCCGGTGGTAGGATCACAAAACTGACCTGATAGGTAAACCTGAATTGTAGGACAAGCTCCGGGAATGTGGAAACTATACCGACCGCAATCCTGATCCTATCCACACACACTAAAGGCAGCCGTGGAGCGTTACCTAAAAACCTAGACACCTCTTCACAGCCTAAGAAACTGGCTACCCCTAGAGAGAAAGCAAAGCCTCATTTGCCTCAGAGAAATAACCCCAAAGTTTAGACAGCCCCCCACAAATAATAACGGTGAGTTAAGGGGAAAATACAAACGTAGGAATGAAAAACAGGTTTAAGCAAATGAGGCCCGCTAACACTAAATAGTCAGAAGAAAGCAAGGGATCTGTGCGGTTGGTACAAAAACTATCAAAAACTATCCACGCAGAAAGTACAAGAACCCCCACACCGACTCACGATGTGAGGGGCGCACTCTGCCCCTAGAGCTACCAGCAAGCGAAAAATCACATATAAGCAAGCTGGACTGAACACATCATATACTGAGAAACATATTCCAGGAAACAATGAGCAAAAAGAACTAGCAAGACTTAGCTTCTCAGAAAGAGACAGGTCACCAGGGAGATCCAGGAGAGGTCAGAACCAGTACTGAATACAACGACAGCAGGCAACAAGTAAAGGTCCAGGTGGAGTTAAATAGGAACCAGCATAGCAGGAAATGAGGCAGCTGAGCCCAGCTCCAGACCCGCAGTATCGCTAAAGGCCACCAGAGGGAGCCCAAACGGAATTCACAACAATACTGCTTACATATGCAGCACCACAGTAGGTGGGCGGAACGCCGGGGTACAAAATCTGTGTCTGAGGGTGAAACCACTGGCCCTTCCCCTGTATAACTTCCATCCCAATCTGCTTTCCAGGAAGCAGGCTCTGATGCTTCTTGCCCACAACCTGCAGTAGCACAAACTGTAAGAACATTCAGCAACCACGTTCACTTTTTTGTCCCAGTGCAATGTTCAGTTTTCCTTTGTCAGCATATATGTTTCTTCACAAAATGTTGGTTAGATAGAGCATACATATTCGTTAGCACTTTTCATTGTTTGGTGCTGGACAAAGACCATTTCTGGCTTTTTCAAGCTCCTAAATTAGACTTGTGTCTATTTATTAAACTGTTGCTTCCCTTAAATTTTCTAAATTTTGGTTAAAAAAATGGTGCTGGGGGTATTGGCCAGTTTCTATACATTTTAAGCAGGTCTAAGAGTCTTTGTTAATACACCCCACAGACCTTTTCAGGCTGCAGCCTTACACATGCTGGAACATGGTCAATGCCACTCTAAGGCCTTTAGCTGAACTCTGTAGCACTGCCTGTCACCTTTGTCAGTCTCTGGGACAGATCCTGTAATTACTTTGTTATTGCTCAAAATCATGCAAAAAATACATTCTGCCTGGTTGTGTAGTTTCCAGAAAAAGTGTGTAGGCTTGTGCAGATTGGTCAGTGGCACTCCTGTTTCTTTCCCTTGAGGAAGCTGCTTCATAGTAAAATGAGGTTTGTACATGTTCCTGACATGGGTTTCAGGCCTGACAGACTGACCACAATACAGACCATCGCTTGCATACACTGTATTCCGAATTTCAATCTAATGCTTTTGGTGTCTGGTAGAATCCAATTTCCTGACATAGATTATACAGCTCCCCCAACTCCTGTATTATATTCACCTTACTGCAGCTTCACCCACTATGACAGTGGCTCCATTGGGATCCGGTGGTCAAAATGAACTGTGGAGCTCACAAAACTCAGGTTTCAAGGCATCTGCTGGCCCTCTGAAAATGTGATGCGAGGGCCGCATAATGGAATGGCGGTGGACGTGGTGGTGGTGATGGTGGGCAAAGCCCAAAATGCAAGTGGGCATGTTTTAACTGGAATTGCAAAGTGCTGGGCAATATGTAGTCCACTATCTAGTTAACAATTTTGAAAGAGGGAGAGACCTCCCAAATGTAGGAGTGAGAGCCCTCACAAATGTAAAAAAAAAACTAAAGACAAAACGCTCCATGCGAACATATGCTAAATTGGGGGTATCATTTTTTTTTTATTATTTTGCATTATTTTGCATTATGTACAAGTAACTATGAAGGAAAAAAATGTTTCTTAGCATTTTTCCCTTTAAAAAAAATTAGGTTTGGTTTCTTATAAATCTGTAAATACGGCACAATGGCCTGACAATTTTATTCCCAGATACCATATGTGAGTCAGAAAGGCATGCAGGCATCTTCTCCATGCTGTTCCCATTTAGTTTTAGCTTTTTTCCATCCATTTCAACTTTTCTCTCAGGCCCCCAGACCTGTTTGTTGAGTCCAGCAGAAATATATTTGGCTTTCCCATTGAATTCATTATTCAGTACGAATACACGGATATTAGAAATTATTTGTGCCGATTTTCTCGAATCCGAATATTTCACTATTCGATCATCACTACTGCTGACAGATTCCCTTCAAGACGTGTTGGTCAACTGTTCATTGCAAATCTTTCAACAATATGGGGAACAAGGGACATTTGTTGAGATATTTACATTGATACAAGAAAATTTTGACAGGAATAAATTAAAACTTGTATAGATCACAGAGAATATAACATAAAAGAACTTTTTTTTGCCATGCATTCTCTAGGAGAAATACAATACTTTCCGTCTTATCTGAGGTTGTAAATATGTATGTACAATGCTCATATTGCATCTGGCTAGTTCAATAAATCATGTGCTGTTATGTTTTTTTTTTCTCCTGATGTAAAAAACAACCAAACACCTAGCTGTCTAAAATGAGAGATTTGTATCTTTGACCCAGCATCTCATCATCAAAACCACAACACATGGATATAAATTTAACAGGAAACCACTTGTTCAATTATACAGGAGCAGTTAAAGAATGAATAGCTTCTTGATTAAAGAGGAGAGTGAACAATTACAGTATGCTCAATATACTGTAAGTATACAGGAAAAAGTAGAAAATGTGTACTTTGGGTTCTGTTTCACACTGTGTGGCATCTCTCTGGGCGAACTATAACATCAATATTGGCAACATTTTTAAAGGCAATAAAAAATAAATTCACAAACTTTTTCTGTTTTCCTAAAATTGTGCACTGAGTTACTGCTAAAAATGTATCTTACACTAGTGAATGAATCCACTAATGTTTTTTTTGTGAAAATGTTTTCTTCCTTATGTAAAATATTTAGAATTGAGAGTCCTTAGTGGTTGATACCTTTTAATGGCTAACTGAAAAGATGGTAACAAATTGCAAGCTTTCGAGACTACACAGGTCCCTTCATCAGATATATATATTTCCTGTATTCTTCCTTACGTTTCATTTCTTTATGCTTTCTTTCTCGCATTTCATTATTTAGACTTATAGAATCATTTTATATCTGAATATATTCAGTGTCAGACTGGGCACAGTTTGTTTTACACTGTTTAAATGACATAAATTTGGGGTGCATATTATGTATTGAGCAAAAATGTAGAGATAGAATGGCACTAGGTGGTAGCTATAGATAATTAATACAACGTTGGAGCGTTGAAATCTGGCATTCCAAGCCGACAATAAGACGTAGAAGCATAGAATTCTATCAGGAACCTTTTTAGCACGCAATACTCAGCAACGTACGGGTGGTGCTCAACAACAATGGAGATATGGATCCAAACAAACGAAGAAATAGAAGTGGCACTCACCCCAATGCTGCTGTTTAGTGATGTCCTTTATTCAAAATATGAAGGCACAAACATGATATGGAGAGGCGGCTGGTGGAGGTCCTTTTGCCTCCTCTTGCACCCCTTCCTCCACCAGCCGCCTCTCCATATCATGTTTGTGCCTTCATATTTTGAATAAAGGACATCACTAAACAGCAGCATTGGGGTGAGTGCCACTTCTATTTCTTCGTTTGTTTAGATCCATATTATGTATTGATTCTCTGATCATTTTACTAGTAGGAATGGGTAAAAACATTAAAACAAGCATGGAATCTAATATTGCTTTTGTCTTTTTTCCACATCATGCACTATGCAGTATAAATGACATTATAACTTTATTCTACATGTCATTTTATTTGTGGAAATACTAAATATATTTTGTTCATTTTTGATTCTTCTACTTATGACAAAATAAGCAGATTTTATTAGAAAATTAAATTTTTTTTGTGTTGCCACATTCATAGAGCCAGACTTTTTTTTCCTGTCGATGTAGACTAAATGTGCTTTTGATTTTTACAAAATGAGTTCATACTTTTATGCCCAAAAATGACAAGAGAATTCTCAGAGTGATACCTTTATTGGCTAACCTGGGGCCTGCAGTGTTTCCCTTGAAAAAAATTAGAGTTCAAGTCAGGCAATCATGCCTGAATACTTCTGGTAGGAGTAATGGAATGTCACGTGCCTCCACCACCCAGTCTGCCACCCTAGAATCGGTGGATGACACGGGCATGGGCACAGGGACACGCGGATGCTGGCCGTAATTAAGGAGAAAAGGAGTCTGACCAGTGGATTCGGCTACGGCGTTGTTCAAGGCAAATTCCGCCCAAGGTAGCAAAGATGCCCAGTCATCCTACCTAGCAGAGACAAAATGTCGCAAGTATGTCACCAGAGTCTGGTTGGTTCTCTCTACCAACCCATTCGTCTCGGGATGATATGCAGAGGAGAGATTCAGCTCTATGCTGAGTAAACGGCAGAGCTCTCTCCAAAACCGAGACGCAAACTGGGGACCCTGGTTGCTGACAATTTTATCAGGCATTCCATGTAAGCGGAAAATATGTTTTATGAACAACGCCGCCAAGACCCGTGCAGAAGGTAACCGTGGAAGCGGCACCAAATGCACCATCTTAGAAAAATGATCGGTGACTACCCAGATAACGGTGCAGCTACGAGACTTGGGTAAGCCCAACACGAAGTCCATCCCGACCATCTCCCAGGGCCTGTCTGCCACCGGCAAGGGGTAAAGTAACCCAGCAGGCCATTGCCGAGGAGACCGATTCTGGGCGCAGGAGACACACGCCCGAATATAGTAC
Organism: Ranitomeya variabilis; assembly: GCF_051348905.1. Classification (NCBI taxonomy): domain Eukaryota; kingdom Metazoa; phylum Chordata; class Amphibia; order Anura; family Dendrobatidae; genus Ranitomeya; species Ranitomeya variabilis. The sequence goes on from NC_135236.1 coordinate 321,363,295, forward strand.
CCAACGTCACGGGCCATATGCGGCCACCAGTACATCCTCGACAAAAGTTTAGATGTCCTCTTGGTCCCAAAATGTCCACCCACTCTGGACAAGTGAGCCCAAGAGAGAACCTCCGGTCGTAAATTCGCTGGTACGAAAGTCTTGCCCGGGGGCACGTACTCTAGTGAAACCGGAGCCACAGTTCTCAGGCTCTCAGAAGGGACAATAAGCCAAGGCTCCTCCTCCTCAGATGACACTACGGAGCGGGAGAGAGCATCGGCACGAATGTTCTTCTCCCCGGAGAGAAAATGGAGAGTAATATGGAACCAGGAGAAGAACAGGGACCATCTAGCCTGGTGAGAATTCAGCCGCTGGGCCGTCTGTATATATACCAAGTTCTTGTGGTCAGTGAACACTTGAAAGGGAAAGCGAGCTCCCTCCAAGAGGTGTCTCCACTCTGAAAAAGCCAACTTCATGGCTAGCAACTCTCTGTCCCCGATGGAATAATTCCTCTCCGCTGGTGTGAAGGTCTTGGAGAAGAAGAAGCAAGGATGCTTCCGACCTTGAGCATCCTTTTGGAAAAGGACTGCTCCAGCACCAACGGATGAGGCATCCACCTCCATGATAAATGGCTTATCTACATCGGGGCAATGTAGGATGGGAGCGCTAGCGAAGTGTGACTTAATCGAGAAAAAGGCCTTGGAGACCTCCTCTGACCACAACTTGGGATTTGCTCCCTTCTTGGTGAGGGCTACCAAGGGAGCTACCAAAGTTGAGAAGTGTGGAATGAACTGGCGATAGTAGTTAATGAACCCCATAAAGCGCTGCACCGCTTTAAGAGATTGGGGTCCCTGCCAGTCCATCACAGCCTGTAGCTTGGCAGGATTCATAGCCAAACCCTGGGCAGAGATGATATAACCAAGGAAAGGCAAGGACTCCTGCTCAAACACACACTTCTCCAACTTGGCGTAGAGGGAGTTTGCCCGTAAGAGGTCGAAGACTTTGCGAACATCTCTCCGATGGGAGTCAATATCTGGAGAGTAGATGAGAATATCATCCAGATAGACTACGACCGAGGTGGTGAGCATTTCCCGGAAAATGTCGTTCACAAAGTCTTGGAAAATGGCTGGAGCATTACAGAGCTTGAAGGGCATCACCAGGTATTCATAGTGCCCATCCCTGGTGTTAAAAGCCGTCTTCCATTTGTCCCCCTCACAGATGCAAATCAGGTTATAGGCACCCCGCAGATCTAATTTTGTAAATACCCTTGCTCCCCATAGCTCCCCGTAGCCTATCAAAAAGCTCAGATATCAGGGGTAATGGCTACTTGTTCTTAACGGTGATGGCGTTAAGACCCCTGTAGTCTATGCATGGACGTAAGTCTCCAGTCTTCTTCTGTACGAAGAAGAACCCAGCCCCTGCAGGTGACACTGACTTCCTAATGAATCCTCTTGCCAGATTCTCTTGGATGTACTGAGACATTGCCTCTGTCTCCGGGAGAGATAACGGATAGACTCGACCCCGGGGAGGCTCAGCACCAGACAAGAGGTCAATAGGACGGTCATAGGGGCGGTGAGGCGGAAGGGTCTCCGCAGCCCTTTTGGAGAACACGTCTGCATAGGGCCAATAGTGCTTGGGGAGAGAGGAAAGATCTGCAGGTACCTGTGTTGTAGCAACCTGAATGCACTCCCTCTGACATCTACCCTCGCAGGATTTACTGCATCCCAAAATTCTCCCTGAGGACCACTCTATATGAGGAGAATGATAGCATAGCCATGGTATCCCCAACAGGACCTCATCAATTCCCTCAGTAATGACTAATAGGGAGATAATCTCCTGATGTGATGGAGACACAGAAAGCGTGATAGGAATGGTTTGGTGGGTAATCTGTGAGGGTAGTGTCGACCCATTTACCACTTGAACGGTTACTGGTTTGGCATGCATAACCAGGGCTATTGCGTGACGCTGGGCAAAAGCGGATGACATAAAATTACCCTCCGCCCCAGAGTCCAGGCATAGCTCTACCATAAGAGTGGATGGGCCTAAGGTAATTGTCCCCTTGAAGGACAACTTTGAGGCAAATGTCGCCGTGTCTAGTGTACCTCCTCCAACTGCCACTAGACGCTGATGTTTCCCCGACCGCTGAGGACACTTGGAGGCAAGATGTCCTGATTGCCGGCAAACATGACAGACCTTATGTGCACGAGCGGACTGGGACTTGGATCCCACTCGTGTCACCTCTATGGCCTCATGTGACTCGGATGCCTGGACTGGAGATTCCAGAGGTCTGGCGAAGGTGGGAGCCAGCCGAAACCTCTGCCTACACTGGGCTCGCTCCAACCTTTGCTCGTGAAAACGAAGGTCTATGCGAGTTGATACAGCTATGAGCTCCTCCAGTGTGGCAGGAATCTCCCTAGTAGCCAAAGCGTCCTTCACATAGTCAGCCAGCCCCCTCCAAAATACGGGAATGAGGGTTTTATCTGGCCATTCCAACTCAGATGCTAATGTCCGGAAGAGAACCGCAAAATGGCTGACCATGGTTAAACCCTGAGTTAAAGCCAGCAGTTGGAGCGCTGTATCATGGGTGACTTGAGGTCCTACAAAGACCTGTTTCAGAGTGTCCAGAAACCGAGGAACACTCCATACCACATGATCGTTGCGCTCCCACAGCGGTGTAGCCCTCTCCAACGCCCTGTCCGACAAGAGAGAGATTATGAATCCCACCTTTGCCCGCTCTGTGGGAAAACGTGCAGCCAGGAGCTCGAGGTGTATACCACACTGGCTCACGAAACCCCTACATGACTTCCTGTCCCCAGAGTATCTCACAGGCAATGGGAGGTGAGATAAGGTCAGAACAGAGGTGGCAGTGGGTAAAGCTGCTGCAGCCATGCTAGCAGCCTGAACAGCTATTGCGGTAACATCCACCGCTGAGGTTGCACGCTCAAGAGATGTCAACCGGCCCTCCAGCAGCTGAATGTACCGCTGCAATTGCTGTTCATCCACCATTACTTAGCCAGATCCTCGCACTAGTATACTGTTAGGGTTGGCGGAACGCACCGAATATATTTATTAGATGGGATTGGTGCGTTCGCAACCCAGGATCCACCATGCAGGAAAGAACCTGCTGCTAAGTAATTGGCAGCACTATATGGCGGTATGAACCAGCTCTGTTAGCTTCACAGAGCGGCCGAGAAAGCAAAGCTCTGTGCCCTGTTAGACTTTCACAGAGGCACAGGCTAACTACCCAAATGAGAGCAGTCAGTGGTCATGCATGCACACAAAACTCCTCGCCGGAGGTGCCAGCGTTCTAGGGGCTTATTTCAGCCAGGTCCCTGAATACACACAAACACAATCTCCTCGCCGGAGGTGCCAGCATTCTAGGGGCTTATTTCAGCCGGGTCCCTGAACACATACAAACACATGACCACACTGGTGCAAAGCACATAACTTAGGAAGATACTAGCACTTGGCCGTGCGGCCATGCGAGCCTTAAATAGTTGCAGCACATACAGGACCTTCCTAGAAGGACCAATGAGAGGCTGCTACAGAGCCTGCGCACCTACAGGACCTTCATAGAAGGACCAATAGATTTGGCTGCAGTACCTGAGGATGTGACCCTTGATCTCCACTGAGAGATCTTACCCTGGGCATGCTCAGTGTGTGCAAAGCAGGACTTAGTCCCAGAAAAGCCTGCTCGCCGCAGATCAGTGCAGGGTACAATAGCAGAGCCTGTAGAGGCAGCAGTAACCCTTTGCACAGTATCAGTAATAGTAAGACGCTGGGACCGACGTCTCCGCTGAGCAGGCTCCACTGCGGCCGATGCAGAATTGGAGACCGCAGCAGACACGGATCGAGATTCCCCCTGTGCAGCAGAGGAAACTCGACTCCTAACAGTATGTGTTTCAGTTCTGAAAGGGCTATGGCAGCCATAAAATTCCTTCCGTTATCACTGACAGCCTTGCCTGCCTCAAGATGTACACTGCCCAGCCATGACTGAGTTTCTTGCTGCAAGAACTTGACCAGAACTTCCGCGGTGTGTCTGCTGTTGCCCAAACACTTCATTTCCAACACAGCCTGCTGACGCTTACCACTAGCAGTTCCATAATGGGACACCTCGTGTGCAACACTGGCAGCTGCGGATGGAGTGAGCATGCAACTGCGCTCAGTGGACGAGCTTTCGCTTCTGCTGGAGGAGGATGAGGAGGAGGGGTGGCGAATGCAAACAGCCAACTGTTTCCTAGACCGTGGGCTAGGCAGAACTGTCCCACTATGGCTGTCCCCTGTGGACCCTGCATCCACCACATTAACCCAGTGTGCCGTGATAGACACGTAACGTCCCTGGCCATGCCTACTGGTCCATGCATCTGTTGTGAGGTGCAACATTCTTCTGACTGATTGCCTCAGTGCATGGACAATGCAGTTTTTGACATGCTGGTGGAGGTCTGGGATGGCTTTTCTTGCAAAGAAGTGTCGACTGGGTAGGTCATAGCGTGGTACTGCATAGGCCATCAGGGCTTTGAAAGCTTCTAACGAGATTAGTCTAGCAATGTGGGCGTTCAAACCCTGTGTATGCAGATGAGAGGATGAGTAGTTTCTTTTCCTAACGAGAGTCTCTTGTAGGGTGAGCTGGACTGGAGAGGTGCATATGGTGGAACTAGCGGTGGTGGTGCTGGTGGACATGGCGGATTGAGAGAGAGTTGGTGATGGTATTCTTGATGTTGACCTACCAAAAACCTTGTGATTCCCTGACTGCTTTGGCCTTGCGACGATACCTCCACATTTGCTGCTGGTGGTGTCCTACATGGTGGGCTTACAGTGAGGGAAGCAATGTAGCGTTGCTGACTACCTTCATTCTGAGCAGGTGCACCAATGGTACGGGATGTTTGGTAGTTAGTCCAGGCTTGCAAATGCATGCTGGTTAAATGTCTACGCATGCACGTTGTATTTAAATTTAGGGGATTCTTCCCTCTGCTAAAGGTCTTTGAGCATTTCTTACAGATAACTTTGCACTGATCATTCAGATCTTGGTTAAAAAATTGCCACACTCCACTCTTCCTACTATGCAATACCTGTTCAGGCATTGCACGCTTTGCTACTTTCACCGGATGGCCACGCTGTCCTAAAACTTTTTTTGGTTGACAAACGTTTTTGGCCTGAGATGGGCCTGCCAGATGAAAGCTGTTGTGATGTTGATGGCTGCTGCGGATCATCCTCCTCTGCTTCTGAGCTACTGTCAGTGGCACCCTCTTCCCCCAATGGCTGCCAATCTGGGTCAACAACTGGGTCATCTATCACCTCCTCTTCAATGTCATGTGCACCTTTATCTGTGTCACCGTGTAAGGTGCTATAGCGTTCAGGACGGGGCACCATAGTCTCATCAGGGTCAGTTTCTGGCTGAGTACACTGCGAGGGCAATGTAGTGATCTGAGTCAATGGATCAGCATAATAATCTAGCTGTGGCTGTGCATCAGTGCACTCCATGTCCGATTCATCTTGTAATGGGCTGTTAACAATTTCCCTTTCTAACCCAGGCACGGTATATGTAAAGAGCTCCATGGAGTAACCTGTAGTGTCGCCTGACGCATCCTTCACTTTTGGTTTGGGTGAAGGACACAAGGATGCGACTTGTTCCTGACCGGGAGCATCCACTGACGACTCGCTGCTTTTAAATTTGGAACTTTCTGAAGAGGAGGCGAAAGAGCTAGAGGCTGAGTCCGCAAGGAAAGCCAAAACTTATTCCTGCTGCTCCGGCTTTAAAAGCGGTTTTCCAACTCCCAGATAAGGGAGCCTTCGAGGCCTTGTGTAGCCAGATGATGACGCTGGCTCAACACCTCCAGCCTTAGGTGCTATTTTGCTTTTCCCACTACCAACAGATGCTCCACCACCACCACCACCATCAGTACCAGCTGGCAATGACCGCCCATGGCCTCTTGCACCAGACTTCCTCATTTTTGGGAAAATGTAACCAAAATAACAACCATTATATGGTACTGTAAAAAAAAGGTAGAAGGTGTATCTAAACTTGTTGAGAATTTAAATCTCCCTTTTTTGGGGGGGAGACTGCACGCAAACCCAGGGCCAGTGTATTACACTACACAATGTAAGTGGCAGAACATGGCTGGCAGATATACGACAAACAGAACTGACGTAGATCCATTTAGTGGCAATTTAAATCTCCCTTTTTTAGGGGTGAGACTGCACCCAAACTCAGGGCCAGTGTATTACACTACACAATGTAAGTGGCAGAACGTGGCTGGCCGATATACGACAAACAGAACTGACGTAGATCCACTTAGTGGCAATTTAAATTTCCCTTTTTTGGGGGGGGAGACTGCACCCTAACTCAGGGCCAGTGTATTACACTACACAATGTAAGTGGCAGAACGTGGCTGGCAGATATACGACAAACAGAACTGAGGTAGATCCACATAGTGGCAATTTAAATCTCCCTTTTTTGGGGGGAGACAGCACCACAACTCAGGCCCAGTGTGTAACACAACGCAATGTGAGTGGCAGCAAGTGGCTGGAAGATATCTGAAAAAATCCAAGGACTCTAGTACAATTTCTATCTCCCTACAATGATCTAAGGACAAGTATGACAGCAATAAATAGGACTGCAGCACACAAAAGTGTGGACAAATACACAAGATAACTGCAGAAAGGAGCATCAGGATTTTTGCTTTTAAAAAAGCAGTTGGTTTGCACAGCAGCGGTGCAAACAGCAATGCAGCTATCAGGGAGCCTTATAAGGCAGCCTAATAAGCTAAAGAGCTCATGCACAAAGATATAGCCTCCACTGTCCCTGCAAAACAAAGGTGGTGTTGGACAGTGGAAATCGCTACAGCACAAGCGGTTTGGGGGTTAATCTTCCCTCCCTAACTATATTCCTGCTTCTGACGAAGCTGCAGCAACCTCTCCCTATGCTGAGATCGGCAGAAGTAAGATGGTGGTCGGTGTGTACGCCCCTTTATATACCCTGTGACGCCGCAGAAAGCAAGCCAATCACTGTCATGCCCTTCTCTAAGATGGTGGGGACCGAGACCTATGTCATCACGCTGCCCACACTCTGCGTCCTCCTTCATTGGCTGAAAAATGGCAGTGAAAGCGTCATACAAAATGCAACTTTGGCGCGCAGATCGCTGACCGCATGGCCGATCCCACACTGGGATCGGGTCGGGTTTCTCGAAACCCGACTTTGCTGAAAGTCGGCGATTTTTGAATTGATCCGATCCGTTTCGCTCAACCCTAGTTCTATCTACTAGGCCACTCCTCACAGTTAGGTAAAACTGGTAGTTGGAGGGAAAGTTAGGGAGTTCCTGGCTGGGGACCGAGAGAGAAAGGTCTCCAGACCAAGCTGGCTGGAGCGAGGTCCAGTCAGATCCAGACTGAGGTCTGAGGAGGACGAGGGTCCATGGAGCTGCGCCTGCCCCATGTGCGGCAGCATCCTAAGAAAGAGACATTGAAGAGAGGTGTATTGCAGTGAGTGAGAAACGAAGTCATAGCAAAAGGAGAGGAAAGCAGAAGGAGTTCTGTCCTGTGAGAGGCTGCCTCCTTCTGAAGTTTAGGAATACCAGTGGCCAGAATACCGAGGGTGTAAGGATCTCTATGCTTTACTTCAGAGACTGGCAGGACAGTTAATTCTACATTGGCTGCCCGACCTTTATACACAGGAGACATGGTGGCAACTTGTGGGGGCCAGGGCATCTCTAGGGTCCCTATAAAAAGCCTCAGGCCACCAGTCATACGTGTTTTGTTCTATCCGACCATGGGGAACAGTGAGAGGAGTAATAACAGTGAGAACCTTATTGGAGCTTATGCAAGTAGGGACCTACGGTGTTACTGTGCACATAGGAAGGCTATTGAATTCCATCTGGATAAGAGGACTCTGGATTTGCCTTCAGACTGGCTGGACTCTGCCTACCCTGTGATCTGGTGCCCTGGACTGTGGACACTGAAGCCTTCAGTAAAGGTAAAGAGACTGCAACCTTGTGTCCTCGTTATTCACTGCGCCTCACACCATTCACCATCTACACTCTGGGAAACCCTGGGGATACACTTCACCTGTGGGAAGGTATACCATCAAGCTGCCATAACATCACCCCAGCGGACCCCTACGCAGCGTCGGTCACCCTGACCGAATACCACAGGTGGCGTCACAAACATTATCACTTTAAAGACCTTTCCCAAAACCATAAAAACTACTCCTTTCTTTATTGGATGTCCCTCAAAGGGCCACGGACCGGGTCGGGCCACCGTGACATCCCCCAAAGGACCCGGTTCCGAGTACCCCATTGCCCTAACCTGGGGGCAATCCATAAGTATCTTATATAAACTTTTATTCTTACAGGATTTTATACAACATGGAGCCACGGATGGTATTCCTTCAGGACGACGGCCGTTTTGCACTGCACTAGTGCTTCAATGGGTCCAGGTACGGTGGATCTGTTAAAATGCTAGTGCAGTGGGAAATGGCCATCATCCTGCACGAATACTATCCCTAGCTCCAAGTTGTAAAAAGTGCTGTAAGAATAAAAGTTTAATAAAAGTTTATACAAGATACTTATGTGAGTCAGAGTGCCACCTTTTATTTTTCCTGAAGGACGCTGCAGTTTGTAACTGAGTTTAGTCATCATCTGACATGTGTTGTGGTGATACACTGACTGTATGCACTAGCCATCCCACATACTCACCCTCCAACATAACAAGTGCCTAAGCTTCAGTGCACACAGTCTCTTCCACTTCTGTGGCAGGGCAGGTGGATGGGCAATGGAACAACAGCCAGTGGAGTTATCATGAAGCAGAAGAGACTGCTGTATGACTTGGGGCTGAGACTGCTTGGTGGATTTGCAAGAGGGTGAGGAGGAAGCCAGATGACCATGGTCCTCAAGTGTCTGGGTAGAAGATAATGCAAAGGAACTGGAGCCACTCTCAAACATCCAATATATCACAGTACTCCCTTAGGTGGGGGGTGCAGAGTATACTCTGTGACTTAAAAATACAGTACTCTCACAAGCAGGGTTGCAGAGTACACACAGTAGTTTTTGACACAGTACCACACAGATATAGGTTGCAGAGTACACACAGTGGCTTTTTGGCACACTGCACAGTCAGAATCTCTCTCACTCCAGCTGCATCCTATCCCTACACTAATGAAAGTATAATGGTTGTGGCACCCATTATCCGACCTTCATACATGCTTGATCACATGCTTCACCGGTCAAATACAGCCATGCCAATATTTCACATGGCTGTGATAGATCCGAAAGTGCCCACAGTCTAAAAACATGTTGATTGGCTGTCCTGCAGTCTTTCAACAAGCTTTATTAGACTGTGGAACTCTAACTGGAAACTGGACATGCATTAAAAAGTCCATGTTCAAAGTTTGGTACCGATTCGGGTTCGCTGATCCCTAATCGTGACTGTTATTTGAGGGGCAGTCATTTTGCAGTTTCAAATTCTTGCAGCTCTGATGAAATTATTGTTAGGGCTTGCGGAATGCACCAAATAATATACAGGAAGATATAAGGTGCATTCGCAGCACGGGGTCTATCGTGTAGAGATAATACCTGCTGCTCGGTAATGGCGGACAGTATATGGTGGTATAATGAGAACACACTGGTTAACTTCACCCAGTATGTACGGAGATGATCCCTGTTGCATCACAGGGCCGCAATAACGCAGAGTGAATGCTAGTGTTTGGCCCCAGGACTCTGCCCCAAGGACACGGGGTTAGAGTCCCTCTAGACCCACTAACGCTCGGCACCGCTACTGCGGTACCAGGGAGAAAACTAACTAATAAAGATTTAGCACTAGGTGCTCACGGCGCTGCACTGGCGGACACTGCTGAATTGACGCAGTATGATCGTGCTTTGTGCACGATGTCATAAACTGGTGCTAGTCAGCTCCAACACCCAACCACATACAACTCTAGGGAGGGGGATGATTAGGAGCTTTCACCAGATATCAAACACACATCCACACATAGACGAATGCAGTTTATACTAGCGCATGGCCGAGGACCTTGCCAGTGGTCCAATCAGAGCTGCTTGAGGAACTGAACATGTGACCTCTGACCTCCAATGAGAGGTCAGTGGGAAAAAAGCAGTCCCTGGAGAGTCTGCTCGCCTCTGATTAAAGCTGGTTACACTAGCTGGACCTGGGACGGCAGCAATAACCAGATGCACAGCATCAGCTTGAGCAAGATGCTGGGGCCAACGTCTCTGCTGAGCAGGCTCCTCTGTGGCAGGTGAAAAACGGGATGCGCAGAGGACATGGTTCGAGATTCCCCCTGTGCAGCAGTGGGAACTGGACACCTAACATTACCCCCCTCCTAGGGGCTCCCTCCTTGGGCCTCGCTATGCTCAAAAACTGCAATGAGCTGAGGAGACAGAATGTGCTCAAAAGGTTCCCAGGTCCTGTCCTCTGGGCCATGACCCTTCCAGTCCACCAGATAGTACTTTTTGCCACATACCACCTTGCACCCAGCAAAAGCATTCACCTCATAATTATCCATGGACGAGCCCAATGTCCCGGCAGAGGACTAAGAAAACCGGGACATGTGAACGGGCTTTAAGAGGGACACATGAAAGGTATTGGTGATACCAAGGCGTGGAGGAAGGGCAAGACAATAGACCACAGTGTTGTCCTGTTCCAGGACCTTGAAGGGACCTATGCAACGAGGCACAAACTTAGCGGACTCAACTCACAGCCTGATGTTAAGGGCAGAGAGCCACACTAAGTCGCCAGGAGCAAAAGTCGGAGAAGGGCATAATGCCAGAATGGCATCCTGTGTGCGGGTCACGTGCCTCCACCACCCAGTCTGCTACCCTAGATTCGGTGGACAACAAAGGCATGGGCACAGGGACACGCAGATGCTGGCTGTAATTAAGGAGGAATGGGGCCTGCCCACTGGTGTTGGCTATGGTGTTGTTCAGCGCAAACTCCGCCCATGGTATTCAGGATGCCCAGACATCCTGCCTGACCGAAACAAAATGTCACAGGTATGTTACCAATCTCTGGTTGGCCCTCTCTACCAACCCGTTCATCTTGGGATGCTAAGCTGAAGAGAGGTTCAACTCAATGCTGAGTAGGTGACAAAGATCTCTCCAGGAACCGAGATGCGAACTGGGGACCCCGGTCACTGACAATTTTGTCAGGCATACCGTGTAGCTGAATAACATGCTTAATGAACAACGCCGCCAGGGCCCATGCAGAAGGTAACCGTGGAAGAGTCACCAAGTGTACCATCTTGGAAAAATGGTTGGTGACTACCCAAATAATGGTGCAGCTACGAGACACCCACCACAAACTTCATCCCGACCATTTCCCAGGGCCTGTCTGCCACTGGCAGGGGGTAAAGTAACCCAGCAGTTTGATGCCGAGGAGAATGATTCTTGGCACAGGAGGCACATGCCCGAATATAGTCTCTGATGTCAGTAGCCATATGCGGCCACCAGTACATCCTCGCCAGGAGCTCAGATGTCCTCTTAGTCCCAAAATATCCACCCACCCTGGACGAGTGAGCCCAAGAGAGTACCTCCAGTCACAAATAAGGTAGTACAAAAGTCTTCCCTGGGGCACAGACTTTAGAGAGACCGGGGCCTCAGTTCTCAGGCTCTCTGAAGGGTCAATTAGCCGAGGCTCCTCGTCCTTCTCCTCTGATGAAACTATGGTTTGGGAGAGAGCGTCTGCATCAATGTCCTTCTCCCTGGAGAGAAAATGGAGGGTGAAGTGGAACTGGGAGAAGAACAAGGACCATCTAGCCTGGCGAGAGTTTGGATGCTGGGCAGGTTGCAAATATACCAAACTTTTGTGGTCGATGTACACTTGGAAGGGAAAACGAGACCCCTCCAGGAGGTGTCTCCACTCCAAAAAGGCCAACTTCGTGGCAAGCAACTCCCTGTCCCTGATGGTATAGCTCCTCTCTGCCGGTGAGAAGGTCTTAGAGAAGAAGAAGCAAGGATGCAAGGATCCGACCTTGAGCATACTTTTGGAAGAGGGCTGCTCCAGCAACGATGGAAGAGGCATCCACTTCCATAATAAACGGTTTATCAACATCGGAGCAATGTAAAATGGGAGCGCTAGCGAAGTGTGACTTGATAGAGGAAGGTCTTGGAGACCTCTTCCGACTACAATTTTGGATTAGCTCCCTTCTTGGTGAGGGCAACCAAGGGAGCTACCAAAGTTGAGAAGTGGGGGTGGGGAATGAACTGGTGATAATAGTTAATGAACCCCATAAAACGCTGAACCACTTTGAGAGAATGGGATTCCTGCCAGTCCATCACAGCCTGTAGCTTGGAAGGATCCATGGCCAATCCCTGGACAGATATGATGTAGCCCAGGAAAGGCAATGACTTCTGCTCAAACACACACTTCTCCAACTTGGCATAGAGGGAGTTTGCACGTAGGAGGTCGAAGACTTTGCAAACATCTCTCCGGCGGGAGACTATATCTGGAGAGTAGATGAGGATATCATCCAGATAGACTATGACCGAGGTGGTGAGCATATCCCAGAAGATATTGTTTACAAAGTCTTGGAAAATGGCAGGGGCACTACAGAGCCCGAACGGCATCACCAGATACTCATAGTGGCCGTCTATGGTGTGAACCCTAGAACGCATACCCATAGAAATCTACACATTCACGCACCTGGGGCCTTTTAGGCCTGTTTACAATTATCATGGAATAACTCAAATAAAAATACTTTTCAAAATTTATTTTACAATTGCAAGGTAAGGATGCATTCCAACTAGCGCTGGGGTCCGCCAGGAGGGGATCCGTAATGGATCTGACCTCCTGGTGACCCCAGCTAAGGCTGGCGGAATCCTGGAGTTACCAGGAGGTCAGATACATTATGGATCCCCTTCTGGCGAACCCCAGCGCTACTGGGAACACAGCCTAAGATGTGTATATTTCAAAACATAATTATGTGCATAAAACAACAAAAAAGTAAGTAAACGGGCACGCCAAATATAGGCATTCTATATGCATTTTTTTAATGAAAACATTTTTTGGTTGTAGCAAACTTGGTGCAGGAATATTTATTTGTAACTTTACATATTCCCCCGACAATTCTCGCATATTATTTTTTCGGCTGAATGTTCCTTGCATGCATTTTGTCCGCAAGTAGAACAGAAACGCTCCGATTTTCTTTCCTTCTTTGCTGGACAAATATAGCAGCGCTTTCTTTTTTTTCTCTTTGCTCTGGATGTTCCAGAAAGCGTATTGCACATCGGATCATTGCCTCTGTAATTTGCCTTGATAAGCAAATCTGTGTATCACATGTAAACCTAGTACAGGCCTTAAAGGCCCCAGGTGCGTGAATATGGGGTAGTCCCAAAAAAAGGTTGTTATACCGAAATGTCTGTAACATAAAAATATATGAATAACTGGAAATTACTAACAACTATATACCTGAGGATTACCTAGGTTTTCAAAATTCTAACTAAAGTACTTTTACAGAAAATAGAAAACAAGTAACCTGGCAGGCCTGCGAGGCCCCAGGTATGCATTCTAGGGTTAAATACCATCTTCCATTCGCCTCCCTCATGAATGCGAATCAGGTTGTAAGTAGTGTTGAGCGATACCGTCCGATACTTGAAAGTATCGGTATCGGATAGTATCGGCCGATACCCGAAAAGTATTGGATATCGCCGATACCGATACCCGATACCAATACAAGTCAATGGGACACCAAGTATCGGAAGGTATCCTGATGGTTCCCAGGGTCTGAAGGAGAGGAAACTCTCCTTCAGGCCCTGGGATCCATATTGCTGTGTAAAATAAAGAATTAAAATAAAAAATATTGATATACTCACCTCTCTGGAGGCCCCTGGACATCACCGCTGGTAACCGGCAGCCTTCTTTGCTTAAAATGAGCGCGTTTAGGGCCTTCCATGACGTCACGGCTTCTGATTGGTTGCGTGCTGCTCATGTGACCGCCACGCGACCAATCACAAGCCGTGACGTAATTCTCAGGTCCTAAATTCTGAATTCTAGGAATTTAGGACCTGAGAATTATGTCACGGCTTGTGATTGGTTGCGTGGCGGTCACATGAGCGGCACGCGACCAATCAGAAGCCGTGACGTCATGGAAGGTGCTGAACGCGCTCATTTTAAGGAAAGCAGGCTGCCGGTTACCAGCGGTGATGTCCATGGGCCTCCGGAGAGGTGAGTATATCAATATTTTTTATTTTAATTCTTTATTTTTTACATGGATATGGATCCCAGGGACTGAAGGAGAGTTTCCTCTCCTGCAGACCCTGGGAACCATACACTGGGAACTTCCGATTCCGATTCCCGATACCACAAAAGTATCGGATCTCGGCATCGGAATTCCGATACCGCAAGTATCGGCCGATACCCGATACTTGCGGTATCGGAATGCTTAACACTAGTTGTAAGCACTCCACAGATCAAGCTTACTAAAAACCCTCGCTCCCCGGAACCTATCAAAGAGCTCAGATATCAGGCTCAGCAGGTACTTGTTCTTAATGGTTATGGCGTTAAGACCTCTGTAATATATGCATGGACGTAGTTCTCCATTCTTCTTCTGCACAAAGAAGGACCCCGCCCCTGTGGGTGACACCGACTTCCTCTTGCCACATTCTCTTGGATGTACTGGGTCATCACCTCAGTCTCCGGGAGAGATAGTGGATAGACTCAACCCCAGGGAGGCTCTGCACCAGGCAAGAGGTTAATAGAGCATTCATAGGGGCGGTGAGGCGGAAGGGTCTCCACAGCCTTCTTGGAGAACACATCCGCATAGGTCCAATAGTGCTTGGGGAAAGAGGAAAGATCTGCGGGTACCTCTGTAGCAGCAACCTGAATGCACTCCCTCAAACATCTACCCTCACAAGATTCACTCCATCCCAAAATTCTCCCTGAGGACCACTCTATATGAGGGAGTGGTAATACAGCCAAGGTATCCCTAACAAGACCTCATCAATTCCCTCAGGAATGACCAGCAGAGAGATAATTTCCTGATGGGAAGTTGACATAGAAAGAGTAAATGGAATGGTTTGGTGTGTTATCTGGGAGGGCAGTGTCGACCCATTTACTGTTGTGTATCCGCTTTTTGGGCTCCCCTGGTGGTTGCTGGTGGTACTGGTGACTTGTTTGCACTTTGCTTCTTCTGTTCACCTGCTTCCATCAGTGTTTGGGAGTTTCCTATTTAGCCTTGCTCTCCAGTCATTTCCTTGCCGGTCATCATTGTAACCAGAGCCTTCGGTTGCATGTTCCTGCTACTAGTCTGCTGATCAGCTAAGTGGACTTTGTCCTTTTGTTTTGTACCTTTTGTCCAGTTTGCAGTTTTTGTGATTCTCTGTAGCTGGAAGCTCTTGCGGGCTGAAATTGCCACTCCTGTGTCATGAGTTGACACAGGAGTCTTAAAGTAATTTCAGGATGGTTTTTTGAAAGGGTTTTCAGTTGACCGTGAAGTCCTCTTTTGTATCCTTCTGCTATCTAGAAAGTGGACCTCTCTTTGCTAAATCTACTTTCATACTGTGTATGTCTTTTCCTCTTAATTCACCGTTATTACATGTGGGGGGCTGCTGTCATCTTTTGGGGTATTTCCCTAGAGGTAAGCCAGGTCTGTTTCTTCCTCTACCAGGCGTAGTTAGTCCTCCGGCTGGCGCGTGGCATATAGGAAGCCATAGGTATACTCCCTGGCTACTGTTAGTTGTGTGGTAGATTTAGCTCACGGTCAACTCGAGTTTCCATCACCCGAGAGCTCGTTCGTTACTTATGTGTTTTTTACGTTCCCTTGCCATTGGGAACCATGACAGTATGACCGGCCCACAAAGTGTTAATTGTTTGGGCTGAAGCAGGAGAAAAAGAAGTGTTGAAGGGAAATTTTTTTTTTTTCTTTCCCTCAGAGTTTTGCTGCCTAGCCCTTAATTGCTGTCTAGCTGCTTCTTACCTTCTCTTAACCCTTGAATGGCTCTGACCTTAGCTGTTTAACATGGATGTCCAGAGTTTGGCTGCAGGTTTAAATAATCTTGCTACGAAGGTTCAAAATTTACAAGATTTTGTTATACATGCTCCTATTTCTGAACCTAAAATCCCTACACCAGAGGTGTTTTCCGGAGATAGATCTCGGTTTTTGAATTTCAAATATAATTGTAAATTATTCCTTTCTCTCAGACCTCACTCCTCAGGAGATCCTGTCCAGCAGGTTAAGATTGTAATCTCTTTGCTGCGAGGTGACCCTCAAAATTGGGCATTTTCATTGGCACCAGGGGATCCTGCGTTGCTCAATGTGGATGCGTTTTTCCTGGCTTTAGGGTTGCTTTATGAGGAACCTAATTTGGAGATTCAAGCTGAAAAAGCTTTGATAGCCCTATCTCAAGGGCAAGATGAAGCGGAGATATACTGCCAAAAATTTCGTAGGTGGTCTGTGCTTACTCAGTGGAATGAGTGCGCCTTAGCGGCAAATTTCAGAGAGGGCCTTTCTGATGCCGTTAAAGATGTTATGGTCGGGTTCCCTGCGCCTACAGGTCTGAATGAGTCCATGACAATGGCAATTCAGATTGATCGGCGTTTGCGGGAGCGCAAACCCGTGCACCATTTGGCGGTATCTTCTGAAGAGACGCCAGAGAAAATGCAATGTGACAGAGTTATGTCCAGAAGCGAGCGGCAGAATTATAGGCGTAAAAATGGGTTATGCTTCTATTGTGGTGATTCTGCTCATGTTATATCGGCATGCTCTAAGCGTACTAGGAAGGTTGACAAGTCCATTTCAATTGGCACTTTACAGTCCAAATTTATTTTGTCTGTAACCTTGATTTGTTCATTATCAGTTATTACCGTGGATGCCTATGTGGACTCGGGCGCCGCTCTGAGTCTTATGGACTGGTCCTTTGCCAGGCGCTGTGGGTTTGATTTAGAGCCTCTGGAAGTCCCTATACCTCTGAAGGGTATTGATTCTACACCTTTGGCTTGTAATAAACCACAGTTCTGGACGCAATTGACTATGCGTATGACTCCAGACCATCAGGAGGTGATTCGCTTCCTTGTGTTGTACAATTTACATGATGTTTTGGTGCTTGGATTACCATGGTTACAGTCTCATAACCCAGTCCTTGACTGGAAGGCTATGTCTGTGTTAAGCTGGGGATGTCGGGGGGCTCATGGGGACACTCCTATGGTGTCCATTTCGTCATCTATTCCATCTGAGATTCCGGCATTTTTGTCTGATTATCGTGATATTTTTGAAGAGCCTAAGATTGGTTCACTCCCTCCTCACAGGGATTGTGATTGCGCCATAGATCTGATTCCTGGCAGTAAATTTCCAAAGGGTCGTTTGTTTAACCTATCTGTACCTGAACATGCTGCTATGCGCGAGTATATTAAGGAGTCCCTGGAAAAGGGACATATTCGTCCTTCTTCATCACCTTTAGGAGCCGGTTTTTTCTTTGTCTCTCCAGATTTGCGACGTGCTTTGCAAGAATTTCAGGCGGATAGACCTGATCGTTGTCCGTCTGGTAGACTGTTTGTTCCTGACGAGTGGACCACTAGAGTCATCTCGGAAGTTCATTCTTCTACTCTGGCAGGTCATCCGGGAATTTTTGGCACCAGAGATTTGGTGGCTAGATCCTTCTGGTGGCCTTCCCTGTCTCGAGATGTGCGTGTTTTTGTGCAGTCTTGCGATGTGTGCTCGGGCCAAGCCTTGTTGTTCTAGGGCTAGTGGGTTGTTGTTGCCCTTGCCTATTCCGAAGAGGCCTTGGACGCACATCTCTATGGACTTTATCTCGGATCTCCCTGTTTCTCAGAAGATGTCTGTCATCTTGGTGGTGGTGGTGTGTGACCGTTTTTCTAAAATGGTTCATTTGGTGCCATTGCCTAAGTTGCCTTCCTCATCTGAGTTGGTCCCTCTGTTTTTTCAAAATGTGGTTCGCTTGCATGGTATTCCGGAAAACATCGTTTCTGACAGGGGTGCCCAGTTCGTGTCTAGATTTTGGCGGGCAGTCTGTGCCAGGTTGGGCATTGATTTGTCCTTTTCGTCTGCATTCCATCCTCAGACCAATGGCCAGACGGAGCGAACTAATCAAACTTTGGAGACTTATTTGAGGTGTTTTGTGTCTGCGGATCAGGATGATTGGGTTGCCTTTCTGCCGTTGGCGGAGTTTGCTCTTAATAATCGGGCTAGTTCTGCCACTTTGGTTTCTCCTTTCTTTTGCAATTCAGGGTTTCATCCGCGTTTTTCATCTGGTCAGGTTGAATCTTCGGATTGTCCTGGAGTGGATGCGGTGGTGGATCGGTTGCATCGGATTTGGGGACAAGTGGTGGATAATTTGGAATTGTCCCAGGAGAGGACTCAGCAGTTTGCTAACCGTCGTCATCGTGTTGGTCCCCACCTTCACGTTGGGGACTTGGTGTGGTTGTCTTCCCGTTTTGTCCCTATGAGGGTTTCTTCTCCCAAATTTAAGCCTTGGTTCATCGGTCCTTATAGGATTTTGGAGATTCTTAACCCTGTTTCCTTTCGTTTGGACCTCCCGGCATCTTTCGCTATCCATAATGTGTTCCATCGGTCATTGTTGCGGAGAGATGAGGTACCGGTGGTTCCTTCTACTGAACCTCCTGCTCCTGTGCTGGTGGAGGGTGAATTGGAGTACGTCGTGGAGAAGATCTTGGACTCCCGTATTTCCAGACGGAGACTTCAATATCTGGTTAAATGGAAAGGCTATGGTCAGGAAGATAATTCTTGGGTAACTGCCTCTGATGTTCATGCCTCGGATTTGGTTCGTGCCTTTCATAGGGCTCATCCAGATCGCCCTGGCGGTTCGGTGCCCCCTCCTTAAGGGGAGGGTACTGTTATGTATCCGCTTTTTGGGCTCCCCTGGTGGTTGCTGGTGGTACTGGTGACTTGTTTGCACTTTGCTTCTTCTGTTCACCTGCTTCCATCAGTGTTTGGGAGTTTCCTATTTAGCCTTGCTCTCCAGTCATTTCCTTGCCGGTCATCATTGTAACCAGAGCCTTCGGTTGCATGTTCCTGCTACTAGTCTGCTGATCAGCTAAGTGGACTTTGTCCTTTTGTTTTGTACCTTTTGTCCAGTTTGCAGTTTTTGTGATTCTCTGTAGCTGGAAGCTCTTGCGGGCTGAAATTGCCACTCCTGTGTCATGAGTTGACACAGGAGTCTTAAAGTAATTTCAGGATGGTTTTTTGAAAGGGTTTTCAGTTGACCGTGAAGTCCTCTTTTGTATCCTTCTGCTATCTAGAAAGTGGACCTCTCTTTGCTAAATCTACTTTCATACTGTGTATGTCTTTTCCTCTTAATTCACCGTTATTACATGTGGGGGGCTGCTATCATCTTTTGGGGTATTTCCCTAGAGGTAAGCCAGGTCTGTTTCTTCCTCTACCAGGCGTAGTTAGTCCTCCGGCTGGCGCGTGGCATATAGGAAGCCGTAGGTATGCTCCCTGGCTACTGTTAGTTGTGTGGTAGATTTAGCTCACGGTCAACTCGAGTTTCCATCACCCGAGAGCTCGTTCGTTACTTATGTGTTTTTTACGTTCCCTTGCCATTGGGAACCATGACAATTTACCACTCGCACGGTCACTGGTTTAGCGAGCATCACCAGAGGTATTGTGTGCCATTGGGCGAAGGCAGAAGACATGAAGTTGCCCTCCCTCTGCCCTGGAATCCATGCAAAGCTCTACCATGTGAGTGGATGGGCCTATGGTTATTGTCCCCTAGAAGGACAATTTGGAGGAAAACGCTGCTGTGTCTAGTGAACCTCCACCTATAGCCACTAGACGCGGACGCTTTCTCGACCATTGGGGACATTTGGTGGCAAAATGTCCCGACTGCAGGCAGACATGACAGGCCATGGGTGCAGGAGTGATCCAGGACTTAGACCTTGCTCGAGAAAGCTCCATGGCCTTGATATGGAAATTTGGTTTGGATAAATTTATCCCTGTGTGTGCTGTGGCCATTCCCAATAAGACTGAGTATTTTGAGCGATCATCAAGAATGAGATTGCACAACATTGTGTCAATAACATTCCATCAATACTGATACTTTATTGTACATACATAGTTTTATAATTGCATATAGAAAGGAGTGGTTAGGGGTTGTTAGGGGTGGTTAGTTAATTACCATATTGTCTAGCTATTATTTCATTGGCTGACTGAGTACATAATGTATTTAACTGAGTACATGGCATATTCGGACTGAAGTCTACCTGGCAACAAGCTGATTTAGCACTCTTGGACTTAGCTGTCACCCTTATCCTGCTATTTCAGCAAGACTTAGCGATATTCTAGACATTACTTCAGGACATCTGGCCTAAGTTCCTGTTTTTAGGTGTCTGAAACATACTGGGAAGTACAAAGAACCATCTGGCCTAGCTCATGTGGTTAAATTGAGCAATTGATTATAAACTAGCTGAGAATATAGATATATATATATATATATATTTGTCTTTATGTAAGTATATATGATTTAAAGGAGTATACATGCAAGTGAGATCTATATGATATATATATTTCTATCACAAGCCCCCCTTAGATATCACTTGCCCTAATCCTAGCCTCCTGTCCCAAAGCGCTGCAACTCTTTTGTGCTGCCGGTGAACTGACGCAAGCCTAACGCCTGCGCCCCACTCCGTACAGACTTTTCGCAAACGGGCGGTCAGGAGATCTGTCCCTAACAGGGGTTTGTTGCAATCAGTCTCTTAGTCAACAGCATGTGTAGTGAGTGGTGTGTATTCTTTATCAGGTAGGTCATCTATTTGGTCAGACAGGGCATCCACAACATCATTCTGGCTTGGGTGTCATCTTCTGGTAGGGGAGCTTTCTTGCAATGCAATGAGTGGATCCAAGTGGGTCTTCCCTCCAGTTTCACAGAGGTTGGTGTCATCAGCAGCACTTGAACAGGACCATCAAATCTGGGATCGAGTGGTGTTCTCCTTACAAACTTTTTTTCACCAACACCCAGTCTCCTGGCTTCAAGGAGTGCGTACTGGACACTGGGCCTCTAGGAGTGTGCCTAACACTGAGTAGTGTGATTGGGAGTGTGTAGGCCTAAGTCTGACCCTACTGCTGACCAGATCTCTCGTGTGAGATTTGCTGTGAATGCGGGTCCCTGGTCACTCTCTATCACTTCTGGGACCCCATAGCTGCATATCTCATCTCTGAGAGTAGCTTCTTTGCAGTAGTCTTTGCTGACTGGTTCCTCGCTGGGAAAGCTTCTGGCCATCCTGAGAACACATCCACGACCACAAGGGCATATTCGAATCGTCCACTTGGCGGCATTTGGATGTGGTCTATCTGGACCCTCTGGAAGGGGTACAGTGGTTTGGCAAGACGCTGTGTGGGAACTTTCTCCATTCTTCCAGGGTTGCATTTGCCGCAGGTCAGACAGCTGCTAGTGAACTTGGCTGTTAGGGTGGGGATCCCTGGAGGGAAACAGTAAGCACCAATCAGATCATTCATCTGTGTCTTCAATCTGTGTGTGGGCCCATGTGCCCACTGAACCACCATAGGGTAGATGCTTCGGGGTAAACAGGGTTTGTAGTCCATTGCGTAGACCCTTCCTTCTTCATGTGTTGCTCTATTCCTGCCCGACAATGTCACCAACTGCAGATGCACAGTCCTCAATCCGTCCACTCTACTCCCACTCCCAAGGGAGGATACAGATATGGATCCTCAGATAAAAATTTTGATCAAAATCTGCATGATACCTTCCGCAAGGATCTGGATTTGCTCCAGACGGATGACCATGATTGCCTCAGCATCATGCAACAAGAAACAGCAGGACTACCCAAGGTGGCAGAAGAGCCACTGACCAACCCAGAGTTGATCCTCTATCTGGATGGCTCCAGATTTGCAGATGATGAAGGAAGATTCCACACGGGATGTGCAGTGACCAGCAATCAAGAGATCCTGTGGTCCAGAAGTCTGCTGCCTAGTCTGTCAGCCCAGGAAGCAGAACTGATAGCGCTGACGAAGGCCTACCAGATGGCAGAAGACAAGACTGCGAAAATGTACACCGATTCGGGGTACTCGCCTGGCATAGCACACGACTTTGGACCCATCTGGTCTGCAAGGGACTTCATCACAGCAAGCGGAACAACTGTAAAGCATCATGCATCCATTAAGGACCTGCTGAATGCACTCCAACTTCCAAAAAATGGTGACAGTATTAAAAGTCAAAGTGCATGGAAAACTAAACACAGTAGAGGCACGAGGCAACAACATGGCGGATATGGCAGCCAAATAAGCAGTCAAAGGAAGGCAATATGGAGAAGTTGGAGAGGTCATGGAGCCGGACGGCTACTACAGGACGGCTGAAGGCAGGAAACCTGACAAAATGACGTCCTGTGATCTGCTCAAAAAGCTGCAAGAGCAAGCCCCAAAATGACAAGAAGGAATGCTGGATGCATCAATAGATGGTGATATCAGTCCTCCCCCCTCTGCACCCAGGGCTGAGCTGTCTGCTGCCTGATGTGTCTGGGGGTTGCCTACTGCATTTTGTGTAAGGGGATTTTCACCTTCTTTCCCCGATATCACAACTGGCAATGGCTGGATTGTGCCAGGGACATAGAAGGGGTGCCTTGTGCTGTAAGCACCACATTGTTTGAATTGGGCATTGGCCCAGCAGAAGAAGAAGAAGAAGAAGGAGGAGGGGTTGAGGAAAAGTGTATAGGAGGAGGAGGTGAGTGAAGAAGGAGGAAAGAGGTGTGGAGAAGGAGAATGAGGAGATAGAGAGAGATAGAAAGGTGTGGTAAAGAGAAACGGGGAGAATCAGGGTGTGCAGAATAAGGTGGAGAGAGAGAGAAAAAGAAGAAACAGGAGGATTGGTTGAAATGAGTAAAAAAGGAGGGAGGAGAAGGGGAAAGAGGTGTGGAAAGAAGGAGATGGAGGAGTGAGGAAAAGAGGGAGGAGAAGATGGGAGGTGTGGTGCAGAGAGAGAAGGAGGAGAAGAGAGGAGTGGAGATGGGTGTGGAGAAGGAGGAGATATGTGTGGTGGGGGAATGGAGAAGGAGGAGAGAGAGAGAGGGTGAGGAGAAGAGGGAGGACAGAGAAAAACAACAAGAACAATAGAGAGGAGCAATGATGCCTTCTCCCTGTAGGGAGGGATGGGGCGCGCCACATGCTGTGCAAAAAAAAAAAAAAACCCTCCCTATACCATGGATTCTGCTGAGAGCAGACTGCGCAGATCCAATATCTCCCATCTTATACACATAAAAATCACTTCCTGGTTTGCTCATATATAGTGTTGAGCGATACCTTCCGATACTTGAAAGTATCGGTATCGGATAGTATCGTCTGATACCCGAAAAATATCGGATATCGCCGATACCGATACCCGATACCAATACAAGTCAATGGGACACAAGTATCGAAAGCTATCCTGGATGGTTCCCAGGGTCTGAAGGAGAGGAAACTCTCCTTCAGGCCCTGGGATCTATATTCATGTAAAAAATAAAGAATTAAAATAAAAAGTATGGATATACTCACCTCTCCGGCGGCCCCTGGACCTTACCGATGTAACCGGCAGCCTCCGTTCCTAAGAATGAGGAGTTTAGGACCTTCGATGACATGGCGGCTTGTGACTGGACGCGTGACCGCTCACGTGACTCCTTACACGACCAATCACAAGCCGCGACATCATCGCAGGCCCTAAACTGCTCATTCTTAGGAACGGAGGCTGCCGGTTACATCGGTAAGGTCCAGGGGCCTCCGGAGAGGTGAGTATATCCATATTTTTTATTTTAATTCTTTATTTTTTACATGAATATGGATCCCAGGGCCTGAAGGAGAATCTCCTCTCCTCCAGACCCTGGGAACCATACACTGGGAACTTCCGATTCCGATTTCCGATATCACAAAAATATCGGAACTCGGTATCGGAATTCTGATACCGCAAGTATCGGCCGATACCCGATACTTGCGGTATCGGAATGCTCAACACTACTCATATATCTTTCTGTACTACCTAAACGATGTAAGCTCTGCTGCTACTTCATACCATGTATTAGTATTCAGCAATTTAACATCAGCTAACTTCCCTTATTTTCCTTTCTACGTCATGCCATTCCACAGCTTGAAGTCTGCCATTCTTATGAATTTTACATACTTTATACCTTCCAAAATTCTTCACATACTTAACACCTTTGTGTTTTGCCACTATAACTATCTGGGGGGGTCGTTTGCTCTCCAGGAAGTAAAAGACTCTCCTGTTGCTTGGCCACTTTATTCCCTATGGCAAAAACCAAAATAAAAAACAAACAAAAAAAAAGGAAAAAAAACAGCAAAAACTTCTAAAAATAAGTATATAAAAACTCCAAAAAAAAACAAAACGATAAAAAAACCGTCAAAAACTTAGTTCACAACCAAAAACTCAAAATTTTGATACAAAAGGAAAAAACCTTTTTTTTTTTTTAAAGAAGGAAAAAGTAAAGAGATTGAAGGAAAACTTTGGAAAACGTAAAAAACTTAAAAAAAAACTTTAAAAAATATTTAAAAAAAACAGAATAAAGACCTTCAAAAGAGTAAAGAGTAAAAAAAACAGCTATTTTTTTCTTCTCTCTGCGCTCAATGCAGTCAGAGACACACACTTTCCCTTTTCTTATGCTATTGTACCCAATGTCACTAAAATCACGTATCTGAAAACACGTATGTCGCATCAAAAATGATAGATACAATTTGTTTCACTTCTTTACAAATAGCTACACATAGCCAGCATTGCAGAAACAGCCAGAAAAAAAACAGATGTGACAGTGTGATTTACAATGCATATATCTCTGCTTGCAGCGTGGAAAAGGGGAAGTTCAGAAGAGAGAAAAAAAACTTTCTTTTACAATTGTATGCACTTAAAGCAGCGATACATGAATTGAACCAAACAGATACAGATGTCCAGGAGATGCCCCTTTATTATTCTGTGACACATGCAGGTTGCACTGGGAACAGACTACTGCCAATCGCACTGGGCACACCTGTGCCCGGGCCGCCTGAGTGAGAAGCACAACAAGTGGGAAATCTACCACCCTGGTCCGGTCATCCTAACTGGCTCGCTGGCACTACGGGAATCTGCAGTAGCCCTCTAAGTTATCACTACCCGTGCCTGGAACATGGGACTACCTGTCCCTCCTATGCACAGGAATCCTGCAATAACTTATCGAGCGGTTTGACCTCCTGCGGTCTGTTACCCAGCAACCACAAGCAAAACAATCACCGTTCCAACTTTTTCTCCCGGATCTCACACAAACACAGAACACATACACGGCACACAGCAGACACCTTGACTTATATCCCAGGGTTTGGATACAGGCTTTGGACTTTTTACACTACCTGGGAATGCGGTGGTGACCACACCTGACCGGCAAGAGGTATAGACCCGGACTGGGCACAGGGGACTTTCAGATAAGATGATAACATTTTCTTACCTTACTTATGGAGCTGTTAAGTCTCCGTCCCGTGAACCAAGGCCATGACCAACACCTCCGTCTCTCCGGGCAGCAGGGTCCCATGTGTTTCGTCCACGCCTCGCGTTGGGGGCCATTTGATATGGAAATTTGGTTTGGATAAATTTATCCCTGTGTGTGCTGTGGCCATTCCCAATAAGACTGAGTATTTTGAGCGCTCATCAAGAATGAGACTGCACAACATTGTGTCAATAACATTCCATCAATACTGATACTTTATTGTACATACATAGTTTTATAATTGCATATAGAAAGGAGTGGTTAGGGGTTGTTAGGGGTGGTTAGTTAATTACCATATTGTCTAGCTATTATTTCATTGGCTGACTGAGTACATAATGTATTTAACTGAGTACATGGCATATTCAGACTGAAGTCCACCTGGCAACAAGCTGATTTAGCACTCTTGGACGTAGCTGTCACCCTTATCCTGCTATTTCAGCAAGACTTAGCGATATTCTAGACATTACTTCAGGACATCTGGCCTAAGTTCCTGTTTTTAGGTGTCTGAAACATACTGGAAAGTACAAAGAACCATCTGGCCTAGCTCATGTGGTTAAATTGAGCAATTGATTTTAAACTAGCTGAAAATATAGATATATATATACACTCACCGGCCACTTTATTAGGTACACCATGCTAGTAACGGGTTGGACCCCTTTTGCCTTCAGAACTGCCTCAATTCTTCGTGGCATAGATTCAACAAGGTGCTGGAAGCATTCCTCAGAGATTTTGGTCCATATTGACATGATGGCATCACACAGTTGCCGCAGATTTGTCGGCTGCACATCCCAAAGATGCTCCATACAAGGCAGGATGGATCCATGCTTTCATGTTGTTTACGCCAAATTCTGACCCTACCATCCGAATGTCGCAGCAGAAATCGAGACTCCTCAGACCAAGCAACGTTTTTCCAATCTTCTACTGTCCAATTTCGATGAGCTTGTACAAATTGTAGCCTCAGTTTCCTGTTCTTAGCTGAAAGGAGTGGTACCCGGTGTGGTCTTCTGCTGCTGTAGCCCATCTGCCTCAAAGTTCGACGCACTGTGCGTTCAGAGATGCTCTTAGGCCTACCTTGGTTGTAACAGGTGGCGATTTGAGTCACTGTTGCCTTTCTATCAGCTCGAACCAGTCTGCCCATTCTCCTCTGACCTCTGGCATCAACAAGGCATTTCCGCCCACAGAACTGCCGCTCACTGGATTTTTTTTCTTTTTCGGACCATTCTCTGTAAACCCTAGAGATGGTTGTGCGTGAAAATCCCAGTAGATCAGCAGTTTCTGAAATACTCAGACCAGCCCTTCTGGCACCAACAACCATGCCACGTTCAAAGGCACTCAAATCACCTTTCTTCCCCATACTGATGCTCGGTTTGAACTGCAGGAGATTGTCTTGACCATGTCTACATGCCTAAATGCACTGAGTTGCCGCCATGTGATTGGCTGATTAGAAATTAAGTGTTAACAAGAAGTTGGACAGGTGTACCTAATAAAGTGGCCAGTGAGTGTATATATATTTGTCTTTATGTAAGTATATATGATTTAATGGAGTATACATGCATGTGAGATCTATATGATATATATATATTTCTATCACAGCCTCATGTGGCTTGGACGCCTGATACGGAGATTACAGAGATCTGGCGAATGTGGGAGCCAGCCAAAACCTCTGTCTACACTGGGCGCACTCCAACTTTCGCTCGTTAAAACAAAGTAGATACCGCTATTATCTCCTCCAGTGTGGTGGGAATCTCCCTAGTGGCCAAAGCGTCCTTCACATGGTCAGCAAGTCCCCTCCAAAATACAGGGATGAAGACATTATCTGGCCACTCCAGCTCTGATGCTAAAAATCCAGAAGTGGATGGCAAAAATGGCTGACCATGGACGAGCCCTGTGCCAATGCCAACAGTTGGAGTGCCATATCATGGGTGACTCAAAGTCTCAAAAAGACCTGATTCAGAGTGCTCAGGAACCGTGGAGCACTCTGCACCACATGACCATCGCACTCCACAGCGGCGTAGCCCACTGCAATGCCCTGTCTGACAGGAGGAGAACTATGAATCCCACCTTTGCCCACTCTGTGGGGAAACATGCAGCCAGGAGTTCAAGGTGTATTGCACATTGGCTCATGAATCCCCTACACAACTTCATATCGCCAGTAAACTTATCTGGCAACCGGAGGTGGGATAAGGTCAGAACAGGGGTGGCAGCATACAAACTAGCTGCAGCCAAGCTAGCAGTCTGAACAACTACTGCGATCACATCCACAGTTGAGGTTGTGTGCTCAAGAGCCGCCAACCTGCCCTCCAGCTGCAGGATGTACCGCTGCAGATGCTGTTCATCCACCATTACTAGCCAGACCCAGGTGCTAGCATAATGTTAGGGCTGGTGGAACACATCAAATAATATAAAGGAAGATATAAGGCATGGCCCGGGGTCCACCATGCAGAGATAACACCTGCTGCTTAGTAATGGTGGGCAGTATATGGTGGTATAATGAGAACACACGGGTTAACTTCACAGGGTATGTTTGGTGACGAACCCTGTTGTGTCACAGGGCCGCAATGCTGCAGAGTGAAAGCTAGTGTTTGGTCACAGTACTCTACCCCAAGGACACAGGGTTAGAGTCCCTCTAGACCCATTAGTACTCAGCACTGCTACTGTGGTGCCAGCGAGAAAACAAACTAAGAACGATTTAGCGCACTCAGTGCACGCAGCGCTGTTCTGGAGGACACCACTAACCGCCCTCGCTAGGGTCCAGAAAGTGCACTAGATGCGCATGATGCCGCATTGGCGGATAATAATAATAATCTTTATTTTTATATAGCGCTAACATATTATGCAGTGCTTTACAGTTTGCACACATTATCGTCGCTGTCCCCGATGGGGCTCACAATCTAAATTCCCTATCAGTATGTCTTTGGAATCTGGGAGGAAACCGGAGTGCCCGGAGGAAACCCACGCAAACACAGAGAGAATATACAAACTCTTTGCAGATGTTGTCCAAGGTGGGATTAGAACCCAGGACTCCAGCGCTGCAAGGCTGCTGTGCTAACCACTGCGCCACCGTGCTGCCCTAGGTGGATGCTGCTGAATTGACACCGTGTGATCGTGCTTTGTGCAGCATGGCACAAACTGGTGCTAATCAGCTCCTGTTAGGGCTGGCTGAATGCACCAAATAAATATAAAGATAGTAATAAGGTGCGTTCGCAGCCCGGGGTCCACCGTGCAGAGAACAAACCTGCTGCTAGGTAATGATGGCACTATATGGTGGTATTACACCAGAATAGACATGGGTTCCGTCACCCGGTATGAACTGATGTGAACTCTGTTGCTTCACAGAGTAGCAGGGAAACAAAGGAAATGCAGTGCCCTTTTAGCAGTCACAGGGTGCAGCAGATGGATGCTAGTGGGATCCCTGAAACTCACCCCCAATATGCTGGTGATTGATCTTGCTCTGACCCTCAGTGGCTTTGGAGCACGTGCCTGAGGATGCCCTGAGTCAGATGCTGAGATCAAGCGGGAGTTCCCACCCTACACTGAGTGCGTACAGCGCCACTCTGGCGGACGCCACTAACCACCCTAACTAGGACTAGGAAAGCACACTGATTGCGCACGGTTCCGCACTTGCGGTCACTGCTAACAGACGCAGTAACGTGTGCTTGATGTGCAAGAAAGCACTGTCAGGCGCTAGGTAGCTTCCACCATTCGTGAGCAGTCAACAACTCTAGGGATGGGAATAATTCAGAGCTTTAATCCATCGACAGGCATACATCCACACACACACATTTGCAAGTTTATACTATTGCATGGCCAAGCGGCCATGCAAACCTTTTATAGTAGCAGCCCTCCAGGACCTTCCTGATGGTCCAATAGGAGTCGCAACAGGACCTGAGCATGTGAACCCCGACCACAAATGGGAGATCGACCCGTGGGCATGCTCAGTATGGGAAAAGCAGGACTTAGTCCCTGAAATGCCTGCTCGCTGATGATCAGTGCTGGCTACAAAGGCAGGACCTGGAAAGGCAGCAGAAACCAAGCGCACAGTTTCAGGTTGAACCAAACGCTGGGACTGACGTCTCCGCTGAGCTGGCTCCACTGCGGCTGGAGGAGAATGGGAGACCACAGCGGACATGGTTCGAGATTCGCCCTGTGCAGCGGCGGGAACTCGACACCTAACAGCTCCAACACCCAACCACATACAACAATACTAGGGAGTGATTGATTAGGAGCTTTCACCAGATGTCAAACACACATCCACACATCCACACATGCACAAATACAATTTATACCAGCGCATGGCAGAGAGGCCATGCAAACCTTGTACAGTTGTGGCATTCTGGGACCTTGAAAGTGATCCAATCGGAACTGCTTGAGGACCTGAACATGTGACCTCCGACCTCCAATGAGAGGTCATTCCACGGGCATGCTCAGTAAGGAAAAAGCAGGACTTAGTTCCTGGAGCGTCTGCTGGTTACAATAGCTGGACCTGGGATGGCAGCAGTAACCAGATGTACTGCATCAGCAGCATGAGCAAGATGCTGGGACCGATGTCTCTGCTGAGCAAGCTCCTCTGTGGCTGGGGAAGAATGGGAAACACAAAGGACATGGTTCGAGGTTCCCCCTGTGCAGCGGCCGGAACTCGACACCTTATCCTTTGAAAATGCTAAAGGCTTCCTTTGACCAAATCTCATGTAAATAAGCTTTCAAGTGAATTTTTTTCATAAACATATTTATATGTGTATGTACTGTAGTGCAGAGGTGTCAAACTGCATTCCTCGAGGGCCGCCAACAGGTCATGTTTTCAGGATTTCCTTAGCATTCCACAAGGTGCTGGAATCATTTTGTGCAGGTGATTAAATGATCACCTGTGCAATACAAGGAAATCCTGAAAACATGAACTGTTGGCGGCCCTCGAGGAATGCAGTTTGACACCTCTGCTGTAGTGTGTGAGTTAACATACTCACTTACTGCCGTCGTCTCCGGTAACCAGCATCATTCTGCTCCTCTTCTCAGTGTCTGCACAGCACTTCAAACTATCCAACTCACTCTATGCTCTTTTACAATGTTCATTCTGATGCTCTATAGGCTTACAATAGAAAAGCCACTTCTGAGTCATCCAGAGCGCCATGTGACCTGGAGTGTCTGAAGAGGTGTGACGTCACTCAGAAGAGCAGAATGACATTGGGATCTGAAAAACACAGCAGTGAGTGAGCATATTAACACACTCACAAAACAGTACATAAATATATACTCAGGTTTACAGGAAAAAAAGGTTCATGAGGGGACTTCTTTTAAATGGACTGAGACAAAATGGAAAATTGTTCTGTGGTTAGATAAAACAAAATTTGAGAGGGAGCATCCAGCTTGTTATCAGTTATCAGGGCACAGTTAAAATCTATCCAGATAATGTCTATTTCAGGAAGGCCAGGATAAGTTATGTATCCAATTAAAGTATCTCTTTAGAGGAGTTGTCATAGGGATGGATGATTATTAATTAGTTATTGTTATTATATTTTTATGATCTCCAGAATACCTGCAGGGGATTGTTTACATCTAACGGTTGACTGGAAATTTATTGAATCAGTTTCATCTCTTTCTTTATATTTTTTTCCCACCTGCTTTGGCATGGCTTTATAGGGAAGAGAGGGACAGTACTCATTGAGTGGGGGCACCAAAAAAATCGTTATTTTAGGGTGCCAACCTCCACTGCCTGGCAGTTTCAGTATTAGGTTTATTGAAGGGTTATGTAGACTTTTTTGGTCAAATGTCTTCATCTTGGTAATTAACCAATTGTTTTCACTGGGTAGGTGTTTTTTAACATTGGAATTAATAAAGTCTTTTAAGGGATTATATGTTCACTCATTATTTATTTTCCCAAGTTTTTTTATGATCTTAGTACATAGTTATAAAAGATTTCCAATTCATTGTCTTCACATTTTTTTTACATTTTGTTACATTTACCACAGTGCTTGAACTTGTTTGGAATTGAGTTTGTATTGTCATTCACAAACTAGTCTGCGTGGCCACACCAATGTCATGTGAATCCTCTTTCTGGATTATGCAATCTTTGACAGTGTGTGAAATGGTCCCAGGCTTTTTTTTTGGCGATCCTTGTAAATCAAATTGCAAATTACCGGGACCTGTGAATTTCAAGAAATTCGATGCAAGGTCGATTTTCAGTTGTTTCGATTCAATGATTTGTAATTATCAGTAATAAAAAACTGACATCAACATATATGGCTATGGGTTAATGGATGGTAGCTGTTTTTGACTGCTGTGAGTCACACACTATATGTTGTGTTCATTCAGTTTTTTTCAAGGCGATCTCTCCCTCTCTATATTGCAAATCTGTGAGCTGTGACATCCTTCCACGTTCCTAATTCATCACAAAATTGTTGCTGCTCTCCCTACCTTAACTTTTATAAGGTCAATGACAGCCCCTCCTGATTGGCTGTGCTGTCATGTAATGTGATAGCTGTAATACAAAGAGGAAATCTCACTCACAATCATATGAACCTTCTCTGGCTGACATATTCTTCTGTATAGTGTAAAATTGTGGCAGGCATTTTTGGTGATTTGTGCAAATTGCAAATAGCTGGATTGTTTGAATTTGCCAGTCCATTTCTCAAACATTTTCTTTTCAAGCTTCAACAGCAAACAGCTACATAAAAGCAGCACCCTTATTATCCAAGTGGCACAAAAAAAAACACAATACAATGTAGAAACAGCAATATATGAAAGAATTAAGAAACAGAGAATACATATTGAAATGGTAAAATATTTCCTTATGTGTTATCGCATGTCAATCTCTTTGTATTAGGCATTCTTTGCAAAGCTATGTTTTACATATTTTTCAAGGACTTCAATGAATTAACTTAGTGTGTTATTGATTGGATAGACTTACACAAAGTTTGCTCCAAGCAAATGACAATGTATGTCAGTGCAAAATCAATAATACTGTCAATGCTTTATCACAATGTATGTGGATCTGTACTAAAGCCTTTGTTAACTTCCTTATGGTACAATGTTATCTGAATGGGTTGTAATTGTTCAAACCTAGGAGAAGGATTAAAGATGCATTGAACTTAGGCAGTTTTCTATTCCTAGGACAAAAATCTGAAAATACCTGAAAGTTAAATAATATAATGCTGAAAACACATACATGCACACATGCAAAGGAACACATTCACACACTATACATACACAGTCAGAGGGGCTAAATCAGACTACTCACATGTTTGTATGAATACCATAAGCTGGTCAAAAAGTATTTGAGTAAAAAAATAGTGATAATACAGTGCTCAATGAAAAGATATACATTTTATTGAATGAATATTAAAATACATGATTTCAATTAGAATAAGATAAATTCATGAAAAGATCAGACATAATGGTGTAGGTCATATAATAACAGCTGCACAATACCAAATATGTGATCAGGAAAGTGTGTGGCTGGAAACTCCAAGTTTTCGAAATTATGCATGAGTAAGCAAAACCTTCAGATATACAATAAAAAGGTAACTACACTTAAAGAGAATCTGTCAATAGGCTTTTTCTACCTTATCTTAGAGCATAATGTAGGAAATGAGACCTTGATTCCAGTGATATATAACTTATAGGTGCTACTCATAAAATTAGAATAGAATTAAAAAGTTAATTTATTTTAATTCTTCAATATAAAAAGTGAAACTTATATACAGCTCTGGCAAAAATTAAGAGACAACTGCAAAATGTTCAGTTTGTCTGATATTTCTCTTTATAGATATATTTTTGAGTGAAATGTAAATTGTTCTTTTATTCTGTAAACTTCTGACAACATGTCTCCGAATTTCCAAGCAATAAATTTTGTATTTATTTTCTGAAAATGAGAAATAGTCAAAATAACAATAAAATGCACTGCTTGCAGACCTCAAATAGAGCAAAAAACAGTGGCTTCAGAACAACTACGTGACCATTCTTGACTGGCCCAGGTAAAACCACTTGAGCATATCTGGAGAGGCCAGAAAATGGCTGTCCACAAACGTTCACCATCCATACTGATGGAACTGGAGAGGAT
This sequence comes from Ranitomeya variabilis, assembly GCF_051348905.1. Lineage (NCBI taxonomy): Eukaryota > Metazoa > Chordata > Amphibia > Anura > Dendrobatidae > Ranitomeya > Ranitomeya variabilis. The sequence continues at coordinate 321,396,755 of NC_135236.1, forward strand.
CTGCAAGGAGTAATGGCAGAGGATCCCCAAATCTAGGTGTGAAAAACTTGTTGCATCATTCCCAAGAAGACTCATGGCTGTACTAGCTCAAAAGGGTGCTTCTACTCAATACTGAGCAAAGGGTCTGAATACTTATGACCATGTGATATTTCAGTTTTTCTTTTTTAATAAGTTTGCAAAAATTACTACATTTCTGTTTTTTTCAGTCAAGATGGGGTGCAGAGTGTACATTAACAAGGAAAAATTAACTTTTTTGAATTTACCAAATGGCTGCAATGAAACAAAGAGTGAAAAATGTAAAGGGGTCTGAATACTTTCTGTACCCACTGTATATATTCTTGTAATTTCTAATATACAATTAAAATATTAAATCATAAAAAATGACTTAAAGAAAACCTGAGAGTTGATGCATGCTACCTAATCCATAGGCAGCATGTATCAGGTACATATGTTTGACTAGGAAACTGTCACAACTGTTGTCGGGTGTCCCGGGGCCAGGAGCTACTTTCCTGTCCCTAATACTAGGGGCGCCCTAGCTCACCCTGTTTCCTGGACTACTTCTGATGGGGAAGACCCATCAGAAGTACCTTGCCTTAGCCATTGAATCTGCCCTCAGTCTGTACCCTTCCCCCACCCAGGGAAGAGGGGAGTTGTAGTGTACAATAATACACAAACCAGACTAACAAGGAATATGAACAGAGATAATGAAAAATACCAAACATATAAATATACTCACACAGACAACAAAGTTAAACACTGTGGAGTGAAGGATTAGATTAAACCAAAGTAGGAGGAGATAGTGAATTAACACAGATAAATCCACCAAACGCCTTCTCCAACAACAAACACCAGCAACCTCCAGTCATGCAGCATATGCATACTCTCCAGATTATGTAGGATATGGGAGTGGCTAACAGTGCGCAGCTCAGGGCCTTAATGCAGGAAAGCTTACAGGAGCTCTCAACTTAGCTGATTAGCTCCTGCACTACTAAGAAAAATTTACACCATTTAATATGAAGGTGAAGTGCTTATAATCAGTGCCGGAGTAGGAGAAATCAGATGCTGCAGTCTCCTGGCTCCTCTCTATCACGTTAAACCTGTGACAGAAACGTTGCAGAAGTTCAGAGAAAAGCATACTTTAATAGCCGCTGGGCACCAAGCCGCACAGGTAACTAGTTTTCTTGCAGTCAACTGCCAGTGACTCTCAAGTCTCTCCTTATACACATATGCAGAGACAGACCTGTCACTCAAAGGAAGCAGGAAGGGAGAAGCTTCCAGGGACCGGACTTTCCAACTAAACTTCGGTGCTGCTTGGTCCCCAGTGGCTTTTAATGTATGTTTTTATCCGACATGCTGCAGTATTTCAGAGTCAAAAATGCAACTGAAATCATGCATCCAGTGTCTATAACATGCTTCCTTTGGCTAGGGCACCATGCATCAGCTATCAGGTTATCTTTTTATCTTTGAGCCATAAGGGTTAATTGTCTCATTTCTAAGATGAGCTTATAACAAAGAGATCATCTTAATGGCATCTTATTTTCCGCTCTGAAAAAGTAGTATTATGTCACATACCCATTGGCAGGTACGTATGGCTCGTCATTTTCCGTCTTCCTACTAGAGTGCACTGGGGCAGTAAACGTGCTTCTTTATGTGTTATAACATGATTATGAAGGACAAAGTTCTGTTGCTTGCAATCAGGCTTTTGTTGTGCTCCAAATGCTTCACTGGATGTTCTCTAATCCCCCTTGAGAAAGACATCCTAGGGCAATCAAGCCATTTATGTATTCAAAGAAGTATTTTTAGCATGTGGATGCCACTACCATTTTACATCTTTAAAACTGTACTTTTATCTAAAACACTTGTTTACCCTCGCAAGTCAGCCTTGTAATAAGCATTTGCATGTGTGGTTTAAACTAGAAAGAAGGGAATGACTTAAGACATACTAGAAAATTGGAGAAAGGCAACAAATATTGAATTGTTGATCTGCAAGACATCATAAATGTTATTTATTTTCTTAAAACAAGCCCTTATTTTAATTTTGCCTTAAGATGTAGAATAGAAATTCTCAATGTGATAAACGTTCGAAGTAATAACATTCACTTCATTAATAAATGCAAGAAGGATGTTTAATGATACAATGTTTTTAATTAAGCAGCATTCCCAGAGAGAGCAAATGATACAAGAATGAAAATAATTTCAGCATCTGCTACTTATTGCTGCTGCATTAACTGGAAGGGTAATATATTAGTCTAGAAATGATATTCCTGCTTAAAAGAAGAATTGCAGCTACCTTGTCTCTGGGGATACTTTTCCAACCAGTTTCAATTTTATGACTGTAAATGGTTCTTTATTAATTGTTCCCAACTCCCAGATTCTGTAAACACAGTATGTTTGAGACAGTTTTGTAATGTAAGTGAAACTCTTTCTTTGCTAAATATTGGCTCTCCAGTAAATCAATGAATATCTTTTTTTTAAAAATATACTGCCATTCTATTTTTTTTATGTTTTCCCTTATACTCCACTTCATATTCACTTTTTGTTGCATAGTCAAACCATATTGTGACAAGGAAACCATCAACAAATGGTTGCTAGCAGATGTAATATTTGCACTATATGTCACTAGTATTAGTCTATTCAATAATGTGCTTTAGTATTACTCTATATAATATTCATGCAATGACAGCCGAATTCCAATTTTGGAATATTTGTGGCACCTAGGTACTGATGTCTTAAAATTGGTTTATTGTGTGGGTTAGGGCTCGCTCACATGAGTGAATAACACAGACGAGTGCTATTTGGTGTTTTATCAGGTAGCACTCGGCCCAATATTTTACTATGGGGCAGTGTAGATCTGCCATCTTTTTCTCATGCTAATTAGGCTTCTTGGGAGTTGCTCCACAAATTGGATCACATGCATCTATTCAAGTTTATGGGGGCATATAAAACATATGTGATATCATCTGAATGAAGTCCGATTTACGCTGACATAGACAATAGAGAAGATGAAAAAATTAAGTTCTCCGTCTTCTCTGCACTTGTGTTATGAGTGTCATTAGTATAATCAAGCCTATTCTCTTGCATAAGAAAATATAATCTCCTGTGGCCCTGGCTTAAATCTGCACATGTATAGCTAGCTTTATATATAGTAAGGGTTCTTTTAATCCTCCATGTCCTTCTTTTCAAAATTTGTGCATTCAGGGGATTGCTTGTGAACATAGTTTTCATTAGTCATGCAAATTATGCTCTGTTGATAGTTAATTTCACTTTTTCTCCTGTTTCCATTACTTTAGGTCTAGGGGTGGCCAAAAAAACCTAACTACTTAGTTTTAGAATCATTGAGCATTAGAGTTGGACCTCCCAAATCATTGTGTCCAACCCCCTGCTCAAAGCAGGATTCGCTAATAATAATCTTTATTTACATAGCGCCAACATATTCCGCAGCACTTTGCAGTTTTACAGTTTCAAACACAACAGTCATAAGTACCAACGTTAACAATAAAATAATTAAAGCAAAATAAGACGACCCTGCTCGTGAGAGCTTACAATCTACAATGAGGTTGGGAAGATACAAGGTACAGGTGTGTATTTACAATGATGGTCCAGCCATCTTGAGGGAATAGGGGATAGATGGAAGTAGTTAATGGCCTTGTGTGTCTCAGAGGTTGAGAGCTGTGAGAGGCCGAGAGAAGTGGTTAGTGATAGAAGCTGGGATGCAGATGTGGAAGTGGGGCTGTTAATGGGGATGTTGAAGTCTCCAGGATAAGGGTTGGTAGCTCTGAGGACATGATGTGCAGCAGCCAGGCTGAGAAATGGTCAAGGAACTGGGTGGGAGAGTCTGGGGAGCGATATATGACCACTACTCTGAGGGAGAGGGGTTGAAAGAGCCTGGTTGTGTGAACCTCAAAAGAAGGGAATGTGAGTGATGGAACTGGGGGCAAGTGTTATGATCCGGTGGTAGGATCTCAAAACTGACCTGACACATGTGACCAGAATATAGGACCAGTTCTGGGGAGGTGGAAGCTATACTGACCGCAATCCTGATCCTATCCACAAACACTAAAGGCAGCCGTGGAGCGTTCCTAAAATCCTAGACGCCACGTTCACAGCCTGAGAAACTGACTACCCCTAGAGAGAAAGCAAAGACCTCACTTGCCTCAGAGAAATAACCCCAAAGATTTAGTCAGCCCCCCACAAATAATAACGGTGAGTTAAGGGGAAAAGACAAATGTAGAAATGAAACAGGTTTAGCAAATGAGGCCCGCTAACACTAGATAGACTGAAAATAGATAGGAGTCTGTGCTGTCAGTACAAAAACTAACAAAAATAAACCACGCAGAGAATACAAGAACCCCCACACCGACTCACGATGTGAGGGGCGCACTCTGCACCCCAGAACTAACCAGCAAGCGCAAGATCACATATAAGCAAGCTGGACTGAACTCATCATATACAGAGAAACGTTTTCAAGGAAATAATGAGAAAAATGAACAAACAAACTTAACTTCTCCAGCAGGAGACTGGTCACAAGGAATATTCAGGAGCTCTCAGAAACAGGACTGAATACACCGACAGCAGGCAACAAATGAAGGGCCAGGTGAATTAAATAGGCCTCAGCATAGCAGGAAATGAAGACGCTGAGCCCAGCCAAGACCAACCATATCGCTAAAGGCCACCAGAGGGAGCCCCAGAACAAACTCGCACAATACCGCTCATGACCACAGGAGGGAGCCCGAGAACGGAATTCACAACAGGCAAGGACCTGGAAAGTGCATTGTGGGGACATGAGTATGCCGACTCTACCACCAGGTCTGTTTATGGGTCTCGGGGAATGGGAGAATTGTAAGCCACCATGAGGAATGGCAGCAGAGGAGAGAGTGTCAGAGTCCTGGACCAGGTTTCAGTGAGGGACAAAAGATTCAGAGAGTTGTTCAGAAAGTAGTTGTGCAGGAAAGGAAGCTTGTTACATACAGACCGTGGATTCCGGATGGCACAATTAAAAGGAGATGAGGGAGTGCAAGTAATATTAATAAGATTAGTATGGTTTCGATCTGAGGTAGGGTAGGGGTTGTGGCTGGGGGATGGTGGACCAGGGTGGGAGGAGATGTCTCCCAAAATCAGTAGGAGTAGGAAGATAAAGAGCAAGTAGTTTTTGGAATTATACAAAGCTGTTTTGTGTAATGTGTTTGGGAAAGATGGGCTGAGGTTTTTCAGGAAGGTGAGAAGTGCATGGGAGCTGTACATGGGAGAGGGAAGTATATAGGGGCTGATGTGTATGAGTCGTAATGGAGGGAGGATGGAGCACTGAATGTGGATGACAAGGGAACACAAGAGGATAGAAATAAAGCACATGGCTAAAAGGGAGAGTAAAGTGTGGTTTACCTGACTCCTGCCCTGACTAACTGCCATGGAATAACTGCTTTTTGTTGATGCTTAGCTTCTGTGATGCTTTTCTTGTGGGATGTGTGCATGCACCCCACACTGTATGCACCCCTTAAAGTGTTTCTAAATTTATAGGCCACAATACAGGGTCAGGAGAGAGGGATTGTGGGAGCTGGATTGGGGTAAATTAGCAACAGCTGCTCAACACATCCTGGTGTGGATAGATGTTCAAAGACACTAGTCCTGATTCTATCTCTGTGCTATAACACCTCTCCCAAGATAACATCTACAGTGATACCCCCCATGGATATACAACAGTAAGTACTGAGAGCAGTGCAACAGATGAACTATAGCAAATATTCATTAACCATAATTCATTAAAATATATTGCAGGTGATATGCAGCAGATGAGGCAGCAGGCAGAGATGAGGAATTGCACCATTACAAGCTGCTTGCTGACATAGAATAGAGTGAATACATGCAGGATGGATCAGACAAATGTTTATCCAGCCTCTCTTTGAAGACTTCCATTGAAGTAGAACTCACCACCTCTTGTAGCAGCTTGTTCCACTTGTTGACCATCCTCACTGTCAAAAAGTTGTTTTCTAATAATTCTTCCTGAATTCAAGATTTAGAACTTACACTCTTTGCACGATTTCTATTTCCAGATGAAAGAGTATAGCCACTTAGATTAGCAGTAGCAATGTTAGCTAGTTTATACTTTATTTAACCTTATTCTCCCAACTACTTTTCTGCAGATTTCTTTCACCATTAATTTGAAACCAGTCAAAAGTTATCCCTACTCAAAATGACTGCAAAGTGCAATTATATTACAGATAGTTTTAATATGAACTGTCAGACTGCCTACTATGTTCCCAATTACAACTATTTCAAAGGACTAAAGCTTGGGTGGATGACCTTTATATAAAACGGGGATGGGGTATGACAATTGTGGTAACATGGGGTTTGATTGCAACCGGACCACTGGCTTATCAGAGGCTAACAACAATAGGGAAAATTAGAATCCTTTCTGGTGCATGTGACACAATACAGTGCCGGACAGTGGATGAAGAACTTGCTAATTGTTGGAGCAGAAAGATATATTTCTGATTTTGTATTATTATTAGCACAAAAAGAGCCATTTATTATTGGTGTGTGGCGATTACTGAAGAAGAATACTGTATTTCTATTGCATCTTTTTTGTGGGGGCCACAAGTTGGGGATTAACTATATCTGGGGCATTAAAGGAGGATGTTATTGTTGTATGGCATAAAAAGGAACAAAATTATCACTACTGTAAGAGAGAAAAAGAAAAACATTGATACTGTATAGGTACCATATGAGGGGAGTCAACACTAATAAATAAGAGCAGAAAGATACAGTATACATTAATGCCTTATGGAGACCATAAAAAGGGACACCCCATTGTACAAGAATCAATATCAATGGCCAATATATTGGCCATAAATGGAGACATCATAAAGGACATTAAGGGAGGTTACTTTTATATGGGCACCATGGAGAGGGGGATATTACTATTTATGTGGCCACAAATGAAAACATTATTAGTATGTGAGAACACAAAGTAAGACATTACTGCTATACCTTGAGACAACCTACTTCAAATCAAGTTCTCTCATACTGTCCAGCTTTTTCCAGGTCACAGTGGCCATTCAGAATGAAAACAGCATGGACAGATGGAGCCTCTTAGCCGCAGCACCCCAAGTGTCTCCCCTGGTAGAATTAGACCAGAATATCAACTAGGCTACAGTACATCTTCTTGTATATTAAGGTTGGAGAGTAACTTTCTATTGCCCATGCTCAAAGGTACCTTTCATATTACCATAATATGACCGATTTTTGTCAGTGTAGCAAGACTTAGCCATTTTAATGTACTTAAGTGATTATATCCAAAGACAAAATGAGCATGAGCATGATGATGAGCTAATTCAATGTACTTACAACCAAAAATATGAGAAGGTGAAATATTATCGACTTACCTAAAAAAAACCACCCCTAATAAGATATAACCTGTATTAAATATACAGAGATAAAAAGAATCCCCAACATTCATTTTTCCTTTAAATAAATTGCCTCACAACCTGGGTCAAAGGAGATACTGAGAAAGACAGATTATCAAATCAATAAATATACTCAGCTCTACAACCAATTAGTAAACAAACATTGGAATACCAAAAAGAACCCCTAATATGATATAAATATATGGGGGTATGCCCAGTAAAAAAGCCTCAAAAGCCAAAGCAAAGCTGACAGTGCCTCAATGTTTAAGTAATGATAGTAGAAGTGCTACTATGTGATGACACACTCACTAGAACAATGTGATGAAATGAGTGACCTAACCCTAGATAACATAAATGTCTGGGCTCCTACCTTGGTGTGGAGGTTGGCACCCTAAGAAAAATCGAGACTGGCGCCCCCGCTCGTTCGATGGCTATCCCTACAGCTATGTGCACACATTGTGGAATGTGGTGCAGAATTTTCTTCACAAAATCTGCATCTCCTGGCAGAATCCGCAGCTGCAGATTTGCCGCGGTTTATATGTGGATTTTGTGCGGATTTGCCTCCGAATTGATGCGGATTTTGTGCGGATTTTCTGCAGTTTTTCCCACTGCGGATTTCTATTATGGAAGGGTGCAGAAACGCTGCAGATCCGCACAAAAGAAGTGACATGCACATCTTTTAAATCCGCAGCATTTCCGCACTGATTTTTCCGCACCATCTGCACAGCTTTTTTTTTTTACCCATTGATTTACATTGTACTGTAAATCACAGTGTGGATCTGCAGCGTTTCTGCGCAAAAAAATCTGCTGCGGATCCGCACTAAATCCGCATCGTGTGCACACAGCCTACCTCCTGTTCTGACCCTATAAGGCTGATAGTCAGAAACAGAGGCTTTTTACTGGGCATACCCCCATATATTTATATCATATTAGGGGTTCTTTTTGGTATTCCAATATTTGTTTACTAATTGGTTGTAGAGCTGAGTATATTTATGGATTTGATAATCTGTCTTTCTCAGTATCTCCTTTGGCCCAGGTTGTGAGGTAATTTATTTAAAGGAAAAATCCATGTTGCTAATTCAATGTATTCAGAAATGTATTCAAAATGACTTCTTTCTTTCTTTCTTTCTTTCTTTCTTTCTTTCTTTCTTTCTTTCTTTCTTTCTTTCTTTCTTTCTTTCTTTCTTTCTTTCTTAACCATTCCCAAAGAATCTCTTTATAGAAAAGTGAAAATGAGTTAAGAGAATTATAACATAATCTCTAACTGTAAAGTCTTCTCATGTTTCTGGTATTAATCCAACTCTAGCACAAGTGGCATTATTATACACTTAATTAATTAGACTAATTCACTTAGGATATCCTAAATGATTCTACTAAATGAACTATTAGTCAGCCACAAAGGTTTCCTAAGTCTTTTGTAGTCTAAACAAATATGTACTCTTTGTAATGGCAATACTCTTTGCTATTCTATTAAGGGTTAAGATATGGTTTTAACATGATTTCACAGGATTCCTTTTATTTTATTTTTTTCATCACAAATTGTATATCTCATATAGCAAACAAGTTTTAGGAAAACCCCATTATTTATTAGAGAACGTTTTGCTATATTTCTTTTTGGAACTATTGCTAGTGCCTGTAATTTTGCTTTGTCTATACCCACACATTCATTTATAATAAAAACTATGATATGTTGCTAATTTTCGTTGTACTACAAATACCATTCCAACAGACATCATTTTAATAATAGTTATTTTATTTCTATAGCGCCAACATATTCAGCAGCACTTTACAATTAAGAGGGGACTTTTACAGAAGATAAAGACCATACCAAATAACACATAGTTCAACAGTAACATAAGGAACCTGCTCACCAAGCTTGCAATCTATAAGGACTTACAATGATGTCTGTCAGCTTCCACTGTGGTGTCCAGTGTTCATGATAGCATCTCAAGTGAAGACTGGTAATAGAGCATCTGTCTCAATTGTGAACAAAACCTTGTCTAGTTGTAATAATTTGAATAATAAACTCTTTATTTAATGCAGAAAAATATATATGTTATAGCTATAAATCACTAATATATCTATGTACAGGGTGAACCATTTATATGGATACACCTAAATAAAATGGGAATGGTTGGGGATATCAACTTCCTGTTTGTGGCACATTAGTATATGGGAGGGGGAAAACTTTTCAAGATAGGTGGTGACCATGGTGGCCATTTTGAAGTTGCCCATTTTTTATCCAACTTTACTTTTTTCAATGGGAATGGGGTCATGTGATACATCAAACTTATTGAGAATTTCAATAGAAAAACAATGGTGTGATTGGTTTTAATGTAACTATATTATTTCATGAGTTATTTACAAGTTTCTCTTTGTTTACAGCCATTGACATGTCGCAGAGGTTAACACGTGAGGAGCGGATAGAAATTGTGTTGATGTCTGGTGAATGCAGTACCCGGGTCATTGAGGCAGATTTCTATATGCAAGACACTCTACGAGATGACTCATCTCCCATGCTACAGTTAGCAAACTGCTTGCCACATTTCGTGAAACAGGTTCAGTGTTCGATTTGCCAAAATATGGACCCAAGAAAACTGTCATCAATGAAGAAACATCAGTGGCTGAAGATGCACTGAAGATGGCACATTCCCTGAAGATGGCACATTCCCTGAGTTTTTTCCAGCAAGATGGTGCACCACTGCATTATGGGTGTCAGGTCCGAGCAATCCTACATGAACAGTTTCCTGGAAAGTGGATTGGTTGTTGTGGACCATTTGAATGGCCACCAAGGTCTCCTGATCTGACCCCCTTAGAATTTTATCATTGGGGTCTTCTGAAGGCAATTGTCTATGCTGTGAGGATACAAGATGTGCAGCATCTGAAACAATGGATTCTGGAAGCCTGTGCTAGCATTTCTTCTGTGGTGTTGCTATCAGTGTGTCAAGAGTAGGAGAAGAGGATTGCATTGACAATCCAACACAATGGGCAGCACTTTGAACACATTTTATAAGTGGTCATACACTTGTAAATTACTCATTAAATAATAAAGTTACATTTACACCAAGCAAACCATTGTTTTTCTTGTGAAATTCTCATTACGTTTGATGTGTCACATGACCCTTTTCCCACTGGAAAAAATAAAGTTGGATCCAAAATGGCCAACTTCAAAATGTCAGCCAAGGTTACCACCCATCTTGGAAAGTTTTCCCCCTCCCATATACTAATGTGCCACAAACAGTAAGTTCGTATCACCAAGCATTCCCATGTTAGTTAGGTATATCCATTTAAATGGCCCACCCTGTATATATGTATATGTCCAAGGGAGCACATCAAATAGCACCTGCTGAGAAGAGCTGGGCAGATTCCCATTACATCTTGTGATCCAGAAAAAGGTGTTATCATTCTAAGTTCATCAACAAAGTAGTGGTCCCAGCCCCCAACATCACAAAGCCTTGCTCTACCAGGAAGCCCTAGGAGAATGAAGCACCCCAACACAAATCACCCAACACCAGCCTGACCAAGCCACCAATGAGTAATTCACTCAATTTCCATGGCCTGCATGCACACTCACCACGTCCCATTGATGAAAAATGCATATCCAAACACATTTAAAACAAGCCTGTGAACACTGGAAAAAATATATTCTGGTCATATGAGACCAAAATTGTACACTTTGGATGCCATAATATACACCACATTTGGAAGTCAAAAGTTATGAATACCGCCCCAAAAGCATCATACCAACAGTGTAGTTTGGAGGTGAAAACATGGTGTGGAGCTGTTTTTCAGCATACTGCACTGGAAAACTTTACAACTTAACATAATTAAATGAAAGATGAATGGACAAATGTGCTGAGATATTCTTGAAAAAAATCTTTTACCATCTACTAAGATGATGAAGATGAAACAAGGGTGGATATTTCAGCAAGACAGTGATCCCAAAAAGTCAAGGAAACTTTTAATTGACTTCAGAAAAAGAAAACAAAGCTGCTAGAATTGACCATCAAATCACCTGATCTGAATCCAATAGAAAATTTAAGGAAGCAACGTCTGTGGGTTGTTGGTTGTAGCCACTGCCTCATGTTACTGGACAATATCTCTTAGGGTGAGAGCAAAGACAAAATGCAAAGTGATCAAAACAACAGCCAAAACGAATGAGAACAGAGAAATGGTCTGTGGTTACCACCTGCAGAACCACTCCTTTATAGTGAGTGTCTCTCTCTCTCTCTATATATATATATATATATATATATATATATATATATATATACATATATATGGCAAAAATTAAGAGACCACTGCAAAATATTCAGTTTGTCTGATTTTTCTCTTTATATGTACAGTATATTTTTGCGTAAAATGTAAATTGTTCTTATTCCACTCCTTGTATAAAAATTTAAGCAGTTCTTCTTTGATTGATAGTTTGTAACTATCCATCTTCCTCTTGATTACATTTCAGAGGTTTTTAATGGGGTTCAGGTCTGTGGATTGGGCTGGCCATGACAGGGATTTTATGTGGTGGTCCTTCATCCACACCTTGATTGACCTAGCTATGTGGCATGGTGCATTGTCCTGCTGGAAAAAACAGCCCTCAGAGTTGGGGAACATTGCCTGAGCAGAAAGAATCAACTATTTTTCCAGGATAACCTTGTATACGGCTTGATTCATATGTCCTTCGCAAAGAACAACCTGCCCAATTCCAGCCTTGTTGAAGCATCCCCAGATCATCACCGATCCTCCACCAAATTTCACAGTGGGTGCAAGACACTGTGGCTTGTACGCCTCTCCAGGTTTCCCTTCTAACCATTAGATGACTAGGTGTTGGGCGAAGCTGAAAATTAGACTCATCAGAGATTATCTTACTCCAGTTCTCTGTGGTCCAATCCTTATGGTCTTTGGCAAACTTCAGCCTGGCTCTCCTTTGCTTATTATTGATGAAAGGCTTTTTTCTAGCTTTAAATGACTTGAGTCCTGCCTCTAGGAGCCTTAAGAACTGTTCTTGCCATGCACTTCACACCAGCTGCCATTTGTCATTCCTTTTGTAGGTCACTTGAAGTCATCCTGCGGTTGCTGATTGACATTCAAATAAGATCCCGGTCAGTGGAGAGTCGCTTTCTCCCTCTGCCGGTCTGTTGCTTTGCTGTCCACAATGTCTGCTACTTGACCTTGTTGTAATGGACTGCTGTCTTAGAAATTTTAAGGATGGAGGCAACATGATGCTCACTTTGCTAGCAAAGCCAGAATTGTGCCCTTCTTTTCCTCACTCAAGACTTTTCTTTTCAACTCCTTTGGCATGGTTAAAAGTAATTTTTTCATTCCTATTAGTTTTGGGATATTACTAGCACTTGTTTTGCCATCCAGCTTGTTCTATTGCAAGAGGATTGTGAACATCACAGCAGTGTTTTTCATACTTTCCTCCATTAAATAAGATTTGGTTCAGGTGATCACTAGTGTTGAGCGATACCTTCCGATACTTGAAAGTATCGGTATCGGATAGTATCGGCCGATATCCGAAAAAATATCGGATATCGCCGATACCGATACCCGATACCAATACAAGTCAATGGGACACAAGTATCGAAAGCTATCCTGTATGGTTCCCAGGGTCTGAAGGAGAGGAAACTCTCCTTCAGGCCCTGGGATCCATATTCATGTAAAAAATAAAGAATTAAAATAAAAAATATGGATATACTCACCCCTCCGGCGGCCCCTGGACCTTACCGATGCAACCGGGAGCCTCCGTTCCTAAAAAATGAGGAGTTTAGGACCTTCGATGATGTCGCGGCTTGTGATTGGTCACGGGACCGCTCATGTGACTGCTCACGCGACCAATCATAAGCCGCGACGTCATCGCAGATCCTAAACTCCTCATTCTTAGGAACGGAGGCTCCCGGTTACATCGGTAAGGTCCAGGGGCCGCCGGAGGGGTGAGTATATCCATATTTTTTATTTTAATTCTTTATTTTTTACATTAATATGGATCCCAGGGCCTGAAGAAGAGTCTCTTCTCCTCCAGACCCTGGGAACCATACACTGGGAACTTCCGATTCCGATTTCCGATATCACAAAAATATCGGAATTCGGTATCGGAATTCCGATACAGCAAATATCGGCCAATACCCGATACTTGCGGTATCGGAATGCTCAACACTAGTGATCACCTAACCAGAAGCACATTAAGTAGAATGAGGTTTACTCTGGTTGGAATTCAACTGACACTGGAATGGAATGGCTGGCAGACATGTAGAGAAGCTGATTTTTATAAAACTGTGCAGTGGTCTCCTAATTTTTGCCAGAGCTGTATATATATATATATATATATATATATATATATATATATATATATAAACAAATACGATTATTAATTTGATTTAATTGGTGACGGGTGGAAGGTAAAAGTAATGCATAGTTGATAATTTTTGATGAACTGTACTTGTGCAGATTACCTAGTGTAAATATACTATAATTCACTGCTGGACACAGACATAAAAGCTCCCTTGCGGAAGAACAATATATGAGCCTTTTGCAGTCCAAATCTGAGCATAATGCACAACTCCATTGGCTTCGAAGGTAGTAGTGGCCCCCTTAAATCTTGAGCCCTTGTGCAGACGCACATGCTGCAGCAATGATCTTTCCGCCCCTGATAAAAATAAATTGCTCTGGAGCATAAAATATCATGTTTCCATTTTCTCTGTATAGAGAAATAGTTGACAACTAAGCAGGGTAATTTATAATTATTATTATTAGTAGTATTATTTATTATTATAGCATCATTTATTCCATGGCACTTTACATGTGAAAAGTCGTATACATAATAAAAACAAATACAATAATCTTAAACAATAAAAGTCATGACTGGTACAGGACGAGAGACATTCTAAATTATATTTAGTGTAATTGAACTAGTGTCATGCTGATGGAGGTGACATTCCTTTATGCAGTTCTTCTTCCCTTTTTAATTATTATACTCATGATTTTAGCAGCATCGATGTAGTAGTATTTTTATGTGTTTCTAGTCTCTACTTGGACCAGATTTTTTAAAGAAAACATATTTCTATTCATTTTACTTAACTTTCTATGGAAGCAGATCCATTCAGCAGTATAAATTGTCATAGTGTTGGCATGGAAATCAGTGCAAGTATAGGCAATTATGATCATTTATTCTGTTTAGAAAATGAACACAAGTAAATTCTTATCATCCTTACCAGATTTCAATACTCTCTTATTATTACTAAATTTTGAAAATTATATATAGTAATTTCCTGACATTTTGAATTATAGATGAGAAGCCCTACCACATTGATTATAGATTATGCTTAGTGGAGAGGTCAGTCTAAGAGGGTTCTTTAAGTTTATTATATTTTAGTAAAAAGGTTATTGGCCATGTGATCTGATTTCACATGTGCAGTCTACATATCAAAAATACTGAAGGAATTAAACATTTCAAATATTTTACAATTTGCAATCAATTATCAGATTTTGTGAAAGACTCGAGATGTTTTAAAGCCAACACTAATCAGTTTACAACCAATAAATTATCCCTTCTTTGCAAACCTTTGAGATGACCATACATTATTTAACAGCAAACAGTTTTCTGTCTTTAATGGTATTTTTAACAAGCAATTCATCAGTCGAAAAGCCAAGAGTGACTCTTATGATTGAGTAGTGTGTTCAGTGTTCGTTGGCTGTATTTACTAACCAGAGAACTCATGATAGAATGTTAAAATCGCCATATATTTACAGAGTGAACAATGATGCCTGATAAAAACCAGACTAATTGCAAAACATTATTTGTCAAAGTAGTCAATGCTTCTTAATAATGTCTTCATTTTTTTTCTATTTTTATCTTTCAGCATTACTCTTCTTTTATACTCCATGGATGCCCTTGGTATCAAGATATAATCATTATAACAGCAATTAACTGGAAACAGGTGTATTAAGATGCCAACGTGGCACCTAGGAATATGCCTATAGTCCACATTTATAGGCTTTAACTATGCTCTAAGTCAGTCACTTTTTATGGTGTACAGTGGCATGTACAACTTAATTACTGTTATTATGAGCATTTAAGCAAGTTGAAGATGAAGTGATCCCTAAAATACCTAAAGTTAAAAGATGACACATTTCCTTTGTATTTTAGACAAAAAAATATATATTTTTTACTCTTTTTTTCATTTTAAAAATTACAAAAAGGGAAATGAGCAGCGCTCACTGAAATGTTGCTTGGTCATCCAAACCATATCTTGACCTCCACTTGCATGAAATACAAAGAAAATGTGTTATCTTTAACTTCATGCTTTTTAGAGATTATTTGATCTTCAACTTGCTTAACTGTTTACAATAACAGTATAACAGTAACTTTGACCAAGGGTGCCAAAACTTTTACATGCTACTCTAAAATAGTGCACAAAATTTCGCTAGCCAACTGTATCTGCATTTTTCAAGGGAGACATAGTCACCTTGTGGTATGCCTTTGGCTTTTATTTTCATTTATAGCAAATGTAAATGCAGTTTCACAGTAAGGGTAGGAAAGTCTGTAAATTTTTACTATTAGTCACAAATACAAAAAAGTCTCAAGTTTAACCCCTTCACCACAAAGCCTATTTTCATTTTCCTGACCAGGCCAATTTTTACAATTCTGACCACTGTAACCTTATGAGTTCATAACTATTGAACGCTTTAACGGATCCCGGTGATTTATTTGTGAAAAAAAAACAGAAATTTGGCAAAAATTTTGAACATTTTGCAATTTTAAAATTTTAATTTGTATGTCCTTATCTCAGAGAGTCATATTGCACAAAATAGTTAATAAATAACATTTCCCACATATCTACTTTACATCAGCACAATTTTAGAAACATATTTTTCTTTTGATAGGAAGTTATAAGGGTTAAAAGTTAACCAGTAATTTCTCATTTTGACAACAAAATTTGCAAAACCATTTTTTTAGGAACCACCTCACATTTGAAGTGACTTTGAGGGGCCTATATGACATTAAACATGCCAAAATTACACTATTATAAAAACTGCACACCTCAAGATACTCAAAACCACATTCAAGAAGTTTATTAACCCTTCAGGTGCTTCACAGAAATTTTTGGATTGTGGAAGGAAAAAATAAACATTCACTTTTCTTTCACAAAAATTTTCCTTTAGACATAATTTTATTTCGCAAGGGTAACAGGAGAAAATGGAACATGTATGTTATTGTGCAATTTCTCTTGGGGATGCCGATACCCCATATGTGGGGGAAATCTACTGTCTGGGCACATGGCAGGGCTTGGAAAGGAAGGAGCGCCATTTCACTTTTTGAATGTAAGATTTGATGGTATAATTCGTGGATGTCATGTAATGTTTGGAGAGCCCCTGATGTGCCTAAAGAGTGGAAACCCCCAACAAGTGACACCATTTTGGAAACTAGACCCCTTAGGGTACTTATCTAGATGTGGGCTGAGCACCTTGACCCCATAGGTGCTTCACAGAAGTTTATAATGTAGAGCCGTAAAAATAAAAAAAATCAAATTTTTCCCAGATAAATCTTTTTTAGCTCCAAATTTTGCATTTTCATAAGGGTAACAGAAGAAATTGATCCATACAGTTTGTTGTACAATTTCTCCTGAGTATGCCAATATCCCATATGTGGGGGAATATTACTGTTTGGGTGAACGGTAGAGCATGGAAGGGAAGGAGCACCATTTGACTTTTTAAATGCAAAATTTGATTAAATAAATAGCGGACGCCATGTCATGTTTGAACAGCCTCTGTTGTGCCTTAACAGTGGAAACCACACCACAAATGTCACTGTTTTCAAAACTAGACCTCTGTGGGACCTTATATAGACAAACACCATCGAACCCCATTGAAACCAATGGCAAGCAAACACAAACACATACAAACTAGTGTTGAGCGATACCGTCCGATACTTGAAAGTATCGGTATCGGATAGTATCGGCCGATACCCGAAAAGTATCGGATATTGCCGATACCGATACCCAATACCAATACAAGTCAATGGGACACCAAGTATCGGAAGGTATCCTGATGGTTCCCAGGGTCTGAAGGAGAGGAAACTCTCCTTCAGGCCCTGGGATCCATATTAATGTGTAAAATAAAGAATAAAAATAAAAAATATTGATATACTCACCCTCTGACGCGCCCTGGTTGTAACCGCCAGCCTCCGTTCATAAGAATGAGCGCTTGAAAGTCCTTAGATGACGTCGCGGCCTGTGATTGGTCGCGGAGCGGTTACGTGACCGCAACGCGACCAATCACAAGCTGTGACGTCATCTAAGGTCTTTCAAGCGCTTGAAAGACCTTAGATGACGTCGCGGCTTGTGATTGGTCGCGTGGCGGTCACTTGACCGCTCCGCGACCAATCACAGGCCGCGACGTCATCTAAGGACTTTCAAGCGCTCATTTTTATGAACGGAGGCTGGCGGTTACAACCAGGGCGCGTCAGAGGCTGAGTATATCAATATTTTTTATTTGTATTCTTTATTTTACACATTAATATTGATCCCGATACCAATTCCCGATACCACAAAAGCATCGGATCTCGGTATCGGAATTCCGATACAGCAAATATCGGCCGATACCCGATACTTGCGGTATCGGAATGCTCAACACTAATACAAACACATAGAAAACACCTTAAAATGTATCCAAAAGCAGACAAACTGCTCAGAAGACACAACAAACACATGTAAAAGTCACAAGTACATATAGTCATGCAAAAAGAAAAGAGGTGGAGGACTAAAATGAGGAGAAGACACAGATATAGGCATGTCATTGCCTTCTAAAATCAAGAAAGGCTGGAGTAAAAATCTAAAATCAGCCTACCAACACCCAGATGTCATGACAAAAAATTTAAAAAATAAATATCTTTAGGTAGAATGGCGGGTCCATTCAGAACACTTTCCTGAGAAGATGTAGAGGTATCCCCTTTGGGAGTTGTGCCAAAAAAAGAACCCAGTACATTCAGACTAATCCACCATTTGTCATATCCAAGGGGCATGTCAGTAAACGACAACATCGACACAGAACCAAGTACAGTACTATATACTCTACCTCCTTTGACGAGGCAATCAGGCGGGTCAAGAAGTTGGAAAGGGGCACCCTAATGGCCAAAACCGACATTGAGGGGGTGTTCCAGTTACTACCTGTGTATCCGAATAGTGTCCGCCTATTGGGCTGCTTCTGTGAAGGAGCATACTACATATATCGCTGTTTGACCATGGGGTGCTCCATATCCTGCTCACTATTTGAGGCCTTTAGTTGCTTCCTCGAATGGGTCATCATGGACGTTTCTAAGAGGGCACATATTATCCATTACCTCAACGACTTCTTATGCCTGGGCCCAAAAGATTCACCACAGTGTGAATACACGCGGTAGTCCACCTGTAAGGAGAGAGCTGGAGGGAGAGCAGACACCCCAGAGCCGAGGGGTTAGACTGAGAAAGGGTGGGATACTCTGCTGAGTAGCAGAAACTGCTACTAGGCCCAAAGTATTGCCTGGGCTAGATGCAGTTAAAGATCAGTACTTAGATAAACAGGCGGTGTAGCTTGCTTCATGGGTGGGGTACTCTGCTGACTAGCAGACACTGAAGCTTTGGAGCAGACCTCTGAATCCCAGGCCATAGTAAGAGTAAACAGCTCTGCAGACTCACCCTACTGTGTTACCCCAAGCCATCGTGTATGTAGTTTCTAAAGGTTAAAAGGGGGGAGCGACCCCACCCACCTGGAATTGACAATGCCAAAGTCATGTAAAATACAGCAAGGGGACTCCAAAAAAAGTCTCAAATTTTTCCAAAAATTGGGCCACAGATACCACTTAAGTGGCATCAATTTCGCCAGAGTTTCTTAAAATGGTTGGTGAGGTGATTTTCAAAAATCATCAAGCTTTTAGGCTGCGTGTCCACGTTCAGGATGGCCGGCGGTATCGCCGGAGCGGCGAAGCCGCTCGGCGCTAAGCCCTGCCCCCTTCTGGGACGCGATGATGCCGGATGTGTTAACTGTACATATCCGGGATCATCGCCCCCCTCCCATAGGGCCCTGTGTTATGCCTTGCGGGGACGCTGCATCCCCGCAAGGTGTATGGACATGCTGCGATCTGAAAAGACGCGCAGCATGTCCAGAGTCGCAGGCCCGCCGCGTGCGGGTTTCCACGCATAGTGGACACGGGATTTCAAAAAATCCCCTCCACTATGCTGGAACATCTGGACGCTGCGTGTTTGACGCTGCAGCTCTGCGCAGCATCAAACAAGCAGCGTTTACTGACCATGGACACACACCCTAAGTCTCCCCAGGATGACACAGGGGTAGAAAAGTCCTTGCGGATCCAGGATTTGTTCATCTTGATGAACATTAGTCTGTCTACATTGTCACTGGATAGCCTCGTGCGCTTATCTGTCAGCACAGCACCAGTAGCGCTGAACACACGTTCAGAGAAAATGTGTGGCAATTTTTTAACCAAGATCCAAATGATCAGTGCAAAGTTATCTGTAAGAAATGCTCAAAGACCTTTAGCAGAGGGAAGAATCCCCTAAATTTAAATACAACGTGCATGCGTAGACATTTAACCAGCATGCACTTGCAAGCCTGGACTAACTATCAAATGTCCCGTAACGTTGGTGCACGTGCTCATAATGAAGGTAGTCAGCAACACTACATTGCTTCCCTCAATGTAAGCCCACCGTTTAGGACACCACCTGCAGGAAATGCGGAGGTATCGTCGCAAGGCCAAAGCAGTTAGGGAATCACCAGGTTCTTGGTAGGAAACACTGTATGTAGGTCAACATCCAGAATACCATCACCAACCCTCTCAATCTGAAAAAAATAATTATTTTGGTATCGCTTTATTCTCAGGACTATAACTTTTTTATTTTTTTGCTGATGATGCTGTATGGCGGCTCTTTTTTTGCGGGACAAGATGACGTTTTCAGTGGTACCATGGTTATTTATATCAGTCTTTTTGATCGCGTGTTATTCCACTTTTTGTTCGGCAGTATGGTAATAAAGCGTTGTTTTTTGCCTCGTTTTTTTTTTTTTTTTCTTACGGTGTTTACTGAAGGGGTTAACTAGTGGGGCAGTTTTATAGGTTGGGTCGTTACGGACGCGGTGATACTAAATATGTGTACTTTTATTGTTTTTTTTATTTTATTTAGCTAAAGAAATGTATTTATGGGAATAATTTTTTTTTTTTTTTCTTTATTTAGGATATTTTTTTTATTTTTTTTTTACACACATGTGGGGAATTTTTTTTTAACTTTTTTACTTTGTCCCAGGGGGGGACATCACAGATCATTGATCTGGCAGTGTGCACAGCACTCTGCCAGATCTGTGATCTGCTGTGCAGGGCTGCAGGCTTACCAAGCGTCTGCTCTGAGCAGACACTCGGTAAGCCACCTCCCTCCCTGCAGGACCCGGATGCCGCGGCCATCTTGGATCCGGGACCTGCGGCGAGGAGGGAGGTAGGAGACCCTCAGAGCAACGCGATCACATCGCGTTGCTCCGGGGGTCTCAGGGAAGCCCGCAGGGAGCCCCCTCCCTGCGCGATGCTTCCCTATACCGCCGGTACACCGCAATCATGTTTGATCGCGGTGTGCCGGGGGTTAATGTGCCGGGGGCGGTCCGTGACCGCTCCTGGCACATAGTGCCGGATGTCAGCTGCGATATGCAGCTGACACCCAAACGCGATCGGCCGCGCTCCCCCCGTGAGCGCGGCCGATCGGCTATGACGTACTATCCCGTCGAGGGTCAGATAGGCCCAGGTCACCTCGACGGGATAGTACGTCAAAGGTCACAGAGGGGTTAACCTTTATAATGGTTAATAGGAAAATAATGGACCTTTCAGTTCATTGTGCAATTTCTCCTGAGTGTGCCAATGCACTACATGTAATCAGGAACTACTTTTGAGGCAAAATGCGAAGCAATGAAGGATCGCCATATTATAACGCAGATTTTATTGCTATGGTTTGTGGGTGCCATGAACCACTTGGGAGAGCTCCTGAGGTGCCAGAACAACAGAACCCCCTCCATAGGTGACCCTATTTTACATACTACAACTCTCAATTAGTTCAACTAAGAGTGCAGTGATCATATTGACACCAAAGATGTGTCACAGAATTTTATATCATTGGGCAGTGAAGAAAAATGTATTACATTTTTACCACAAAAATTTAGTTTTAGCCTCGGATTTTACATTTTCACATGCAGAAATGGATAAAAAATGGCATCAAAATTTGTCACATAATTTCTGCTGAACATGGAAATACCTCATATGTGGCTGTACAGTAATGATTAGCCACACGATGAGACTCAGGAGGGACTCAGCGCTATTTGCCTCCGGGAGTGCAGATTTTCCTAAAATGGGTAGCAGACTCCATAAACAAAGCACCTAAATGCTAGTAGAGCAGAATACCCCCTCAAGTGACCCCATTTTGGAAATTATACCCCTTTAGAAATGTATCTACAGATGTAGAGATGATTTGACTCCATGGGTGTTTTCCAGAAACAAGCAGCAGTGGGTGTTGAGAAGTGGGGAGTGAAAGTTTCAAATCTGCTATTGTAGTGCCCGTACATTATAGCGCTCAGTACATTGTAAAACCCAGAAGACTATGCCCAGCTCCTGCTTCTGGAGAAATGCACCCGTCATTTAGGTGGGTTCTCATTGCTTCAGGAATGCCAAACATGTGGACGCTAAATGTAGTTCAGGCACTCGGTGGAGCTCCAAAGGGACAGGTGTATTTGACTTTGGGCATGCAGTATTCCCTGAATTTTGTTTTGGGAAAGAGGAGCCATAGCACTTTTTCAGAACCTATGATTGCAGATACAGTAGAAAATAATTCTGGATGGGGCCACGGTGCCGACACTGGCACCATGCCCCAACAACTCATGGGCCCCATAGCGGCCTCATGGTCTAGCACTATTAGCGATACACTACTGTGTCCCCTGAAGTAAAAAAAAAAAAATCTAATATGCCAATGAAATAATTCCGTTAATAATGGCAACTCTGCTCTAAAAATGCAATGGCCACTGTGCTTTCTAAAATAAATAGTAAAGATCACTGCACATCCTTATGTAAATGAAGACCACTGTGCTCTCTGAAAAAAATAATAGCCACTGTGCCTGCTGAAATATATGATGATGACTACTATGCCCTCAGACAATGCTCACCTACTCCAATTTCTGGGCTCAAATCTATTCTTGGCTAAAGTAATATGACACAGTGTGCTGAGGTAATTGTGCTGCCTGCATCTTATAGTGTGAATATCAGGGCAGGGAACTTTCTTGCATCAAACAGCAACTAACTATTCAATTGTATCAACATACTAAGGATGCTGATGTAATTGAATCCAGTGGAAACTGGACCAGGATACCTGCTCTCCTTGGTTACCAACTGGCTGTTTTTTTAACAGTTTGTTCAGAAGAACTCGAGAGATCCAGCGGGGTTGCACCCTTGCTTGTTATGTTACTTATCATACAGGGCACACAGAGCTGGTACAACCATAATCACTCACAGGAAGAGAGCTATCATTCATAGACAGACTCCCGCCCTGGTAATAAGGGAATGTTCATACTCATTTCAACTAACATTGCATAAATAAATTGTACAGGTGAATATAATAAACTTTGTAACACAGTGGAGAAAATAAGTATTTGATACACTGATGATTTTGTAAGTTTAAGTTCACACCTTTGTGACTTCATTTAACCTCTTCATAGTTTGGAAACCATGAAGTGTTTAAAAGAAGCAGCATGTTCATTCTTTGCTTGCCACAAAAGTGACAGCAAAACCACCAGAAAAGTCACTTTTGGAAAGACAGGCACTTTTTGTCCTGAAGCAGTTTTGTCTAGGAAAACCTTGTCGTGTCCACCAACATATTACATAAAAGAAAAAAATGGAGGGCACCACTGAATAAATAGCGGGATCTCCCGTTACATGCCAAAGATGAATGTGTAGCAAAGAGGAGAAAAAGTGGCATGCAAGACACGGGGATCACCATGCAGACATTAGACAAATCTTTATTCAAGGAGCTGCACTGCATGATTAAAAACATTAAAAACGACATATAACAAAAAAGAGAGCCCACGGTAGGGCAATGCCCTTATCACACCACCAATATCACATCGAATATGTGGAGATATAATAAACACATTGAAGCAACACTATTGAAAGTAGTTGAAATGGACCCCTACACTAGTAGGCACAATAGACATGTATTAGCATCAATAGCTCATACCTCTATTCACTATCGTGCAAACCAAGAGGACAAAAGGTACAAATCAACCTGAAACAAAGTGTATGAAAGCCTCTACATGACAGAATAGAGCCTGCTCTAAGTAGAGCCAAAGGTAAAGGGGAATTCTCAAAAATATAGGGCTTCAAATACAAGGCTGGCAATGTCAAGAGTCATCATACAACCTGAGACCAGGCCGTGTCGAACTTTAATATTGAAAGAAGTCCTTTAAGCAGTATGGGATGTGCTGATAGTGAAAATGGTGGTGGAGACAAGGGCGCAGAATGTGCCCAACGCATGTCGCCAGACAAGCTGGCTTCTTCAGGGGTTGTCAGCATATTAAAGACATTGTGTGCACATACCCTAAATGTATATTCACACTGTATTTTTCTAACAGTGAAACCCTTTAAGTTTTTTAATTACATCTGCTTCTGGAAACTTTCCTTCTTTAGGTAGTTTTCTGAGGAGTTTTGTAGACTTTTGATTGGACAGAGCCTAATTTATAGCGTTTTCTGTCAGGAGCCACTTCAAGGAATTGACATGCACTTTCTTTTCTCCACCCAGGCATTTTTGAAAGCTTGAAGCTTTTAAGACACTGAGAAGGCCAAATAGATGAGCAGCAAGTTGTTTTTCCATAAAAAATAAAAAATAAGGTACTTTTTTGTCTTTTTATGAGCATTTTTCCAGCGTTTTTAGGAGCAGGTGTACCACAACAGAGAAGGATGCAGGATTTCAAAAACTTCTAGTTGTGAATACTAAGGAAAAGCAAATCGATCCGTGGTGGTGCTGCAACTCGTCTCTATTAAGGGAAACGTCAATCAATGCCACACACAATCTGTAGACGTGTTTGCTGCCACGTTTTTCTAATTCTGAGCAAATGCTTTAACCTTTTGAGTGTTCTATATCACTGTTCCATCTAAACTAATTGGAAATATTAGTGGTAAATAATACAAATTCCTTAGACAACTCTCATTAAGATATGTGAAAATAGAAATGACAGATGATGATTGTAATATGAGCACACGAGTGGATGCAGAACAGAAGAAATGTATGTTCCCACAATGAGCAATGTTTCCACAATGAGCTTTTTGTGCATTTTCACTGCATCAAAAATGCAGCAACTTACAGTTTTTTCAAAATGGAAAATATTTTCAGAAATCTCTTGCCCACTGTGCTTCTTTTTAACACTGGGTAAATTCACCTGCGGTGCATTTTTGCAATCCGCAACATGTCAATTTCTCTTGCAGGTACCCTGAGTTTTCTTTTGCAGATTTTCCTGATAGACCTACATTAAGGCCATGTTCATACATTCAGTATTTGGTCAGTATTTTACATCCGTATTTGTAAGGCCGGCGTCACACTTAGTGTAGGGAAATACGGTCCGTTTTTTACGGCCGTAATACGCAGAAAAAATCCAGAAACCGTGATCCCTATGTAATCCGTTGGCAAGGTGTGATCGCGTATTTTGCGCATGTAATGTTGCGTATGTAATCCGTATGACATCCGTAATGCGCTTTTTCCACGCAACCTGACAAAATGGACATTTTACGATTTTGGACCCTGAAATTAATTTAACTTAGCATCAGTAACCCTATTTAAGGCCTCTACAACAGGTGGCACCCTCCCATATGTCCATTTTGTGGTTGTGCATCTGTTGGTGTGTTGTGGTAACGTTTGCACCATGTCTGACCTACTGCACTTCACCCCAACTCAGCGGGTTTTGTTTAACTGGGTCTTGTCGCGTCAGTTTGGCCAGCCATACCCTGTGATTGTAGATCTGCGAACGAGGAGAAGAAGAATGTGGGTGCATCCTCTTTTGACCCAACGCTTCACTAAAGGCCATTTTCTGAGGCTCTATAAAGCTCTGCGTGCACATCCTGATAAGTTTTACCTATACTGTCGAATGACAATACCAACATTTGATATCTTGTTGGAGACAGTACATCCAGGACTCATGTATCAGGACACCAGGATGCAAAAAAGCATATCCACAGAGGAGCGTCTTATCCTTACCTTACGGTATGTATTCAACATCCTCACATACGGTATGTTCATGATGTTTTTTTTTTTCAGGGCTGTTTGCTAGCAGCTATTTTAAAATATATGTGTTACTTAGGAGAAAACCACAATAAAAATATGTATTTTTAATGTTCTACTTATGTGCACTAGGTAAATATCGATTAATTTAAGTGATATTCCTGTGTTTTTTACTAAACAACATACTTGTGCTTTATCATGTTTTCTCTAAACTATTGTTACCTAACTAATATGTTTTTTGTGTCCTTTCAGCTTCCTGTCAACTGGATTGTTTTATGCGGGACTACACCTGGAGTTTCTCATTGGTCGCTCCACAATTTCTGGCCTTGTGCGCTCAACATGTAGTGAAATATGGTCGAAACTACATGAACTTGTCATGCCTGAGCCAAAAATGGCTGATTGGCTCAAAATAGCCCATGGGTTCAATGACACTTCTGACTTCCCACACTGCATTGGAGCCCTGGATGGGAAACATATCAGGGTGCGTAAGCCGCCAAACTCTGGGTCCCAATTTTTCAATTATAAGCAGTTTTTCTCTGTAGTTCTGTTAGCTGTAGTTGAGAGTAACTACAGGTTTATAATTGTAGATATTGGGGCCTATGGGCGAACAGGAGACTCTAGGGTGTTCAATTCGTCCATTATGGGTCGGCGGCTACGTGAAAACCAGTTAGACCTCCCACCACCACAACAACTCCCAGGCTCCAATGCTCAACCAGTGCCATATGTTCTTGTGGGAGATGAGGCCTTCCAATTGACAAGGAATGTCATGAGGCCTTATCCCAGGCACAACCTGGAGCACCGGCGGCGTGTTTTTAATTTGAGGCTTTCCAGGGCGCGTAGACTGGTGGAGTGTGCCTTTGGGATTCTGTGTGCCAAATGGCGTCTCCTCCAGTCTGCCATTCAGCTGAGTGAGGCTACTATTAATAAAGTTATTAAAGTGTGTGTTGTTTTGCACAATTTTACTAGACTTCATGATTACCCATCATCTGTTATTGGTGAAGAAATGTTGCCCAATGTTAGTAACCCTACACCACATGGCCCTCCTCCGCGCCGTCCCCTTTCTGGACTAAAAGTGAGAGATATTTTCACAAATTATTTTGTTTCTCCTCAGGGTGCTACTCCCTGGCAAGATTATGCTGTTTCTCAGTTGTGATTTCATTATTTTCAAAATATATTATTACCATAAAATATTTTATGCCTACAGAAACTGAACTCTGTGTGTTGTATTTACTTAATTACCAGATGGTTATGAACAGAGCATATGTGTGTGATGAAAGAATGATTGTCCCACAAATGTCAATTGGCTTTTGACAACATTTTTTACTTATAGCAAAAGCCTTTTGGTGTTAATTTAAACTATATTTGTTTCATATGGTTTTTTTTGTAAACCACAACAGAAGAAAGTGCAATTACAGCACAAAGTTAACCAAAACATGGTTAGGCGGAACAAATATAAACAAAAATAAGTTTGGGTTACAGATTTCTGTAAGTTGGTGGAGGTGATGGTGGCAGCTCAGGGTCCTGCTCAGGTGGCCTTTGTTGGGCCAATTGTCCTTCACCATGTGTGGATGCTGTGTGTGGCAGATCCAAATAAAGGCCTTGATCATATTGGCCAGTTGGATATTGGCCATAAGGGATTTGTCTCTGGCCCTCATGCTGCTGAACATATTGGCTGGACTCATAGCCACCCTGTTATGACCCCAATGGAGAGGGTCTCAGAGGAACAAGTAAGTCTGCGAAGTACAAAAATCCAGCTCATAGGGCAGTGGTAACTGGGTTGACCATATATCTACTCCTAACGCCAACACTAGAAGTAGCCGGGGAACATGCCTACGTTGGTCGCTAGATGTCTCGCGCCAGCCGGAGGACTAACTACCCCTAGAAGAAGAAAACAAAGACCTCTCTTGCCTCCAGATAATAGACCCCAAAAGTTGGATACAAGCCCCCCACAAATAATAACGGTGAGGTAAGAGGAAATGACAAACACAGAGATGAACCAGGTTTAGCAAAGAGAGGCCCACTTACTAATAGCAGAATGTAGTAAGATAACTTATATGGTCAACAAAAACCCTATCAAAATTCCACACTGGAAATTCAAGAACCCCCGAACCGTCTAACGGCCCGGGGGGAGAACTCCAGCCTCCCTAGAGCTTCCAGCAAGGTTAGGATACAGATTATGTACAAGCTGGACAAAAATGCAAACAAAAACAAATAGCAAAAAGCAAGAAAGCAGACTTAGCTTAATCTAGCAGGAACCAGGATCAGTAGACAAGAGCACAGCAGATTAGCTCTGATTACAACGTTGCCAGGCATTGAACTGAAGGTCCAGGGAGCTTATATAGCAACACCCCTGAACTAACGGCCCAGGTGAGCATACAAGGGATGACTGACATACCCAGAGTCAAATCACTAGTAACCACTAGAGGGAGCAAAAAAGCAAATTCACAACAGTACCCCCCCCTTAGTGAGGGGTCACCGAACCCTCACCAAGACCACCAGGGCGATCAGGATGAGCGGCGTGAAAGGCACGAACCAAATCGGCCGCATGCACATCAGAGGCGACCACCCAGGAATTATCCTCCTGACCATAGCCCTTCCACTTGACCAGGTACTGAAGCCTCCGCCTGGAGAGACGAGAATCTAAGATCTTCTCCACCACGTACTCCAACTCGCCCTCAACCAACACCGGAGCAGGAGGCTCCGCAGAAGGGACCACAGGCACAACGTACCGCCGCAACAAGGACCTATGAAATACGTTGTGAATGGCAAACGACACCGGAAGATCCAGGCGAAAGGATACAGGATTAAGGATTTCCAATATCTTGTAAGGACCAATGAAGCGAGGCTTAAATTTGGGAGAGGAGACCTTCATAGGAACAAATCGAGAAGACAGCCATACCAAATCCCCAACGCGAAGTCGGGGACCCACACCGCGGCGGCGGTTGGCAAAACGCTGAGCCTTCTCCTGTGACAACTTCAAGTTGTCCACCACATGACTCCAGATCCGCTGTAACCTATCCACCACAGAATCCACCCCAGGACAGTCAGAAGGCTCCACCTGTCCCGAGGAAAAACGAGGATGGAAACCAGAGTTGCAGAAAAATGGCGAAACCAAGGTGGCGGAACTAGCCCGATTATTAAGGGCAAATTCAGCCAACGGCAAGAAGGTCACCCAATCATCCTGATCAGAAGAGACAAAACACCTCAAATAAGCCTCCAGAGTCTGATTAGTTCGCTCCGTTTGTCCGTTAGTCTGGGGATGAAAAGCGGACGAAAACGACAAATCAATGCCCATCCTACCACAAAAGGATCGCCAGAACCTGGAAACAAACTGGGATCCTCTGTCCGACACAATATTCTCAGGAATGCCGTGCAGAAGAACACAGGAACCAGATCAGAAGAGGAGGGCAGCTTAGGTAAAGGAACCAAATGGACCATCTTGGAGAAACGATCACATATCACCCAGATGACAGACATGCCCTGAGACACCGGAAGATCAGAAATGAAATCCATAGAGATGTGTGTCCAAGGTCTCTTCGGGACAGGCAAGGGCAAGAGCAACCCGCTGGCACGAGAACAGCAAGGCTTAGCTCGAGCACAAGTTCCACAGGACTGCACAAATGACCGCACATCCCTTGACAAGGAAGACCACCAAAAGGACCTGGCCACCAGATCTCTGGTGCCAAAAATTCCCGGGTGCCCTGCCAACACTGAGGAATGAACCTCGGAAATGACTCTGCTGGTCCATTTAGCAGGCACAAACAATCTGTCAGATGGACAAGAGTCAGGCCTACCAGCCTGAAATCTCTGCAACACACGCCGCAGATCAGGAGAAATAGCTGACAAGATAACTCCTTCCTTAAGAATACCCACAGGTTCAGCGACTCCAGGAGCATCAGGCACAAAGCTCCTAGACAGAGCATCGGCCTTCACATTCTTAGAACCTGGTAAATACGAGACCACAAAGTCAAAACGGGAGAAAAACAATGACCAGCGGGCCTGTCTAGGATTCAGGCGTTTAGCAGACTCGAGATACATCAGATTTTTGTGATCAGTCAAGACCACCACACGATGCTTAGCACCCTCGAGCCAATGACGCCACTCCTCAAATGCCCACTTCATGGCCAACAACTCCCGATTGCCCACATCATAATTTCGCTCTGCCGGCGAAAACTTCCTGGAGAAAAAGGCACAAGGTCTCATAGTAGAGCAACCAGGGCCTCTCTGCGACAAAACGGCCCCTGCCCCAATCTCCGAAGCATCCACCTCCACCTGAAAGGGAAGTGAGGTGTCAGGTTGGCACAAAACAGGCGCCGAAGTAAACCGGCATTTCAACTCCTGGAAAGCCTCCACGGCAGCAGGAGCCCAGTTAGCTACATCAGAGCCTTTCTTGGTCATATCCGTCAATGGTTTAACAACGCTAGAAAAATTTGCGATAAAACGACGGTAGAAGTTAGCAAAACCCAAGAACTTCTGAAGACTCTTAACTGACGAGGGTTGAGTCCAATCATGAATAGCTCGGACCTTGACTGGGTCCATCTCCACAGCAGAAGGGGAAAAAATTAACCCCAAAAAGGGAACCCTCTGTACACCAAAGAGACACTTTGAGCCTTTAACAAACAAAGAATTTTCACGCAAAATCTTAAAAACCATCCTGACCTGCTCCACATGCGAGTCCCAATCATCAGAAAAAACCAGAATATCATCCAGATAAACAATCAAAAATTTATCCAGATACTTCCGGAAAATGTCATGCATGAAGGACTGAAAAACTGAAGGTGCATTAGAGAGCCCAAATGGCATCACCAAGTACTCAAAATGACCTTCGGGCGTATTGAATGCGGTTTTCCATTCATCGCCTTGCTTAATGCGCACAAGGTTGTACGCACCACGAAGGTCTATCTTGGTGAACCACTTGGCACCTTTAATCCGGGCAAACAAGTCTGACAACAGCGGCAAAGGATACTGAAATTTGACAGTGATCTTGTTTAGAAGCCGATAGTCAATACAAGGCCTCAAAGATCCGTCCTTTTTGGCCACAAAAAAGAATCCCGCACCAAGAGGGGAAGAAGAAGGACGGATATGCCCCTTCTCAAGAGACTCCTTGATATATGAACGCATCGCGGTATGTTCAGGTACCGACAAATTAAACAGTCTCCCCTTAGGAAACTTACTGCCAGGAATCAAATCTATTGCACAGTCACATTCCCTATGAGGAGGCAGTGCACTGGACTTAGACTCGCTGAAGACATCCTGATAATCAGACAAATACGCCGGAACTTCCGAAGGCGTAGAAGAAGCAATAGACAAGGGCAGGGAATCTCCATGAATTCCATGGCAGCCCCAACTTGACACCGACATTGCCTTCCAGTCCAAGACTGGATTATGGGTCTGTAACCATGGCAAACCCAAAACAACCAAATCATGCATCTTATGCAGAACAAGAAAACGTATCACCTCCCGATGTTCGGGAGTCATGCACATGGTAACCTGTGTCCAAAACTGCGGTTTATTTTTTGCCAAAGGCGTAGCATCAATACCCCTAAGAGGGATAGGATTTTCTAATGGCTCCAGAACAAAACCGCAGCGCTTGGCAAATGACAGATCCATCAGACTCAGGGCAGCACCTGAGTCTACAAACGCCATGACAGGATATGATGACAGTGAGCAAATCAAAGTTACAGATAGAATAAATTTAGGTTGCAAATTACCAATGGCGACAGGACTAACAACCCTAGTAAGACGTTTAGAGCATGCTGAGATAACATGTGTAGAATCACCACAGTAGTAACACAAGCCATTCTAGCGTCTATGAATTTTCCGCTCATTTCTAGTCAGGATTCTATCACATTGCATTAAATCAGGTGCCTGTTCAGACAACACCATGAGGGAATTTGCGGTTTTGCGCTCCCGCAACCGCCGGTCGATTTGAATAGCCAGGGCCATGGAATCATTCAGACCTGTGGGAATGGGAAAACCCACCATCACATTCTTAATGGCTTCAGAAAGGCCATTTCTGAAATTTGCAGCCAATGCACACTCGTTCCACTGGGTCAGCACGGACCATTTCCGAAATTTTTGGCAATACACTTCAGCCTCGTCCTGGCCCTGAGACATGGCCAGCAAGGCTTTTTCTGCCTGAATCTCAAGATTGGGTTCCTCATAAAGCAAACCGAGCGCCAGAAAAAACGCATCAATATCAGCCAATGCCGGATCTCCTGGCGCCAGCGAGAAGGCCCAATCCTGAGGGTCGCCCCGTAAAAAAGAAATAACAATTTTCACTTGCTGAGCGGAGTCTCCAGATGAACAGGGTCTCAGGGACAAAAACAATTTACAATTATTCCTGAAATTTCTAAATTTAAATCGGTCTCCGGAAAACAGTTCAGGAATCGGTATCTTAGGTTCTGACATAGGATTTCTGATAACATAATCTTGTATGCCCTGCACACGAGCAGTAAGCTGGTCCACACCTGTAATCAAGGTCTGGACATTCATGTCTGCAGCAAACACAAGCCACTCAGAGGTAAAGGGGAAAAGAAAAAAAAAATGATAAAAGGAAAAAAAAAACTCAGAATTTTCTTTCTTATAATCCCGCTTCTGCAATGCATTTAACATTTAATACTGGCCTGGCAAACTGTTATGACCCCAATGGCGAGGGTCTCAGAGGAACAAGTAAGTCTGCGAAGTACAAAAATCCAGCTCATAGGGCAGTGGTAACTGGGTTGACCATATATCTACTCCTAACGCCAACACTAGAAGTAGCCGGGGAACATGCCTACGTTGGTCGCTAGATGTCTCGCGCCAGCCGGAGGACTAACTACCCCTAGAAGAAGAAAACAAAGACCTCTCTTGCCTCCAGATAATAGACCCCAAAAGTTGGATACAAGCCCCCCACAAATAATAACGGTGAGGTAAGAGGAAATGACAAACACAGAGATGAACCAGGTTTAGCAAAGAGAGGCCCACTTACTAATAGCAGAATGTAGTAAGATAACTTATATGGTCAACAAAAACCCTATCAAAATTCCACACTGGAAATTCAAGAACCCCCGAACCGTCTAACGGCCCGGGGGGAGAACTCCAGCCTCCCTAGAGCTTCCAGCAAGGTTAGGATACAGATTATGTACAAGCTGGACAAAAATGCAAACAAAAACAAATAGCAAAAAGCAAGAAAGCAGACTTAGCTTAATCTAGCAGGAACCAGGATCAGTAGACAAGAGCACAGCAGATTAGCTCTGATTACAACGTTGCCAGGCATTGAACTGAAGGTCCAGGGAGCTTATATAGCAACACCCCTGAACTAACGGCCCAGGTGAGCATACAAGGGATGACTGACATACCCAGAGTCAAATCACTAGTAACCACTAGAGGGAGCCAAAAAGCAAATTCACAACACCACCCCCAATATGGCCATGTCGTCCAAACCCAGGTTGGGACCAGCCTACAGCACTGGGTCTGGAAAAGTGGGCATATTGGGAAGGTTGGTTGTAGGCTGCCATATGGTACAGTGCTGGCCTTGGTTGATTTTGGGTGGGGAGGGGTTGAGATGGTTGAGATGTAGGCACACGTGGAGGAGGTGCTTCAAATCCTGATTGACCATGCACCTGTTGAGTTCGTGGAAGGCGCAAGAGGTTATGTGGTGAAATCTGCCTTCTCTCAATAAATTCCAAAACCTCATAAGGGTCATTTGGGGAGGTGCATAAATCAATCAGGATTTGAATACACCCTCTCACACCCTCACGGGGAAGGGGACGAAGGTACCGGGCCAGGCTGTGAGCAAAGGCCTCCTCACCATTCTGTGGCTGCAATGGCCAAATAATTGAATACCCCAGCGTCCACATCCCTCCTACTGACTTGCAGCTCTCTCCTTCTGCGGCCTCTGCGTAAAGGCCCAGCTGCCTGTGGGGAGCACACCAGTGGGACAGTAGGGCTGCTGTGTCCATGCTCTTCCTGGCTTACAGGATCAGGTGCTGCTGAGGGTGGTGGTGCTGCATCTTGGACACTTGTTGCTGTCTCTTGGGATGCAGAAGCCGATGGTCCAGGAAGGATGAAGGTAGAAGAGGCCAAAGATGGGCCTGCCACCTCTTCTTCGACACCAACCGGATCTATGACAACCTCCGAGTCCGACCCGGTCTCCCTCTCAGTGAGGTTGGACTGTGTTCTGTGATGAAAATAATCAAATTAATACCCCTAATTAATTGTTGAGTCATTTGCTAACATAAGTTTATTATACATCTGTGACTTCGTCTCCCGGTACTTACCTACACGCAACCTACGATCCTCACAAGACCTCCTTCTCTATTCCCCTCTTATCTCCTCTTCCCACAATCGTATACAAGATTTATCTTGTGTATCACCCCTACTCTGGAATCCTCTACCACAACACATCAGACTCTCGCCTACCATCAAAAACTTCAAAAAGAGCCTGAAGACCCACCTCTTCCGACAAGCATATAACCTACAGTAACCACCGATCGACCAAACCACTGCATGACCAGCTCTACCCTCGCCTACTGTATTCTCACCCATCCCTTGTAGATTGTGAGGCTTTGCGGGCAGGGTCCTCTCTCCTCCTGTACCAGTTATGACTGTATTGTTTAGATTATTGTACTTGTTTTTATTATGTATACCCCTCCTTACATGTAAAGCGCCATGGAATAAATGGCGCTATAACAATACAAAATAATAATAATAATAATAATAATAATAATAATTGTGTTGTGATGTTTTTACTTATGGTCTTAGATCCATACTGGGATCCAAAAAGGAAAGCTGATCATATTATATATACTTTTGCTTTTTGGTTGGAGCTGCTGAGTCACTTCTTGCCCGCTGCTGCCTTTCCCAGCGATATTGGTCCCTGATGCTGCGCCATCGTGTCATAACATCTTCCACTGCAATGACATGGTAACAAATATTCTATAAGAGCATTCTGCACATTGCTTAAAACAGTTGCCATTGATTGATCATATTTTAATAATGCTAATAAAATGCCACAATAAAATGAAACAACACAAGGACAGGGTCCACTCCCCTCTGTACCAGTCTGGCGTTACCAAAAATATTACCCAACGCAACATCTATATTATCTCTGTACGTAAACCCTTTCTCATGTTCAGCATCTTTGTTTTTGCTCAAAAATGTAAAAAAAAAAAAACAGACTAAGCCAAAAAATAATCTGCATGAAATCATGTAGGCAAAGCATTTTTCAAGGTTAATTAATGTCGCAACATGAGTGTACTTACAAAGTTGTGTCTGCTCCGCACGTGTGCGTTGGTCATAATCTGGGAATAGGATCCCACAGATGGTCCTCCAAGCTGCCTCTTTCCTGGCCCGGTTGGAATAGTTTGGATCCCGCTGGTCCCAGATTTCAGGCCTTTCTTGGACCAGGATGAGGAGCATATCCACATTAATGATGGATGCCATGCTGCTTGCAACTCCGTGGAGGCGAGCGCCAGACTTCCGGGATGCCTGTCTGGCTTTTTCAGCTAATTAGCATGTCTGAGCTTCCTGATTGAGGGCTTGGCACAATTCCTGGCACCTGGAGATGTCTGGAGATGTCTGGCGTATTTGTCGCAAGTCACACTGCTGGTCTGTGTGTAATCCGTATTTTTCTCGCCCCCATAGACTTGCATTGGCGTATTTTCTGCGCAATATGCTGACAAACGCAGCATGCTGTGATTTTCTACGGCCGTACAAGACCATATAATACGGATACGTAAAATACAGCAGATAGGAGCTGGGCCATAGAGAATTATTGTACCGTGTGCAAGCCGTATTTTCTGCGCCTCTCATACGTCCGTAAAACTCGCTAGTGTGACAAAACCATGAGTGGAACAATCAAAGTAAAAGTATAATAGAAACATGTCACCATTTTTGTATTTTTAACCCACTCCTGGTTTTGGCTTACAAATACTAATGTAAAATACTGACCAAATACTGAAAGTGTGTGTGAATGTGGTATTATGTGGAAAATCCATGGCAAAAAAAAAAGACATGCGTTTTTATTGCATTTCTGCAGTGGAAATGCATAAAAAGCACATGTAAACTGCACCAAAGTATTTAATTAACCATTTCTCAAAGCAAATAAACAGGAAGTATAAAAAACAGAGCAGCTTTATTTAAAACATGACACACCAACAAAAGACAAAAAACACAGCATAAAAACTGCACTAAAAACACATGTTAAAAAAAGCGCACACAAAAACGCCATTAAAAATACAAGAAAACTAATTTAAGTAATAGGTGCAGAAAAAGCTCATCGTCGGAACTTAGCCTTAGGGTATGTATCCATATGCGAGAAATATGGACAAGTGCAATCCGATTAAAAATGTACTCACATGACACTCGCATGGCACTTGTCCCTTTTTTCGGTCCAGTTTTTTTTCTCGCATATGGTACATACCCTTAGTTTTTTCCTTGTAATTTTCCTTTTTATTATTTCCACTTATGTGGTTGATTAAAACCACTTACCATATGAAAAGCATGAATAATTTTAGCCTAAGATTTTGTTTTTTAGATCCTTGCGTCTATTGTGTTCTTATTGTAGGATTTCAGTTTAATTTTTTGAAGGAATACAAATTTCTAAAAGCTCTATGAAAATAAGAAGATGATTTCAATAAAGAGTTTTGTGAAAATATTAGTTTTCTGATATAAAATCTGACAAAAAGAGACGTTCATAAATTAATTTAACCATCGCACAATTAGTTTGTATTCCTAAACATTGCTTAAAGGCTACACAGAAAGTAAAATTCAGCTTGCCATGTATAGACCATTGTTAAAAATATGGTGAGGGTTGAATATAACCAATATGCTTCACATTAATGCCAGATGTCAAATTTCTTTCGTACAGACACAGTCATATATCACTCTTATGTGGGGCTGGTTTCAGTGATAGAGGTATTATATAATCATGCTGAGAAGAAATATGCTTTCATTTCAGTATAATGGTAGCATTCATGTTAAAGTGTTAAACGCACATTGATGTGTTATTCTTTAATAATACAAGCCTTTGTAAAATTACTTTAATAGAAATGGCAGTTTAAAGTTTAACCAATTCAAGTCCATGTTCTATGTCTGATTTACTCTCCCAATGATTGGAACCTTCATCAATAATATTATTCATTCCTCCGGCACCATATTTTAATACATAGGTAAAATTCCAGCACTGTGGGAAACACACATCAATGTATGTATAATAGAAAAGTCTGCTAAATATAATATTTATGAAGCCCTTGTGTCACTTCTGCCTGCAATATTGTCGATGATTGTTCTCCTTTTCCTACTCCTTTTTAACCCCTTTGCACCATTGCCGTTTTCCTTTTTTTTTTTCGTTTTTGTTTTTTCCTCCCCTTCTTCCATGAGCCATAACTTTATTTTTATTTTTAGGCCAATATAACCATATGAGGGCTTGATTTATTGCACAACAAGTTGTACTTTAGCATGATTTCATTCATTTTGTCTTGTAATGCACTGGAAAGTGGGGGAAAAATTAAATTGCGTTGAAATTGCAAAAAAGTGCAATTCACAATAGTTTTTAGGTGTTTTTTAAATACCATGTTCATATAGTAAATATGTTTATATAGTAAATTTGACCTTGTATTATGATTCTCCAGGTCAGTATGAGTACGCAGCTGCCTGTATAGTTTTTATTATTTAAGTAGAAAAAAACCTCAGAGGCAATCGACTGCCACGGTAGCCCATCGCTTCACCCACAATCATGTAGTTAAATCCCTTTTTATTGTCTTTATAAATGCCAATTTAAATGCCACTACCAGATTGAAACTGCAGCAATAGGGGCAACCTATGGTCGCTGCAATTAAATACAAATATAGATTATGTAACACTGCAGTTATCTGCCTGGTAAGAAGCAGGCTCAGCTCCTGAGCCATCTTCATACTTTACTTAGAGATCTACGACAAAATGTGAATCATAGGTTGTTAACCAGTTAAGCAAACCTTACACAAAGTTCTCCTACATAACAGAGATTCTAGATATTCTAATGAAATTCACATCACACAATGAAGATACAACTAAAAGGGTAACCATCATTTTTACTTTTATTTCAGAAATCAACAGAGTGCATGAAAATAAGCAACTTTGTAATATATCTTATCAGAGAATATTTGCCTTTTCCTCCTCCTTTATTGATCTTTTACTCTCAATTCATGGGTAAAATTTATATTCAGTGAAGACTAGTGTTGAGCATTCCGATACTGCAAATATTGGGTATCGGCCAATATTCGCTGTATCGGAATTCCGATGCCGAGTTCCGATATTTTTGTGATATCGGAAATCGGAATCGGAAGTTCCCAGTGTATGGTTCCCAGGGTCTGGAGGAGAGGAGACTCTCCTTCAGGCCCTGGGATCCATATTCATGTAAAAAATAAAGAATAAAAATAAAAAATATGGATATACTCACCCCTCCGACGGACCCTGGACCTTAGCGGTGCAAACGGCAGCCTCTGTTCCTAAGAATGCAGTGAGTGTACAGGACCTGCGATGACGTTGTGGTCTTGTGATTGGTCCTCATTCTTAGGAACGGAGGCTGTCGGTTGCACCACTAAGGTCCAGGGTCCGTCGGAGGGGTGAGTGTTATGATCCCTAGTGGCTGAGGATCACAAATAGATCAGCAAGTGATTAAACTAAGGACGAGCTCTAGGGAGATGGTAACTGGACTGATCGCAAATCTGAACCTATCCAACACAACTAGAGGTAGCCGGTGAACGTGCCTAAAAAATTCCTAGACGTCTCGAGCCAGCCTGAGGAACTAGCTACCCCTAAAGAGAAAGAAAGACCTTGCTTGCCTCCAGAGAAATAATCCCCAAAGATATAGAAGCCCCCAACAAATATTAACGGTGAAGTAAGAAGAAGGCACATACATAGGGATGAAATCAGATTCAGCAAAAGAGGCCCACTAGTACTAGAAAGCAGAAAATAGAGCAGGGGTCTATGCGATCAATAAAAACCCTAACAGAATATCCATCCTGAGATTTCAAGAACCCACACACCAACTAACGGTGTGTGGGGGGAGAAACTCAGCCCACTAGAGCAACCAGAAAGCGAGGGAATTACATTTTAGCAAGCTGGAACAGAAAACATGATAAACACTGCTGATCAAAAAATGAGCAAACAAAACTTAGCTTATCCTGGATGGACTGGGAGCAAGGTAGTCAGAAGGAATCTGAGTAGCACTGATTACATCGACAGCCGGCAACAAGTGGAAGTAAAACAGAGCTATATAGGAACCTCCCAGAGGATAACGAACCAGCTGATAGCCAGAGACCAGCAGGATAAAAGACAAAGCCACCAGGGGGAGCCCAAAGCAAAAGTCACACCATACCACCAGTGACCACAAGAGGGAGCCTGAACACAGAGTTCACAACAGTACCCCCCCTTGAGGAGGGGTCACCGAACCCTCATGAAAACCACCAGGGCGATCAGGATGAGCCACATGGAAGGCACGAACCAAATCGGCTGCATGAACATCAGAGGCGACAACCCAAAAATTATCCTCCTGACCATAGCCCTTCCATTAAACCAAATACTGGAGCCTCCATCTAGAAATACGAGAATCCAAGATCTTCTCCACCACGTATTCCAATTCTCCCTCAACCAGCACCGGGGCAGGAGGCTCAACCGGAGGAACCACAGGCACCACATACCTCCGCAACAACGAGCGATGGAACACATTATGAATATCAAATGATGCTGGGAGGTCCAGATGAAATGACACAGGGCCAAGGACTTCCAGAATCTTATAAGGACCGATAAACCGAGGCTTGAACTTAGGAGAGGAGACCTTCATAGGGACGAAGCGAGAAGACAACCACACCAAGTCCCCAACGCGAAGTCGGGGACCCACACAGCAACGGCGGTTGGCAAAGAGCTGAGCCTTCTCTTGAGACAGCTTCAAATTGTCCACCACATGATTCCAAATCTGATACAACCTATCAACCACAACATCCACTCCAGGACAGTCAGAAGGCTCCACCTGACCCGAGGAAAAACGAGGATGAAACCCCGAATTACAAAAGAAAGGAGAAACCAAAGTAGCAGAACTAGCCCGATTATTAAGGGCAAACTCGGCCAACGGCAAAAAAGTAACCCAGTCGTCCTGATCAGCAGAAACAAAACATCTTAAATAAGTCTCCAAGGTCTGATTAGTTCGCTCGGTTTGGCCATTCATCTGAGGATGGAAGGCCGACGAAAAAGACAAATCAATGCCCAATTTAGCACAAAAGGTCCGCCAAAATCTAGACACAAACTGGGATCCTCTGTCAGAAACAATGTTCTCAGGAATCCTGTGCAAACGAACCACATTTTGAAAAAACAGTGGAACCAACTCAGAGGAGGAAGGCAACTTAGGCAAGGGCACCAAATGGACCATCTTAGAAAAACGATCACACACCACCCAGATGACAGACATTCTCTGAGAGACAGGGAGATCTGAAATAAAATCCATGGAAATGTGCATCCAAGGCCTCTTCGGGACAGGCAAAGGTAACAGCAAACCACTGGCTCGAGAACAGCAAGGCTTAGCCCGAGCACAAATTCCACAAGACTGCACAAAGGAACGCACATCCCGCGACAAGGAAGGCCACCAAAAAGACGTGGCCACCAAGTCTCTGGTACCAAATATTCCAGGATGGCCCGCCAACACCGAAGAATGAACCTCGGAGATGACTCTGTTGGTCCATCTATCCAGGACAAACAGTCTCTCCGGTGGACAGCGATCAGGTTTATCCGCCTGAAACTCTTGCAGCACACGTCGCAAATCTGGGGAGATGGCAGACAAAATCACCCCTTCTCTAAGAATACCAGCCGGCTCTGAATCTCCAGGAGAGTCAGGCACAAAACTCCTAGAAAGAGCATCAGCCTTCACATTCTTCGAACCAGGCAGGTACGAAACCACGAAATCAAAACGAGAGAAAAGCAACGACCAACGAGCCTGTCTGTGATTCAGCCGCTTGGCCGACTCGAGATAAATCAAATTCTTGTGATCAGTCAAGACCACCACACGATGCTTAGCTCCCTCGAGCCAATGTCGCCACTCCTCAAATGCCCACTTCATAGCCAACAACTCCCGATTACCAACATCATAATTCCGCTCGGCAGGTGAAAACTTTCTTGAAAAGAAAGCACATGGCTTCATCACAGAGTCATCGGAGCTTCTCTGCGACAAAACAGCCCCCGCTCCAATCTCGGAAGCATCAACCTCCACCTGGAAGGGAAGTGAGACATCTGGCTGACATAAGACCGGAGCCGAAGAAAACCGGCGCTTCAGCTCCCGAAAGGCC
Source organism: Ranitomeya variabilis (assembly GCF_051348905.1). NCBI lineage: Eukaryota > Metazoa > Chordata > Amphibia > Anura > Dendrobatidae > Ranitomeya > Ranitomeya variabilis. Next base: position 321,437,732 of record NC_135236.1, read on the forward strand.
TCCACAGCCGCAGAGGACCAATTAGTCACATCAGAACCTTTCTTGGTCAAATCCGTCAAAGGCTTAACAACACCAGAAAAATTAGCTATGAAGCGACGGTAAAAATTAGCAAAACCCAAGAACTTCTGAAGACTTTTAACTGATGTAGGCTGCGTCCAGTCATGAATAGCCTGAACCTTGACTGGGTCCATCTCAATAGTAGAAGGAGAAAAAATGAAACCCAAAAAAGAAATCTTCTGGACTCCAAAAAGACATCTTGAGCCCTTCACAAATAAAGCATTGTCACGCAGGACCTGAAAGACCATCCTGACCTGCTTAACATGAGACTCCCAATCATCCGAAAAAACCAGAATATCATCCAGATACACAATCATAAACGTATCCAGATATTCACGGAAGATGTCGTGCATAAAGGACTGAAAGACTGAAGGAGCATTAGAAAGTCCAAAAGGCATCACCAGGTACTCAAAATGGCCTTCAGGCGTATTAAATGCAGTTTTCCATTCATCACCCTGTTTTATACGCACAAGGTTATACGCACCACGAAGATCTATCTTGGTGAACCAACTAGACCCCCTAATGCGAGCAAACAAATCAGTTAACAATGGCAAAGGATACTGAAATTTGACCGTGATTTTATTCAAAAGGCGATAATCAATACAAGGTCTCAGGGAACCATCCTTCTTAGCCACAAAAAAGAATCCCACACCAAGAGGGGAAGAGGACGGGCGAATATGTCCCTTCTCCAAAGACTCCTTTATATAACTCCGCATGGCAGCATGCTCCGGCATAGATAAATTGAAAAGTCGTCCCTTAGGAAACTTACTACCAGGAATCAAATTTATAGCACAATCACAGTCCCTATGAGGAGGTAGAGAATTGAGTTTGGGCTCCTCAAATACATCCTGGTAGTCTGACAAAAACGTAGGGACTTCAGAAGGAGTGGACGAAGCAATTGACACCACAGGAGCGTCACCATGAATTCCCTGACAACCCCAACTTGACACAGACATAGCTTTCCAATCCAGGACTGGATTATGAGTCTGCAACCATGGTAGACCCAACACGACAACATCATGCAAATTATGCAATACAAGAAAGTGAATCACCTCCTGATGAACAGGAGTCATGCACATGGTCACTTGTGTCCAGTACTGAGGTCTATTCGTAGCCAATGGCGTAGAGTCAATTCCCCTTAGTGGAATAGGGAATTTTAAAGGCTCCAAATCAAAACCACAGCGCCTGGCAAATGACCAATCCATCAGACTCAGGGCGGCACCTGAATCTACAAAAGCATTAACCGGGTAAGATGACAGGGAACAAATCAGGGTAACAGACAAAATGAACTTAGGCTGTAAAGTACCAATGGTGACAGATTTATCAACCTTTTTTTTGTGCTTAGAGCATGCTGAGATAACATGAGCTGAGTCACCACAGTAAAAGCACAACCCATTTTGCCGTCTATAATTTTGCCGTTCACTTCTGGTCAGAATTCTGTCACATTGCATAGATTCAGGTGTCTGTTCAGAAGACACCGCCAAATGGTGCACAGGTTAGCGCTCCCGCAACCGCCGATCAATCTGAATGGCCAGAGTCATTGACTCATTCAGACCTGCAGGCGTAGGGAACCCCACCATGACATTCTTAATGGCTTCAGAAAGACCTTCTCTGAAATTTGCAGCCAGGGCACACTCATTCCACTGAGTAAGCACCGACCATTTCCGAAATTTCTGGCAGTACACCTCTGCTTCATCTTGCCCCTGCGAGAGGGCCAATAACGCTTTTTCAGCCTGGTTCTCAAGATTAGGTTCCTCATAGAGCAATCCAAGGGCCAGATAAAAACGCATCCACACTGAGCAATGCAGGATCCCCTGGCGCCAATGCGAAGGCCCAATCTTGAGGGTCACCACGCAACAAGGAAATAATAATCTTAACTTGCTGAACGGCATCACCAGAGGAACGAGGTTTCAAAGAAAGAAACAAATTACAATTGTTCTTAAAATTCAGGAACCTAGATCTATCTCCAGAAAACAACTCCGGAATAGGTATCCTAGGCTCAGACATAGGACTGTGAACAACAAAATCCTGAATACTTTGAACTCTAGCAGCAAGATGATCCAGACTGGAAGCCAAGCTCTGGACATCCATGTCAGCAGCTGAACTCAGAGCCACACCAAGATTAAGAGGAGGAGAGAAGCTAGCACAGCAGCTAGACACACGGCAACAACAAGAAAAAAAAAAAAATTCTCAAGGCTTCTTTTCTCCTGCTTCTGCCATGCAATTAACACTTTGCGGGCCGGCTGTACTGTTATGATCCCTAGTGGCTGAGGATCACAAATAGATCAGCAAGTGATTAAACTAAGGACGAGCTCTAGGGAGATGGTAACTGGACTGATCGCAAATCTGAACCTATCCAACACAACTAGAGGTAGCCGGTGAACGTGCCTAAAAAATTCCTAGACGTCTCGAGCCAGCCTGAGGAACTAGCTACCCCTAAAGAGAAAGAAAGACCTCGCTTGCCTCCAGAGAAATAATCCCCAAAGATATAGAAGCCCCCAACAAATATTAACGGTGAAGTAAGAAGAAGGCACATACATAGGGATGAAATCAGATTCAGCAAAAGAGGCCCACTAGTACTAGAAAGCAGAAAATAGAGCAGGGGTCTATGCGATCAATAAAAACCCTTACAAAATATCCATCCTGAGATTTCAAGAACCCACACACCAACTAACGGTGTGTGGGGAGAAACTCAGCCCACTAGAGCAACCAGCAAGCGAGGGAATTACATTTTAGCAAGCTGGAACAGAAAACATGATAAACACTGCTGATCAAAAAATGAGCAAACAAAACTTAGCTTATCCTGGATGGACTGGGAGCAAGGTAGTCAGAAGGAATCTGAGTAGCACTGATTACATCGACAGCCGGCAACAAGTTGAAGTAAAACAGAGCTATATAGGAACCTCCCAGAGGATAACGAACCAGCTGATAGCCAGAGACCAGCAGGATAACAGACAAAGCCACCAGGGGGAGCCCAAAGCAAAAGTCACACCATACCACCAGTGACCACAAGAGGGAGCCTGAACACAGAGTTCACAACAGGTGAGTATATCCATATTTTTTATTTTTATTCTTTATTTTTTACATGAGTATGGATCCCAGGGCCTTAAGGAGAGTTTCCTCTCCTTCAGACCCTGGGAACCATCCCGGATACCTTCCAATATTTGTGTCCCATTGACTTGTATTGGTATCAGGTATCGGTATTGGCGATATATCCTATATTTTTGGGATATCGGCTGATACAATCCAATACCGATACTTTTGAATATCGGAAGGTATCGCTCAACACTAGTGAAGACAGTCTTAGCTAGAAGATGATAGTTGGTGTGTTTAAAATTCTATGGAGAGGGAAGCAAAGACTGTAAGGGTACCGTTACACTAAACGATCTACCAACATGATCGTTGGTAAGTCGTTGTGTGGTCGCTGGAGAGCTGTCACACAGACAGCTCTCCAGTGACCAACGATGCCGAAGTCCCCGGGTAACCAGGGTAAACATCGGGTTACTAAGCACAGGGCCGCGCTTAGTAACCCGATGTTTACCCTGGTTACCATTGTAAATGTAAAAAAAATAAACACTACATACTCACATTCTGGTGACTGTCACGTCCCTCGCCGTCAGCTTCCCGCACTGACTGTGTCAGTGTCGGCTGTAAAGCACAGCACAGCGGTGACGTCACCACTGTGCTCTGCTTTTACTTTATGGCCGGCACTCACAGTCAATGCGGGAAGCTGACGGCGAGGGACGTGACAGTCACCGGAATGTGAGTATGTAGTGTTTATTTTTTTTTACATTTACAATGGTAACCAGGGTAAACATCGGGTTACTAAGCGCAGGGCCGCGCTTAGTAACCCGATGTTTACCCTGGTTACCATTGTAAATGTAAAAAAAACAAAAACACTACATACTCACATTCCGGTGACTGTCATGTCCCTCACCGTCAGCTTCCCGCACTGACTGTGTCAGTGCCGGCTGTAAAGCACAGCACAGCGGTGACGTCACCGCTGTGCTCTGCTTTTACTTTACGGCCGGCGCTCACAGTCAGTGCGGGAAGCTGACGGCGAGGGACGTGACAGACATCAGAAGGTGAGTGTGCAGTGTTTTTTTTTACATTTACAATGGTAACCAGGGTAAACATCGGGTTACTAAGCGCGGCCCTGTGCTTAGTAACCCGATGTTTACCCTGGTTACAAGCGAACACATCGATGGATCGGTGTCACACACACCGATCCAGCGATGACAGCGGGTGATCCAGTGACGAAATAAAGTTTCAAACGATCTGCTACGACGTACGATTCTCAGCGGGGTCCCTGATCGCAGTAGCGTGTCAGACACAGCGAGATCGTATGTATATCGCTGGAACGTCACGGATCGTGCCATCGTAGTGACCAAAGTGCCACTGTGAGACGGTACCCTAAGTTCACCAACTGTCATCTCCTATCTCAGTAATAGGAAAGTCCATATTGACTAAAGAAAGATTTTATCCATGAATGGAGAATTTAGAGAAGGAATGAAGAGAAGAAGGGAGTATAGTATAGGAGTACATGACAACGTTTCTCATTGTTCAAGTGTACTGTTGATTTCTGAAAAAAAAGAACCATACAAAATGATAATTGCTCTTTAATTCATTAAACGGAACCTGACAGCTGGTAGATGATGCCCAATCCAGCACTGGCTACATGATTTCACCCAGATATGTTTGACTCTGAAACGTTGTGGACGTTTTAGAGTAAAACATACTTCAAAAGCTTTTCCCTGCCTGCTCCCATGGAGTGACAGATCTCTCCCTATAAATGCATGCAGGGAGAGACCTGTTAATACAAGGGACTGGGCAGGGACCTGCCTGTCAATTAGCCTACTGTGCAAATCAGACCCTGGCCGCTTTTAAAGTATGTTTTACGCTGCAGCATTTCAGAGTCAAACATACGTGGCTGAAATCATACAACCAGTGTTTGATACATGCTACCTGTGGATCAGTCAACATGTATCAGCAGTCACGTTCCCTTTAACCCCTTTATCATGACGGTGGTTTGCAAGTTAATGACCGTGCCAATTTTTGCAATTCTGACCACTGTCAATTTATGAGGTTATAACTTTGGAATGCTTCAACTTATCCCAGTGATTCTGAGAATGTTGTTTCCTGACATATTGTACTTTATGAGAGTGGTAAAATTTATTGAGTATGACTTGAGTTTATTGGTGAAAAAAAAGGAAATTTGGCAAATATTTGAAAAATTTCACAATTTTCAAAATTTGAACTTTTATGCTCCTAATTCACAGAGATATGTCACACAAAATAGTTAATAAAATAACATTTCCCACATGTCTACTTTACATCAGCACAATTTCGGAATCAACTTTTTTTTGCTAGGAAGTTATACGGGTTAAAAGTTAACCAGTGATTTTAAATATTTCCAGCAAAATTTACAAATCCATTTTTTTAGGGACCACATCACATTTGAAGAGTAGACACTTCAAGGGGTTTATATGAAGGAAGATACCCAAAAGTGAAGCCACTCTAAAAACTACAACCCTCAAGGTGCTCAAAACCACATTCAGTTTATTAACCCTTCAGGTGCTTCACAGGAATTTTTTGAAAACAAATTTACATTTAACTTTTTTTTGCAAAAAATTGACTTCAGATCCAATTTTTCTTATTTTGATAAGGGTAACAGAAAAAAAATGTATCCCAAAATTTGTTGTATAGTTTCTCCTGAGTAGGCCAATACCCCATATCAGGGAGAAAACCATTCTTTGGGTACACAACAGAGCTCAGAAGGGAAGGAGCGCCATTTGACTTTTTGAATGCAAAATTTGCTGGAACAAATGGCGGTCGCAATGTCGCATTTGTAGAGCCCCTGATGTGCCTAAACAGTGAAAATCCCCCACAAGTGACACCATTTTGGAAACTAGACTCCTCAAGGAATGTATTTAGATTCATGTCGATCACCTTGAACCCCCAGGTGTTTAACAGAAGTTTATAATGTTGAGCTGTGAAAATAATAAAATCACATTTTCCTCAAAAAAAATGTTATTTTAGCCCCAAATTTTGCATTTTCATAAGGGTAACAGGAGAAATTTCACCATGCAATTTGTAATGCAATTTCTCCTGAATACTTCGATACTCCATATGAGGGACAAAACTACTTTTTGAGCACACCAGAGGGCTCGGAAGGGAAAGAGCGTCATTTAACTTTTTGAATGTAAAATTTCCTGGAATCATTAGCGCACATCATGTCTCACTTGGAGAGCCCCTGTTGTGCCTAAACAGTGGAAACCCCCTGCAAGTGAACCCATTTTGGAAAATAGACCACTCAAGGAATGTGTTTAGATGCATGAAAGCACCTTGAAACCCCAGGTGCGTCACAGAAGTTTATCACATAAAATAAAATCATATTTTCCTCACAAAATGTTATTTTAGCCCCATGTTTTTAATTTTTCTAAGAGTTAATATGATTTTTTTTCCAACAAACTGATGTCCATTTTTTTCTGAGTGCGCCAATACCCTACATGTAATAGGGAAATATTTTTCAGGTAGAGTGCAAAGCTCAGAAGGCAAGGAGCACCAGATTTTACTGTTATGGTTTGCAGGTACCATGACCCACTGGGAAAGCCCATGAGGTGCCATAACAGCAGAATCCCCCCATAAGTGACCCCATATTACAAAGTACACCTTGCAATGAATTAATCTAGAGGTGCAGATCGCAGGATAAATGTGCGGCGAACCTTACTGTGATCTTTGGGAGGCAGAATAAAAACATGAACAGTAGGTGAAGAATTGGTTTTATTTATTATTATGCCGTTCTTTGTGCGGTATAAGTGATTAGGCGATTTTATTCTTCAGGTCGGTGCGAGCACATCAATATCAGATTTATAGCGGGTTTTTATGTTTGGCTGCTGTCACACACTAAAAGACACTTTTATTGCAAAAAATAGTTTTTGTCTCACCATATTTTTATAATATTTCCAGATTTTGGCCCACAGAATCATGTGAGGGCTTGTTTTCTGTGGGATGAGTTGATGTTTTTATTGGTACCAATTTCGGGCACATGAAATGTTTTGATCACTTTGTATTTTGATTTTTGTGAGGCAGAATAAAAAAACAGCAATTCAGGAATTTGAGGGGAGGGGAGTTATTCTGTTCCGTGTGCGGTAAAATTGATAAGGCAGTTTTATTCTTCGGTCAGTATGATTACAGCAATACCTCATTTATATCATATTCTTAGATTTTGGTGCTTTAACACACTAAAAACTATTTTATAGAAAAATAATTATTTTTGCATTCCTTTATTGTGAGAGCTATAACTTTTTTATTTTTTCGCTAATGGAGTTGTATGGCAGCTAGTTTTTTACGGGACAGGATGACGTTTTCAGTGGTAACATGTTTATTTACATTAGTTTTATTCCACTTTTTGTTCTGCCGTAAGATGATAACACATTGTTTTCAGCCTTGTTTTTTATTTTTATTTTTTATGGTGTTCACTAAAGTGGTTAACTAGTGGGGCAGTTTTATAGGTCGGGACCTTGCAGACGTGGCGACACCAAATATATGTATGTATGTTGTTTATATATTCTTTTTTCATTCAAATATTTATTTGTTGAAACACTATCTTTAGATTTTTTAAATATTTTTAGAATTATTTAAAAAACAAATTAACCTTTTTTTACTTTTTTACTTTGTTCCACGATGGGACAATGATTTTTTGCAGGTTGATCAATTATACAGCATGGAGATGCAGCAGCATCCCTATGATGTAGAAACTGTCAGCTCTGCACTGACAGAGAGACTTGCTGATCATGCGCTGTGCATGATCAGCATGTTTCCTAGTGCAGCGCCCCAGAGTCCTGGTCGTTGCAGTACTGTGGCTCCGCCACTAAGGGGAGCCATGGTACGTTCGATGGCACTGAAGGAGTTCCTCCAATCAGGTATCACAGACACCAATATGTTTCACAGCAGGGCCTCCGGGGGGAGCTAAGGGTGCTATTCATTAGGCCACTCCCCACCATAGTGGGTAAACTGGGGGTCAGGCAGGAAGTTAGAGAGAACGCTGACGGGATTGAACGGAGCAACACCTTGTGGCAGAAGGTGTTGTGAAGGGAGAGACTGTAGGGTCTCTGCCAGGGGTGGGATCCTGGCAAAGGCTTGGCATTGAGAGAACGTAACGGGACCGTGCCTGCTCAGCTTAGCGGCGGTGCCCAAGAAAGGACTAGAAGCGAGGCAGATTGTGCTGAGTGAGAAACGAGATCAAGCAGAAGGCGAATACCAGCAGGGGTTTTGTTGAAAGAGGCAGCACCCTGCTGAGGTGCAATACCGGTGGCCGGAACGCCGAGGGAGTGGATTAGAATACAGCTTCAAGCCATACTCCAAACAGCGGCAGGACAGTCGGTCTCAGGCGGGCTGTCTACCACATATCACCTATGAAGTCTTGGGGGGCAATTGCGGGAGAGGGGCGTCTCTAGGGTCCCGGAAGAACTCCAGGCCTACCTGACAAACGGGTGCCATTCCAACCTGAATACAGGGAGGGGTGGATTACAGAGGAACATCAAATCGAGTTGTGAGGGAACTTAAGAAACAGACACAACCGTTGTGGGGTCACTTTCCGTGAGCACAGCAGGGAAGGACTACAACACATAGCGCTAGAAGGAAGGCACAGATTTCCACCTGAGAGGAGGACTCTGGAGGTGCCATTGGACCGGCTGGACTTGCGTAGCCTGGTGAACCGTGTTCTGGACTGAGGACTCAGAGATCTCCAGTAAAGAGGTAAAGAGACTGCAACCTGGTGTCCTCGTTATTTACCGCGACCTGCACCCCACAACTGCACCGCTACACCACCATTAGCACCACTTATTGCACCGGACGTCCCCCACTGACGGACAGGGCCACGGACCGGGTCTAGCCACCGTGACAACCCCAGGACTGAGACCTAGAGGCCCGGCTCCGGGTACCCCTCGGCCCTGCGGCGGTGTGGGGGCGCGCCGCAGACTTGGCGTCACGAACAGGATCTACTTAAGCCTGAAGAATCAGGTCATGTGTGCCTAGAGACTGTGATTTACTGTGCTTGAACTGTACTTTATTGAAAAGACTGTGCTGCGCCAGTTGCCGCCAAAATCCGCCGCCATTGCAGCGCTGAGGAGAGCGCAGGAAGAGAAGAGGGGCGTGAAGTGGGCGTAGGCAAGCTGGAGAGCGCGAACAGCAATGGCCGCCCAGTCTAAGTATTTCTGTGTCCTGAGGACGTGCCCGTCAACAGCTGAGGTACGCCTCCTGATCTTGGTCGGAGGGTGGAGACCATGGGGACGGGGCCGCCCACGGAAGAGACCGCGGGAAGAAAACGCGGGAGAAGCGACAAAGATGGCCGCACGAGAATCCCCGCGGAGGAGAGATGGACAGCCTAATATAGCCCGGGATACGCCGACACTGCGGAGACTGACGCTAGCGGGACCTACGATGGGCCGATCTCCCCGGCTGCCGTCGGAAGAGGGTATGGCTGCGGCCGAGTCCCGACAGATTATCGCTCACCTGGAAGCCGATGCCCGCGTGGTGGCTGGGACGGGCCAGGCCGCGGAGATCTGTTTGGCTCCCGTGTCCTCTACCTCTCCTGACTCGATCGTGGTTGGAAAGGCGCTGCCGACGCCGGGCTTGAAGATAGTGCCCGAGGATGGATATCAGCGGCGCTCGATGACTACGCGGTGGAGCTGGCCCCAGCCTGCGGAGCTGATCGACTTGACGAGCACCCCAGAGATCCCGACACCACATTGGGGTGTAGTGGTGGCTTTTAATCCCCAGTGTGGGAGGGGGGTGATCCAAGAGATTGGAGAGCCGGTGCAGGTCCACGTGGATCGGGAGGAGGTGGAACCTGGTCCCGAGAGACTCGACCGCGACCTGAAGCCGGGTGATGCGGTGATGTATAGCCGATGGAGGAGGGCTACGGGGGAAGCTGGCTGGATGGCACGGGGCGTGCAGCGGTGCGCTGCCTTCCAGGCTGCTGCTGGCGTACCGGAAGAGAGTGACCTGAAGGGGAAGACAGCAGAGCCCGGTCCCGCGGAACCACAAGAAGCTCGACCTCACCGTGCCCCGGGGGGACGCATACGCTTACCGACCAAGAGGATCTCCCAGCGGGGGATTCTGGCACTACTGGGACCGGAACGGCGCCCTGGCTCCCCAGAGCGGTCTGTTGGCTTGGTGAGGCCAGAAAGGAGACCCCCTGCCACCTCCCAACGGTAAAGTACTATTGCTGACTGAAAAATGTAAATAGTTTTCCTTTAACTGTTCTTTAAGTTGCTGCTAAACCCGTCCAGGGTAAACTTTAAAAGGTGACCCCTTTGTTGACCCGGGGTCACTATTGCTGTTTCTTTGAAGTTTTGCACAAAAGTTACACAAACTGCAGAAATCATGGACTGTGCATGATTCGAACTTCCTTGTAAATAGTTGCACCTTCTTAAGGGTGCCTCCTACTGGTTTTAGTTAAAAGACACTTTGCGAAGATACCTTTCCTACTGGTTTTAGCTAAAAGACACTTTGCGAAGATATCAATGCTGGAACCTTTGCATGGACTGGTAGGCTGAGAAGACGAGCTACCTCAGAAAGACTTGGTCCCCTCTTAAAGGGGATGTGAAGAATTGAACTGGAGAAAGATACTGTTGCAGAACAGTAATGCCATGATGATGCTTTGAAAAGAAATGTAACTGTTTTACATGAAAAGTTATATGTGTTTAAATTGTTTGAATTGTGAAATCTGAAAATAATGTTTTGTGAAAGGAAAAGATGCAGAGAGCCCGCAGGGGTAGAAGTAGAGATCTGCATAGTTGAAAGTAAAGAAGTAATGATGAAGGTGAGGATAGAAGGTAAACCCTGCGTCCCCATAAAAAGTTACTTTGTTACTAAGGACAGAAAGCGAACCCGTAGGGGTTAGAGAGTGAGTCCTTAAAGGAGCCGAGTAGAGCTGGCTCAGAGTTCTTTAAATGAAAGGAATGTTATGTCTATACTATGTATAGTAGCGAAAGGCAGTAGGCCCTGGCTGAACGGGGCGGTCCTGTAAAAGAAAGGAGAGGCAGTAGGTCTGGTGCCATAGGGACAGGCGGTCCTGCAGGTTCAAAGTAGGAGAATGTGAAGTTACCCTACCCTGTAATGTGATTATAGGAAGGCCTTTGGTAAACTAAGAGTGTATGTTTCTTAAAGGCAATGTTAATTTATTGTTCCAGAATTTGCACTAAGTAGAATACCCGGTTGGGTAACAGGAGTTATGTATAGCCTGTAATTTATAATGTTGACTATGTTTGTAACGTTAAAAGTGTCCTCACCTCCCATAAAGGGAAGTGTCATGATCTCAATGGCAAGAGATCATAGCATCAGCATATATAGGAACTAGCTCTTGGAAGATGGGAACTGAGCTGACCATGAACTAAGCCTAACGCACAACTAGCAGTGGCCGGGTAGCATGCCTACGTTGATTCTAGATGCCCAGCACCAGCCGGAGGACTAAATAATGCTAGCAGAGGAAAATATTAGTCCTAGCTCACCTCTAGAGAAATACCCCGAAAGGAGACAGAGGCCCCCCACATGTATTGGCGGTGAATAAAGATGAAATAACAAACGTAGTATGAAAATAGGTTTAGCAAATTTGAGGTCCACTTACTACATAGCAGAAGACAGAAAGGACACTTTCATGGTCAGCTGAAAACCCTATCAAAACACCATCCAGAAATTACTTTAAAACTCTGGCATTAACTCATAACACCAGAGTGGCAATTCCTGTTCACAAGAGCTTTCCAGACACAGTAACAAAACTACAGCTGTGAACTGGAACAAAAATGCAAAAACAAACATGGACAAGAGTCCAACTTATCTAGTAGTTGTCTAGGAGCAGGAACAAACACAGAGAGGCTTCTGATAACATTGTTGACCGGCAAGCAACTAACAGAGCAGCAAGGTTATATAGCGACTCCCACATCTTGATGGGAACAGGTGAACAGAGAAGATGAAGACACCAGTTCAATTCCACCAGTAGCCACCGGGGGAGCCCAGAATCCAAATTCACAACAGTACCCCCCCTCAAGGAGGGGGCACCGAACCCTCACCAGAACCACCAGGGCGATCAGGATGGGCCCTATGAAAGGCACGAACCAGATCAGAGGCATGAACATCAGATGCATTCACCCAAGAATTATCCTCCTGGCCGTATCCCTTCCACTTGACCAGATACTGGAGTCTCCGTCTGGAAACACGAGAGTCTAAGATTTTCTCCACAACGTACTCCAACTCACCCTCAACCAACACCGGAGCAGGAGGCTCAACGGAAGGCACAACCGGTACCTCATACCTGCGCAATAATGACCGATGAAAAACGTTATGAATAGAAAAGGATGCAGGGAGGTCCAAACGGAAGGAAACAGGGTTAAGAATCTCCAATATCTTATACGGGCCGATGAACCGAGGCTTAAACTTAGGAGAAGAGACCCTCATAGGGACAAAACGAGAAGATAACCACACCAAATCCCCAACACAAAGCCGAGGACCAACACGACGGTGGCGGTTGGCAAAAAGCTGAGTCTTCTCCTGGGACAACCTCAAATTGTCCACCACCTGCCCCCAGATCTGATGCAATCTCTCCACCACAGCATCCACTCCAGGACAATCCGAAGATTCCACCTGACCAGAGGAAAATCGAGGATGAAACCCCGAATTACAGAAAAACGGGGACACCAAAGTGGCAGAGCTGGCCCGATTATTGAGAGCGAACTCCGCCAATGGCAAAAAAGCAACCCAATCATCCTGGTCAGCAGACACAAAACACCTCAGATATGTCTCCAGGGTCTGATTAGTCCGCTCGGTCTGGCCATTCGTCTGAGGATGGAAAGCGGACGAAAAAGATAAATCTATGCCCATCCTAGCACAGAATGCCCGCCAAAATCTAGACACGAATTGGGTCCCTCTGTCAGAAACGATATTCTCAGGAATACCATGCAAACGAACAACATTTTGAAAAAACAGAGGAACCAACTCGGAGGAAGAAGGCAACTTGGGCAGAGGAACCAAATGGACCATCTTAGAGAAACGGTCACACACCACCCAGATGACAGACATCTTCTGAGAAACAGGCAGATCTGAAATAAAATCCATCGAGATGTGCGTCCAAGGCCTCTTAGGAATAGGCAAGGGCAACAACAATCCACTAGCCCGAGAACAACAAGGCTTGGCCCGAGCACAAACGTCACAAGACTGCACAAAGCCTCGCACATCTCGTGACAGGGAAGGCCACCAGAAGGACCTTGCCACCAAATCCCTGGTACCAAAAATGCCAGGATGACCTGCCAACGCAGAAGAATGAACCTCAGAGATGACTTTACTGGTCCAATCATCAGGAACAAACAGTTTATCAGGTGGGCAACGATCAGGTCTATCCGCCTGAAACTCCTGCAAGGCCCGCCGCAGGTCTGGAGAAACGGCTGACAATACCACTCCATCCTTAAGGATACCTGTGGGCTCAGAGTTACCAGGCGAGTCAGGCTCAAAACTCCTAGAAAGGGCATCCGCCTTAACATTCTTAGAACCCGGTAGGTATGACACCACAAAATTAAACCGAGAGAAAAATAATGACCAGCGCGCCTGTCTAGGATTCAGGCGCCTGGCGGTCTCAAGATAAATCAAATTTTTGTGGTCAGTCAATACCACCACCTGATGTCTGGCCCCCTCAAGCCAATGGCGCCACTCCTCAAAAGCCCACTTCATGGCCAAAAGCTCCCGATTCCCAACATCATAATTCCGCTCAGCGGGCGAAAATTTACGGGAAAAGAAGGCACAAGGCCTCATCACGGAGCAGTCAGAACTTTTCTGCGACAACACTGCCCCAGCTCCGATCTCAGAAGCGTCGACCTCAACCTGAAAAGGTAGAGCAACATCAGGCTGACGCAACACAGGGGTAGAGGAAAAACGGCGCTTAAGCTCCCGAAAGGCCTCCACAGCATCAGGGGACCAATCAGCAACATCAGCACCCTTCTTAGTCAAATCGGTCAATGGCTTAGCAATATCCGAAAAACCAGCAATAAATCGACGGTAAAAGTTAGCAAAGCCCAAAAATTTCTGAAGACTCTTAAGAGAAGAGGGCTGCGTCCAATCACAAATAGCTTGAACCTTGACAGGATCCATTTCAATGGAAGAGGGGGAAAAAATATATCCCAAAAAGGAAATCCTCTGTACCCCAAAAACACACTTAGAACCCTTCACACACAAAGAATTAGACCGCAAAACCTGAAAAACCCTCTTGACTTGCTGGACATGAGAGTCCCAGTCATCCGAAAAAATCAGAATATCATCCAGATACACAATCATAAATTTATCCAAATAATCGCGAAAAATATCATGCATAAAGGACTGGAAAACTGACGGAGCATTTGAAAGACCAAAAGGCATCACTAAATACTCAAAGTGGCCCTCGGGCGTATTAAATGCGGTTTTCCACTCATCCCCCTGCCTGATTCGCACCAAATTATACGCCCCACGAAGGTCAATCTTAGAGAACCACTTGGCCCCCTTTATGCGAGCAAACAAATCAGTCAGCAACGGCAATGGGTATTGATATTTAACAGTGATTTTATTCAAAAGCCGATAATCAATACATGGTCTCAAAGAGCCGTCTTTTTTTGACACAAAGAAAAAACCGGCTCCTAAGGGAGATGACGATGGACGAATATGTCCCTTTTCCAAGGACTCCTTTATATATTCTCGCATAGCAGCATGTTCAGGCACAGACAGATTAAATAAACGACCCTTTGGGTATTTACTACCCGGGATTAAATCTATGGCACAATCGCACTCTCGGTGCGGAGGTAACGAACCAAGCTTGGATTCTTCAAAGACGTCACGATAGTCAGACAGGAACTCAGGAATTTCAGAGGGAATAGATGATGAAATGGAAACCACAGGTACATCCCCATGAGCCCCCTTACATCCCCAGCTCAACACAGACATAGCTCTCCAGTCGAGGACTGGGTTGTGAGATTGCAGCCAAGGCAATCCTAGCACCAAATCATCATGTAGATTATACAGCACCAGAAAGCGAATAATCTCCTGGTGATCCGGATTAATACGCATAGTTACTTGTGTCCAGTATTGTGGTTTATTATTAGCCAATGGGGTGGAGTCAATCCCCTTCAGAGGAATAGGAGTCTCTAAAGGCTCTAAATCATACCCACAGCGTTTGGCAAAGGACCAATCCATAAGACTCAAAGCGGCGCCAGAGTCGACATAGGCGTCCGTGGTAATAGATGACAAAGAGCAAATCAGGGTCACAGATAGAATAAACTTAGACGGCAAGGTGCAAATGGAAACAGATTTACCAAGCTTTTTAGTGCGCTTAGAGCATGCTGATATAACATGAGTAGAATCACCACAATAGAAACACAACCCATTTTTCCGTCTAAAATTCTGCCGCTCGCTTCGGGACAGAATTCTATCACACTGCATACTCTCTGGCGATTTCTCAGTGGACACCGCCAGATGGTGCACTGGTTTGCGCTCCCGCAAATGCCTATCGATCTGAATAGCCATTGTCATGGACTCATTCAGACCCGCAGGCACAGGGAACCCCACCATAACATCCTTAATGGCATCAGAGAGACCCTCTCTGAAAGTCGCCGCCAGGGCGCACTCATTCCACTGAGTAAGCACAGACCATTTACGGAATCTTTGGCAGTAAATTTCCGCTTCATCTTGCCCCTGAGATAGGGACATCAAAGTTTTTTCTGCCTGAAGCTCCAAATGAGGTTCGTCATAAAGCAACCCCAAGGCCAGAAAAAATGCATCCACATTGAGCAACGCAGGATCCCCTGGTGTCAATGAAAAAGCCCAGTCTTGAGGGTCGCCCCGGAGCAAGGAAATCACAATCCTGACCTGCTGTGCAGGGTCTCCGGCAGAGCGAGATTTCAGGGACAAAAATAATTTGCAATTATTTCGAAAATTCTGAAACCCAGATCTATTCCCCGAGAAAAATTCCGGCAAAGGAATTCTCGGCTCAGATACAGGTGCATGACAAACAAAATCTTGCAAATTTTGTACCTTCGTGGCGAGATTATTCAAACCTGCAGTTACACTCTGAAGATCCATTACAAACAGGTGGACACAGAGCCATTCAAAGATTAGAAGGAGAGAAAAAAAAAAAAAAAATTTCAGCAGACTACTTATTTCTCTCCTTTCTCAGCCAAGGATTTTAACCCTTTAGTGGGCCGGTCAAACTGTCATGATCTCAATGGCAAGAGATCATAGCATCAGCATATATAGGAACTAGCTCTTGGAAGATGGGAACTGAGCTGACCATGAACTAAGCCTAACGCACAACTAGCAGTGGCCGGGTAGCATGCCTACGTTGATTCTAGATGCCCAGCACCAGCCGGAGGACTAAATAATGCTAGCAGAGGAAAATATTAGTCCTAGCTCACCTCTAGAGAAATACCCCGAAAGGAGACAGAGGCCCCCCACATGTATTGGCGGTGAATAAAGATGAAATAACAAACGTAGTATGAAAATAGGTTTAGCAAATTTGAGGTCCACTTACTACATAGCAGAAGACAGAAAGGACACTTTCATGGTCAGCTGAAAACCCTATCAAAACACCATCCAGAAATTACTTTAAAACTCTGGCATTAACTCATAACACCAGAGTGGCAATTCCTGTTCACAAGAGCTTTCCAGACACAGTAACAAAACTACAGCTGTGAACTGGAACAAAAATGCAAAAACAAACATGGACAAGAGTCCAACTTATCTAGTAGTTGTCTAGGAGCAGGAACAAGCACAGAGAGGCTTCTGATAACATTGTTGACCGGCAAGCAACTAACAGAGCAGCAAGGTTATATAGCGACTCCCACATCTTGATGGGAACAGGTGAACAGAGAAGATGAAGACACCAGTTCAATTCCACCAGTAGCCACCGGGGGAGCCCAGAATCCAAATTCACAACAGGGAAGCCTGTTCAAGTATACTTATTGTTTTGCACTCAACAAAATTGTATGTCTGTTTACTAATCTGTATTGTTGTTTTTCTTCCCAGTCCCGGAGTACTGTGTTTAACCAGGGGGGAGTGCAGCGCCCCAGAGTCCTGGTCGTTGCAGTACTGTGGCTCCGCCACTAAGGGGAGCCATGGTACGTTCGATGGCACTGAAGGAGTTCCTCCAATCAGGTATCACAGACACCAATATGTTTCACAGCAGGGCCTCCGGGGGGAGCTAAGGGTGCTATTCATTAGGCCACTCCCCACCATAGTGGGTAAACTGGGGGTCAGGCAGGAAGTTAGAGAGAACGCTGACGGGATTGAACGGAGCAACACCTTGTGGCAGAAGGTGTTGTGAAGGGAGAGACTGTAGGGTCTCTGCCAGGGGTGGGATCCTGGCAGAGGCTTGGCATTGATAGAACGTAACGGGACCGTGCCTGCTCAGCTTAGCGGCGGTGCCCAAGAAAGGACTAGAAGCGAGGCAGATTGTGCTGAGTGAGAAACGAGATCAAGCAGAAGGCGAATACCAGCAGGGGTTTTGTTGAAAGAGGCAGCACCCTGCTGAGGCGCAATACCGGTGGCCGGAACGCCGAGGGAGTGGATTAGAATACAGCTTCAAGCCATACTCCAAACAGCGGCAGGACAGTCGGTCTCAGGCGGGCTGTCTACCACATATCACCTATGAAGTCTTGGGGGGCAATTGCGGGAGAGGGGCGTCTCTAGGGTCCCGGAAGAACTCCAGGCCTACCTGACAAACGGGTGCCATTCCAACCTGAATACAGGGAGGGGTGGATTACAGAGGAACATCAAATCGAGTTGTGAGGGAACTTAAGAAACAGACACAACCGTTGTGGGGTCACTTTCCGTGAGCACAGCAGGGAAGGACTACAACACATAGCGCTAGAAGGAAGGCACAGATTTCCACCTGAGAGGAGGACTCTGGAGGTGCCATTGGACCGGCTGGACTTGCGTAGCCTGGTGAACCGTGTTCTGGACTGAGGACTCAGAGATCTCCAGTAAAGAGGTAAAGAGACTGCAACCTGGTGTCCTCGTTATTTACCGCGACCTGCACCCCACAACTGCACCGCTACACCACCATTAGCACCACTTATTGCACCGGACGTCCCCCACTGACGGACAGGGCCACGGACCGGGTCTAGCCACCGTGACAACCCCAGGACTGAGACCTAGAGGCCCAGCTCCGGGTACCCCTCGGCCCTGCGGCGGTGTGGGGGCGCGCCGCACTAGCACTGATGACCTGGATGTCATCATGATGACAGCCGGTCACCATGGCAATGATAGGGGTCTCCGATCCAAGGGGGGCTGTCAGCAGCATTTCAGGAGGGGTTAAAGTGCCGGGAGCAGTCTGCTTGCGGTCAGAAGCATCTGACACCCGGCGGCCATTGTCTGCACACCACCCGTGGGTGCGGGCGATCTCATAAACTTAATAATCTGTCCCTGGTTAGATAGACCCAGGTGAAATGGATGGGTTATTATGTCTGTCAGAAAGGGTTAACATAGCAGACCCCATTATCACAATTCACTAGAAACAGTATTTTATGTCTGTCTTCTTTTTTTTATCTTTCATAAAGCCCTTGTTTAAGGAGTTAAATTCTAATTAAGTTTAGCACATCATAATAATTTAACATATTTTAGAAAACAACAATTTTAGGAGTAAATGCTTTGCTACATTCACATCATACTTCCTGTCCCAAAACATATTTTATAAAAATAATCTATTACCAGGAAATAAATTTAGTAATTCGGTAATTGTAACAGAACATTGTTAATACATGAACTATATATTTCAAAATGTTTCTTACATACATAACTTTTGTGGTTTTCCTTTTTCAGCCACAATTAGAGCAGTTTTCATTCCATGACTTTATTTCCTCGATGTATGTAGCACAATTAGTGGGGAGGTTGGGGGCTGCGTGGTTAACAATACAGCTGTACACAGCACTGTGGTATATAAATGTTGGGTAGTAAATAAGAAGAATGTGAAGTTTATTACTGCTGCTTATTGCGCTGATTAAAAGGCATTAATCAGTAGGAACAACCCTCTTAAAGGGACTCTGTCAGCACAGAATGATTGCTCAAACCAAGTACAAGCGCAATGTGAATCATGGTGTAGCCAGCCATTTTTATTCACCTTTTCACCTGCTAATTTTCCCTCAGTTTCTACCCCGATCTTTTTTGATAGACAACTCTGGCTTCATAGAGCCAAAGAAGGGTGGCAATAGATGGAAACTAAGCAGGTAGAAAGGTACCGTATATACTCGAGTATAAGCCGACCCGAGTATAAGCCGACCCCCCAAATTTTGCCACAAAAAACTGGGAAAACTTAATGACTCGAGTATAAGCCTAGGGTGGAAATGCAGCAGCCACCAGTAAATGTCAAAAATAAAAATAGATACCAATAAAAGTAAAATTAATTGAGACATCAGTAGGTTAAGTGTTTTTGAATATCCATATTGAATCAGGAGCCCCATATAATGCTCCATACAGTTCATGATGACCCCTTAAGATACTCCATACAAAATACACCCCATATAATGCTGCACAAATGCTGATTATGGCCCCATAAGATGCTCCATACAGTCATTTGCTCCATGTAATGCCCCATATAATGCTAATTATTGCCCCATAAGATGCTCCATACAGTCATTTGCCCCATGTAATGCCCCATATAATGCTGATTATAGCTCCATACAGTCATTTGCCCTATGTAATGCTAATTATTGCCCCATAAGATGCTCCATACAGTCATTTGCCCCATGTAATGCCCTATATAATGCTAATTATGGCCCCATAAGATGCTCCATACAGTCATTTGCTCCATGTAATGCACCATATATTGCTGATTATGGCCCCATAAGATGCTCCATACAGTCATTTGCCCCTTATGCTGTTGCTGCAAAAAAAAAAAAATCACATACTCACCTCTCGTCGCTCAGGCCCCCAGCACTTGCTATATTCACCTGCTCCCCGTTCCACCGCCGCCAGCTGCCGCTACGTTCCCCGCCCACTGCACTGACTGCTCAGGCTGAGGGCGGCGCGCACTAAGGCATCACCGCGCCCTCTGACCTGAGCGTCACTGCAGAGGAGGAAGAAGACGCAGCAGCGGTCGGCAACGGTGGAACGGGGAGCAGGTGAATATTGCGCACTGCTTATACTCACCTGTTCCTGGCGTGGTCCCTGCTTTGCTTTCCCGGCGCCGGCATCTTCTTCCTGTAGTGAGCAGTCACATGGTACTGCTCATTACAGTACTGAATATGCAGCTCCACCCCTATGGGAGTGGAGTCCATATTCATTACTGTAATGAGCGGTACCATGTGACCGCTCACTACAGGAAGAAGCTGCCAGCGCCGGGAAAGCAGGGATCGCGCCAGGAGCAGGTGAGTATGCTTAGACCGCTGCCACTCCACCTCCCCTGCAAACCCCTGGGTATGACTCAAGTATAAGCCGAAAGGGGCAATTTCAGCCTAAAAAAATGGGCTGAAATTCTCGGCTTATACTCGAGTATATACGGTATATTTATTTGATTTGAACAGTCATTCTTTGCTGAAAGAGTCCTTTTACGCCATCTATATGGGCATGCAGGTCATAGAAAGTTGAATAAAATATCTTATTTCAGAGAGAAATCCATGTTTTTATTAATAAGTAAAGGAGCAGTTAAGATCTATGGGCTGGGAACAGATCTCCATGAGAATCTGCCTCTAGAGCTTATTAGCAGACTGTCATTCATTACATGACTCACACTGGTAATGCCCTCTTTAATTTAAATGAATCCAAACAACCCTGAGGATAGGGAAATAAAGGGAACAATGCCGCGCACGATCTAAGTGTAGTAGAAACTAGGTGTAAATTGCACTCTTATATAATTGCACTCACCTAGTCAAAGGCGAAAATGAAGCATTGAAAGGGGATCTGACAGGAATCCAAGGGGAACGGTCTGCAGCTTGGCTGACTGGATACACTGAAAAAGGCCCTCAGACATCCGTGGTAAAACAATAGTTAGCAAGGAAAATTGCAGTATGTAGCCAGAGTTCCATATAGAGATTTTCATAAATGTTATATATAAATATCTATTTATTGAGGTAATAAAAAATTACAGGACTGTAATTTTTTTATTACCTTAATAAAGCAGATATTTAAATATAACATGTATGAGAATCTCTATACGGGCTACATACTGGGATTTTCCTTGCTATCTATCTCTTTCATTTAAAATAGGCAGATTCTCAGCTAAATTTGTGTCAGGGCTATAGATCTTAACAGCTAATTTACATATTAAGAAATATGTGGATTACCTTGGAGTAAAACATCGGATCGCAGATATCAAGGTATCATTTTATTCAACTGTCTATGATCTACATGCACATATAGATGGCTTAGGAGAGAAGAAACTACTGACAGATGCCCTTTAAGCATTTTTCTTTTAATTTGTAGATTTGCAAAAGAAATATATTGACCCAAAAGTAACTAATTTGGATTTACTGAGTGTTAGGCGCCAGGATTCTCCCTCTGCGCAGGATGGATCCCAAGCCTTATCTCCCTCTGCAGTCTCCCATTCACAGTGGATGTTGCTCAGCAAAGACATCGGTCTTGGCATCTTGCTCAGACTCAGTCTGTGAGCATGGTTACTGCATCCTTCCCAGGTTCTGCTTTAGTAAGCAATAATAGACTGCAGCGAGTGATCACTCCTGAGTCTAAGTCCTGGTTTCACTTTACTGATCATGCTTGTGGGACAAATTCTCATTGGTGCTCGCCCGACATTGGTGGATGACTTCTCATTGGTGCTCGGACACATGCTCAGGTCCTGGTCCGGCTCCAGATTGGCCGGTGAGCAAATCCTGTCAGATTGACAGAAACTATAAAAGTATCTTTGGCACATGTGAGGAACCTAATGGTTGTGTGGTCTCTGCTGTATGTGCTCAGGACAGACTCAGCGCCTTTAGAATTCCAGCTTCTCTGGAGAGGAGATTGTGTGGTTCAATTCAGGGCAGGCGCTAGTGCCTTTAGAATTCCGGCCCCTACGGAGAGGAGTTCTGTGAGTGATTGGAGTCCACTACCGGTTCCCTTGCCCCAGTGGGGCTTGCGTACTCCTGTGGAGTTAACAGGGTGCGCATTTAGAACCATATTTCTCTGTGGCTGTTTGCCAATAAACACAGTGCTAAAGCAGAGTTCCTTTTCCGTCGCTGTGTGTGATTGGCACAGCTACGTGCTTCTCCACTGAGTAACGCTAACTCAGTGCAAGTCACTTTCGCTCTCTGCTTGTATTCACCATTGTCTCCTAGCTGCAGTTTGCCATCTCTGCACGGTGGACCACGGGTGGTGAACGCACTTTATTTTCATATTTATTTAGTGCGTTCCACCAACCCTAACACTGAGACGCAATAGCTAAAATCAGGGCTGTGTGCTGATATTTCTGGTTTGTCTGACACCTAGTGAGGAGCGAATCTAATTTTTCAAAAGCATTCAGTTTACAACAAAATAATTTGCAGTCCTGAAAATCCTTAAATTGCCCCAAAAAACTTGTATAATTCACTGACATCCTCTAGGACTCCCTTGAACTCGTTTTAAGCTCTTTACCACGAACACAGCCTTAGGTTGCCATCACACTATCAGTATTTGGTCAGTATTTTACATCAGTATTTGTAAACCAAAATCAGGAGTGGGTGATAAATGCAGAAGTGGTGACATGTTTCTATTTCTATTTTCCTCTAATTGTTCCACTCCTGGTTTTGGTTTACAAATACTGATGTAAAATACTGACCAAATACTGCTAGTGTGACGGCAGCCTTAGTCATGTCAAAAGTGACCTCAGCATTTATAGCTATGACAAAATGGATGGTGTCTGTTGGTAACCAACAGTCTGCTTAGCAACACTCTCGAATGATAGAAGTGTACATGGAAGAAACCATGGGTTTTTGACAAGCGTAGATCTAAAAATTATGCCTTTTTAGAACTTGGAGTAGATTTGTTGTT
The DNA here is from genome assembly GCF_051348905.1 of Ranitomeya variabilis. Taxonomy (NCBI): domain Eukaryota; kingdom Metazoa; phylum Chordata; class Amphibia; order Anura; family Dendrobatidae; genus Ranitomeya; species Ranitomeya variabilis. The sequence goes on from NC_135236.1 coordinate 321,460,760, forward strand.
TGTTAATTTAACAAGTTATAAATCTTTAATAGGTCTCCTGAAATAATATCCTATTTTAGAAGCAGGTTTGCTAATTGTAAAGAGAAACAGCAATGGCTTTCTAACAAGCTGTCAAAAATTATCCTTACTTTGGAATCAGCAACTATTCTGCTGTTTTCAAAGTGATGAAGCAATGACTTCTTAAAAGGCCATGCAAAAATGATCCTTTTTTGGAAGATGTTTCAGGTTTATTTTCACTGTGAGTGCGGTTTCAAGCAGCATTACCATATAACTATAGAACAGAAGAAGCAGGAGATTTATGTGACTGTCTATTGGCCGTGGCAGTGGAAGTTTCAGTGGCAGCAACTGTACAGTACAGAAAATAATAGGACCGGCAAAGGGGTGTCTGGCTGTGTAGTGAAAGTACTGGCAGCCCTTGCAGCACAAGTACACTATAGCCTTACTACCCAATAGACATGCATGAGATGTGTGCCTGTCTATTAGCAGTGACAGTGGCAGTAACTGCACAATATAGAATAAGATAGCAGAGGAAAGAGGATGTCTGGTTTTGTAGAGTCAGCACTGTGAGCCCCAGAGTCAGCACAGTGTTGATATAACATGATGCATAGGCAGTAGATGCCTATCTGGGTGGGACACTCAGTACTGGTGGCAGCAGATAAATGTAGAAAACAAGGGATAAGTAGTCAAATCCTATGGTTGATTTAATCATTATTATAAGCAGTAGGCAAATAAAAATTGTCAATGATCTATTCCTGATTTATTTTGACAAATGTAAGGCTTTCCACACTTACAAAGAACAATTTGGTCTGCTTCGGCATGATGAAGTCTCTTGCCTCATTGTAAACTTAGTACAGTAAGTTGGACAAGACAGTACACTAATGGGAACTTGCACTAATTTTTACTACCACTGGAGAAGGTACACAGTTCACTACTTTTTGTAGCCCTGGCATGGTACAGGTAGGGAAGCTTTGGATCTGCTGAGAGTGGTGATGGATTTCCTGGTCAGATGTGCCGTCTGCTGGCATCTCCTCCGCAGAAGCTTTGACAAAAAGGGAACCCTGTGTTTCCTTCTAAGTGAACAATTTTGTCTCTTTTTTGGAACCTGGAAATAATTCTTTCATTTTACATTTTACACAGTAAGGGTCTAACAGCATGATTATCCAATAGCCATCCCTTTTCTTGTTGGAAATGATACACTTGTCATCCTACAAGCAATTGGACATTAGAAAAGTACCAGTAGGATAAAAATACCCATCAATTTAGAACCACTCGTACTTCAAGTACATAAGAAGGAGGACATAGAGTTTGCTAAATATAGAAAATGTATTACATCAAAAGATTCACATAATAAAAATGGATATCATAGGTCAAGTACATGATTAAAGTGAACTGTGCTCAGGTGTGATAAACTGACCAAAGGTCCACACTAGAAAACCGGGGAGGATAGGCATGTGTTGCATATAGATAATTAGTCAGCGACCTGGTGTTGAATATTATCCCTCAAAAACTCAGTTCCTTTTCAGAAAATCACCCGTCGCTCTATAACAGTGATAATGAAACAACAGCCTATTTATATGTCACGAAATAAAGGTAATAATTACCCATTTCCAAACTCCAGTTCCTGTGAGGACCTTGATCACCCCAGGGTGATCAAGGTCCTCACAGGAACTGGAGTTTGGAAATGGGTAATTATTACCTTTATTTCGTGACATATAAATAGGCTGTTGTTTCATTATCACTGTTATAGAGCAACGGGTGGTTTTCTGAAAAGGAACTGAGTTTTTGAAGGATAATATTCAACACCAGGTCGCTGACTAATTATCTATATGCAACACATGCCTATCCTCCCCGGTTTTCTAGTGTGGACCTTTGGTCAGTTTATCACACCTGGGCACAGTTCACTTTAATCATGTACTTGACCTATGATATCCATTTTTATTATGTGAATCTTTTGATGTAATAAATTTTCTATATTTAGCAAACTCTATGTCCTCCTTCTTAAGCAATTGGACATGCAGCTTGTCTTGCTAGCACCAGGATCAAGGACCAACTGGTTCACTTCCACACCCCTCAGCTATAGTTGTTCATCATGGCCAGCTTCTTTATCATCATCAATTTCACACCAACTTTCAGTCTTGTCCTGTGCCTGTGCCTAGGATAACTCAATTTTTCCCTTTACATCTTCACATTGCTACTCCTACTCATCCTCCACCCTCTCCACATAGCAGCCTATAATCCAAGGCGCAGATGCACTGGACTTCCCCTGGATCCAGGTGTGCTTTGCAATCAGAATATCCTTTATTCCGTTCAGTGAACTTTGCCAACAGCAACTATATGAATAAGACCCTGTGAGGGTCGAAACATTATGTTCTTGTCCCCTCACCATTTTCTCTATCCCTGCACCTGAATTGTGTTATTGCTGCATCTGTATCTGTACAATAAAATTCTCACAAGCATCTATAAAGAGTGTGCGGTGATTGAACTAGCACCTCAGAACTCTCAAGGCAAGAGTACACACCACAATACACGTCACATTATTGAGGGTGACAATAAATATGTACAAGATGCTGTTTCTCCATCCCCTGTTGAATCATTTTGAGTGTTTTTTTTACAATATAAACATGAGAGGATGACATTGTTGATGCCACAGTACTTCCTACTGACAAATGTATTAGCATCCTTGAAGCGATTCAGTTGGTGAGGAGCATCCTTCATCAGCTGCCAATGGAGTCAATGGCTAAGTTCAAAGTAATCCAAGCTTCAATTTTCTGCTACATGACGAAATCAGTAACCACCTTATGCTGTTCAGATGCTCCAACATGTGAAGTATTGAATTAGAGCATGTTGCGATGTCACCAATTAGGTGGCATCAAGCAGACCATTCTGTTTTTGCAAAACCTGTAGACTGTTCTTTGCCATGTAAGAAAAAATGAAATGCCCAGACACTCTTCTGATTAAGGCCACCACCTTCTTCAATAATGTATATTTATTTAAGAAATGTAGCTTTGTGTTAGTAAGGGAGTTATTATTCCCATGAAGCCATCATGTTAGATTGAGACTGTGCTGCTGCTGCAGCTTCGGGGTCTGTACTGTTCTGTTATTGGTTTTGATCCTGTACACATGTAGCAATTTATGACTTGTTACAACATGGCTACAAGGCTATATTAATAATGTATTTTGATGTCTAAGTTAAGGATTACTAGTTCTGTATTAATGTTAGACCCATTAATTATAGAATTAAACAAAGTGACAAATCCTAAAAGCATGTAATATGCTCACTGTCCAGTTTTGATTAGGGATGAGCGAGTAGTGAAATATTCCAATGCAAGTCAATGGGTGCGAGAAAAAAATCGCACAGCACTCGCACCATGCGAGTGCTGTCTGATTTTTACACACCGGCGTCCTTTGAAAAGCTGGCAATTCATGTGCGGCTACAGTAAAATCCCACTGACAGGTTAGAATAGAATAGATAGACTACATATTTACACATAGAATAGATGTATATACAGTATGTATATATATACACTCACCGGCCACTTTATTAGGTACACCTGTCCAACTTCTTGTTAACACTTAATTTCTAATCAGCCAATCACATGGCGGCAACTCAGTGCATTTAGGCATGTAGACATGGTCAAGACAATCTCCTGCAGTTCAAACCGAGCATCAGTATGGGGAAGAAAGGTGATTTGAGTGCCTTTGAACGTGGCATGGTTGTTGGTGCCAGAAGGGCTGGTCTGAGTATTTCAGAAACTGCTGATCTACTGGGATTTTCACGCACAACCATCTCTAGGGTTTACAGAGAATGGTCCGAAAAAGAAAAAAAATCCAGTGAGCGGCAGCTCTGTGGGCGGAAATGCCTTGTTGATGCCAGAGGTCAGAGGAGAATGGGCAGACTGGTTCGAGCAGATAGAAAGGCAACAGTGACTCAAATCGCCACCCGTTACAACCAAGGTAGGCCTAAGAGCATCTCTGAACGCACAGTGCGTCGAACTTTGAGGCAGATGGGCTACAGCAGCAGAAGACCACACCGGGTACCACTCCTTTCAGCTAAGAACAGGAAACTGAGGCTACAATTTGTACAAGCTCATCGAAATTGGACAGTAGAAGATTGGAAAAACGTTTCTTGGTCTGATGAGTCTCGATTTCTGCTGCGACATTCGGATGGTAGGGTCAGAATTTGGCGTAAACAACATGAAAGCATGGATCCATCCTGCCTTGTATGGAGCATCTTTGGGATGTGCAGCCGACAAATCTGCGGCAACTGTGTGATGCCATCATGTCAATATGGACCAAAATCTCTGAGGAATGCTTCCAGCACCTTGTTGAATCTATGCCACGAAGAATTGAGGCAGTTCTGAAGGCAAAAGGGGGTCCAACCCGTTACTAGCATGGTGTACCTAATAAAGTGGCCGGTGAGTGTATATATATACTGTATATATATATATATATATATATATATATATATATATATATATGTCAGTGACACACACACACATATATATATATATCTTTTTATTGCATAGAGCTATAGATAGAAGATTAGCCGGTAATTCATTTGTCGGCTCCTGTAAAGTCAATGCAGAAGCTGACAGGATAGGAGACATGGTTTACATGCAGTAAATACTTGCAGAATAGTTTGATATAGAGATGAATGTGACCAATACAATTAGTATAGTGTGTGCAAGTTGTGGGATTTGTATGAATTTAATAAAATAATCTTTTCGGGGAAAAAAATGGTGTGGGCTTCCGTGCAATTTTCTGTGCCAGAGATGGAAAGCCAGCTACTGTGGGCCGATGTTTATAGCTTTGGAAGGGGTTAATACCGCTGGATCTTCCCAGGCTATGAATCTCAGCCCACAGCTGTATATTTAGCCTTTACTGGCTATTAAAATAGGGGGACCCCCAAAAAAGTGACGTGGGGTCCCCCTATAATTAATAGCCAGAAAAGGCTATGCAGACAGCTGTGGGCTGATATTCATAGCCTAGGAATGAACCATCGTTATTGCCCCCCCCCCGGCTACAAACACAACCTCACAGCCTCCCCAGAAATGGCACATCTCTGTGATGCACCAATGCTGGCACTTAGTCTCTCTCTTCTCACTGCCCTGTAGAGGTGGCATATGGGGTAATGGGGTAATAGGGGGATAATGTCACCTTTGTATTGTAAGGTGACATCAAGCCGGCTTAGTAACGAGGAGGTGTCAATAAGACACCTATTCATTACTAATACTAGAGTTATTAATGGGTTAAAAAAAGACACAGCCAGAAAAAAGTATTTTAATGAAATAAAACAATAAACACAGTTTGCCATCTTTATTGTTCTCCTAATCCATGCGGCGCCCTCGATCTCCTGTAAAAAATAAAAAATAAAAAACCAACAATATACCATACCTGTCCGGTGTTCAGTCCCATGCCGTAATCCATATCTGGGGGATATATAGTTTACAACCAGGAGCGGTGCTAATGCGACCGGCCTGGCTGTAAACCACTGATGAATGAATGAGAAGCTACCAGCGGCAGCATCAGTGACTAGCGCTGACGTCACTGATGTTGCGCACTTTCACAGCCTGATCTGCAGTGAACTCTAGACTGTGGGAAAATGTACTGGCCACAGTTTCACACAAAAACTTCAAAAATGGGCAGGGCAAAATTGTTGGCACCTTCAGCTTAACCCCCCCGTTTTCCACTCCCCTTCTTCCCAGAGCCATAACTTTTTTTTCTGTCAATATGGCCATTTGAGGGCGTGTTTTTTCCGCAAAGAGTTGTGTTTTTGAACAACACCATTGGTTTTACCATGTCATGTACTACAAAATGGGAAAAAAATTCCAAGTGCGTTGAAATTGAAAGAAAATGCAATACCACACTTGTTTTTTGTTTTGATTTTTTACTAGGTTCACTAAATGCTAAAACTGACATATCATTATGACATTATGATTCTCCACGTCATTATGAGTTCATAGACATCAAACATGTCTAGGTTCTCTGTTTTCTAAGGGGTGAAAAAAAATTCAAAATTTTGTAAAAAAAAAAAAAAATTGTGTAGTTTTCCGATACCCGTAGCGTCTCCATTTTTCGTGATCTGGGGTTGGGTGAAGGCTTATTTTTTTTGTGCCGAGCAGATATTTTTAATTATTCCATTTTGGTGCAGATATGATATTTTCATCGCTCATTATTGCATTTTAATGCAATGTCGCGGCGACCAAAAAAACGTAATTCTGGCGTTTTGACTTTTTTCTTGCTACACCATTTAAAGATTGGGTTAATCCTTTTTTATTGATAGAGCGAGCAATTCTGAATTTGTCGATTCCAAATATGTGTGTGTTTGATTTTAGTTTTATTGTTTTATTTTGAATGGGGCGATAGGGGGGTGATTTGAACTTTTATATTTTGTCATTTTTTTATATTTTCAAAAAGATTTTTTTTTTAACTTTTGGCATGCATCAATAGTCTCCATAGGAGACTAGAAGCTTCCACAACCCGATCGGCTCTGCTACATAGAGGTGATGTTCAGATCGCCTCTATGTAGTAGAATTGATCACTTGCTATGAGTGCCGACCACTGGGTGGTGCACACAGCAAGCCGGCACTGATCACCATAGAGGTTTACAGGAGACCTCAGGTTGTCATGCCAACATATCGGTGATCCACAATCACGTGTTGGGTATCACCGGTGTGCGTATTTCCGGCGCTAGTGCCGGAATTGCGATTTCAATGCCGCTGTCAGAGTTTGAGAGCGGACTTTAACTAGTTAGCAGCGGGTGGATCATGATTCCATCACAATTTTTTTTCATATGGTAAAAAAATAAAATAAAAAAGCACTATGTAGAAAAAATCATGAAAAAAACAACAAATGCACATTTTTATTACAATAAATAATTGTTATTAAATATAAATTCCAAAACATATATATATATATATATATATATATATATATATATATATATATATATATATATATATATATATATATATGTGTGTGTATATATATATGTAGATACATATATTTGGCATTATCACAAATATAAAACTACAATAAATTTCTAAGATCATTTATAATTATTGGTATGCACAGTAAAAATAAATAAATACTGCCGCATTTTTGTTAATTAAGCAGGCACCTACAAAAAACCTTGAACACCTACATCAAATAAAATAAATACGTTAAAAATTATGATTTGCTGCATTGCAAAGTGGAAGAAATTAAATTATTTTTAATCTTCATGTCCAAAATTAACCTGATTATCAAATGGCTTTACATATAAGATATGCACATACAAATCAATGGAGATATATGGGCAACTAACAGTGACATACTGCCAATAGCTACAGACCCTGTAATTACTAAGGGGCCTGTGAGTCAGGGGGTCCAGTGCCAGCACAGGCATCTGACTCACCCCATTCGGGATTGCTCTTTCACATGTATCGACAGCCTGGAAGATGATATAGTTGAAAGCAATGATGGAACAGGGAGCAATCATCTACCTCATCCATCATTCTCCCTCTACATCTAAACTCTGATTTATTGAGCAGGGCAGACTTTCAAAACACTTGCTGCCAATACCGGAACATTGGAGGAACGAGGATAGGTAAGTAGTGTTGAGCGATACCTTCCGATACTCAAAGGTATCGGTATCGGATGGGATCGGCCGATATCCAAAAAATATCGGATATCGCCAATACCGATACCCGATACCAATGCAAGTCAATGAGACACAAGTATCGGAAGCTATCCTGGATGGTTCCCAGGGTCTGAAGGAGAGGAAACTCTCCTTCAGACCCTGGGATCCATATTCATGTAAAAAATAAAGAATTAAAATAAAAAATATGGATATACTCACCCCTCCGGCGGCCCCTGGACCTTACCGATGTAACCGGCAGCCTCAGTTCCTAAGAATGAGGAGTTTAGGACCTTCGATGACGTCGCGGCTTGTGATTGGTCGCATGACCACTCATGTGACCGCTCACGCGACCAATCACAAGCCGCGACGTCATCGCAGGTCCTAAACTCCTCATTCTTAGGAACGGAGGCTGCCGGTTACATCAGTAAGGTCCAGGGGCCGCCGGAGGGGTGAGTATATCCATATTTTTTATTTTAATTCTTTATTTTTTACATGAATATGGATCCCAGGGCCTGAAGGAGAGTCTCCTCTCCTCCAGACCCTGGGAACCATACACTGGAAACTTCCGATTCCGATTTACGATATCACAAAAATATCGGAACTCGGTATCGGAAGTCCGATACAGCAAATATCGGCCGATACCCGATACTTGCGGTATCGGAATGCTCAACACTATAGGTAAGTATTTTTGTTTTTTTAATCAATGAGTACATTGTAGGGGCCTGTTTGGAGGGATATGTAGTTGGTGGGGGGGTGTATTATACTAAATGGAATTCTATGTGGGGGCATTATACAATATAGAAGGCTTTGTGGGGCCTATTATACAATATTGATGGCTATGTGTGGCCCATTATACTATAGGGATGGCCACGTGAGGCCCAATATACTATTTGGAAGGCTATTTTGACTCCCATTCTAGTAAATGAAGGGCTATGTAGGAACCATTATAATATCTGAAGAGCTATATGGGGCCATTGTACTGTTTGCAAGACTGTGTGTGGGTTCATTTTAATATTTGGAGGGCTATTAGGGGCCATTATACTGTATGCAATCAATTATACGGTGTGGAGGTTTTTGTTGAGTCAAAGAATCTGTGGGTGCCATTATGCTGTTTGGAATGCTGTGCGGGAATCACTATACTGTTTGGATGGTTGTGTTGATGCCATCATACTGTCTGGAGGGTTGTGTTGGGGTCATTATACTGTAGGGAGGACCATTCTGCTGTATGGCGTGCTATGTGGAAACCATTGGTCTGTTTGGAGGGCTTGTGGGGACATTATACAGTGTGCAGTGTTGTGTTGGGGCCATCACACTGTTTGGAGAGTAGTATTGGGACCATCATACTGTGTGCAGGTGTGCACTGGCCATTATACTGTATTGAGGGCTATGTGGGAGATATCACATTGTCTGGAGGGCTGTGTTGGGGTCATAGTTGAGGCATCATACTGTTTGTGGGTCACCATACTTTGCCATTGGGCTACAGTAGGGTCATCATATTGTGCGTGTAGAAGGGAACTGTGTAGGAATTCACTGTGGTGGTATCATACTGTGTTTGGTGGGCATTTTTGTTGGTATCATACTTTATGGGGGCAATCAAAGGGGAATCTAGGGGCTTCAATAGGAGGATAATTACTATGTAAGGGCTGCAAAGTTGTGAGATATACTGTTCTGTGACTCCGCCATAAAAATTGTTATAAAACATTACTAAGCTTGACCGAATGTTATCTATATAGCTATCATGACATTATACTATTTTTTATTATACAGTTTTCGAATGTATCTACTTTCCTACATCTGAGAACAACAGATATGGTCCACATAGATTTTCCATTTTGAAATATATTTTGACCTGCACTATGGTAGATTTTTGACAGGAAATAAATCTAAGTGTGTATACGACCTACTCCGTTTAACAAAATTAGGTCAAATGGTGAAGGTAGTAATTTTTTCTTTAGAGGTTAGTAAGCAGATGGAAAAAACTAGTGTACACAGGGTAAAACCTATGAATTTGTGACTAGTCAAATAAATTAGCCATTTAAACATACAGACAAGACATTCACAAGACATGAATCAAATTGATGTGTTTTCCTATTCCTTCAAAACCAGCAACATGCATCATACTCACAAGTGCATGTCAACTGCATTACTGGGTAATTACTACAAGATGCAGCAACTCATGGATATTAAAATCTTCTCCAAGTCACTATGGTGCACAATTACAAATAATTATTTAGAAATAATAAAAAATGCCATAGAAAGAAAACTGCTACCTTAACAATTATTACAGTATTCTGATGAAAATCTATTAATGAAATCACCATACTGTACTATTTTATTGACGCAAACAATCAAAAGGCTATTACTTCATATTAAATGGTTACTCGGAAAAATAAAAGTTATTCCCTATCCATAAGTGCTTGGTCAATACCAGAGCTCAATAGAAATCAACACTGAGAAGTGAGAGGAAAAACATTAACCATCCGGCTTCACAGAGATATAGAGCTCACTGGTATCTTAATGTTTTGTAGGTGGATGCCAAGGAAAGGAATTTGGATTTGCAAGAAGAGCTTTCTAGTTCAAGTTACAGGAAAGATATATATCTTGGTACCGTGTTAGCCAGTAGATAGAAAAATATTTAGAATTGAAAGTCCTCAGTGGTTAATACCTTTTAATGGCTAACCGAAAAGATGGTAACAAATTGAAAGCTTTCGAGACTACACAGGTCTCTTCATCAGGCAAAGACTAAAAGAAATTCTGAAGAATCACATATTTATGCACAACATAGCACAGGAAACAAAACTAAAAAAAAACCATGGATAAGACAGGTGACAAGAAGCAGAATTACCATGAGTGATAAACAGTTATGTCTTAAATATTGGGCCAGTTCTAAGATAAGGAATGTTTTACTGTCCTCTGATTGGGGTCTGGTTCTGTTGTGATGACCCTACATGATCTGAGGGGCAAGTTCCTTAGTTGGTGTAAAAAGACATAAATCCATGCGACACATTCATTCCTGCAGTGAGACTGTCAAAGGACGTCATCAGCTTATACTCCCAAACTCTTCTGTCTCTCTTAGCTTTGAAGCTACCTTTTAACACAAGTAATTTCATATTCATAATGTTATGATTTGGGAGAAAAAAATGTATTGCCACAGGTAGATCCATTCTTTTTTCTCTTATTGAGTGGTGGTGGAATCCAAGGAATCTCCTGCTACATTACAAAGCTAAAGAAGAAAATAACCGGGTGCCTCTATTAGTTACCTACAATCCAAATCTGGAGCTGCACGGAAATTACAACCTTTACTACAAAAAGATGCCCGATTACAATCCATTTTTCCAGACCCCCCACTACTGTGTTTTAGGCAGCCCCCAAATCTAAGAAGCATCATTGTCAAGAGCTCCCTGTCCTCTCCAACAGCTGCAGGTACCTTTCCTTGCAATCAGAAAAATTGTAAAACCTGTCCATTTATAATGACCACGGACAAGATAAAGATCCCCAATTCACATCAGGACTACAAGATACCAGGTACTTTCAGCTGCGACACTTCTAATGTGGTGTACCTAATTATTTGTACTAAATGTCCAACTGGGGGTCTGTATGTGGGGGAGACAGGGCAAAAGCTTAGAACAAGAATGAATTCTCACCGCCACACAATAAGAGAAAAAAGAATGGATCTACCTGTGACAATACATTTTTGTGATTCTTCAGAATTTCTTTTAGTCTTTGCCTGATGAAGAGACCTGTGTAGTCTCAAAAGCTTGCAATTTGTTACCATCTTTTCAGTTAGCCATTAAAAGGTATCAACCACTGAGGACTCTTAATTCTAAATATTTTTAGTTCAAGTTACTGAAGGACCCTATGCTAAATATTTACACGTTACTGAGGTTGAAAAAAAGAGATGCTTGCTGATAAGTTTTAGCTTTAAATGAAGCTTTATTGGCAAGTCTATTTTCGTAAATTCTTATATTCTTTATAAAATAAAAATTCTGGAGCATCTTTTCTCAGAACTCTACTTGGAGATGGATGGGGGAGTTTGCATCGCATAGTCTGACTTTATCCAGTCACTTTCTGCTGTGTGGTTCAAATGTTTAAAATCTGTTTGTCTATTTGTAGATGTCATTAAATAAATAATTTTTAGAATTTTTTCTTTACAGTTTTTGTCTTTACATCCCATATTTTATTCATTTAAAATTGAATATAAAAAGTGTAGCTATAATCCTGCCAAGAAGAACAGTTTCAGAACTTTTTCCACTTTTTGGCTACGGTCTCACTTTCAGTATATGGTCAGTATTTCACATCAGTATTTATAAGCCAAAACTAGGAGTGGGTAAAAAATGCAGAAGTGTGACGTGTTTCTATTATACTTTTTCTCTGATAGGGCAGCATGGGCTCACTGTTTAGCACTGCAGCCTTGCAGCGCTGGAGGCCTGGGTTCAAATCCCACCAAGAACAACATCTGCAAGGAGTTTGTATGTTCTCCCTGTATTTGCATGGGTTTCTTCCGGGTTCTTTGGTTTCCTCCCACATTCCAAAGACATACTGATAGGGAATTTAGATTGTGAGCCCCATTATGGGCAGCGATGATAAGGTGTGCAAATTGTGAAGCGCTGCAGAATATGTTGGGGCTATATAAATAAAGAGATTATTATTATGATTGTTCCTCACCTGGTTTTGGCTTACAAATAATGATGTTTAATATTGAACAAACACTGATAGTGTGACTGTATGTGACTGAATGTAACTCATAATCTTTACAAAGCCATCGAAAAAAAAATCCTGTAATAATTTTGAGGACCAAAATAACAATAATAATACAACTAAAATAATGTGGTTGCATAAATGTGAGCGTCCTCTTATAATTGGGGATATGCTTGTGTTCAGAACTAGCCTAATATATTTAAACTAATGTTAAATAATAGTCACTACACAGATGCCATCATTTAAAGGGAACCTGTCAGCAGGATTGTGCACAGTAACCTACACACACTGTCAAGTCAACATCGTTATACTGATTACAATGATGCCTTGGTTGATGAAATCCATCTTATGGTTGTTCTTTGATCTTTACTGATCCTTCACTGACCTGCCCCTAGTTTGCATAATGAATACCTAACATACTGAAATAAAACCCTTCTGCAGGCGGATGCCAGCCGTGTCACCTGCTATGCAGCATAATCGCATGGTTAGTGTAGCAATATTACATTTTCTTCATGTTATCCAGCTAGGGGAAAAAAAAACTTAAAAATGGCAGCTATCTGTTTCGATAGCTCTGATCGAATAGCTGCTACTGTGCATGCGCCGGCACCGCCATCTTACTGGAGAAGAAAAAAAATCCTTCTCCAAGATGACGCCACCTGAGCCTGTGCAGTAGTCCAAAGCTTTGATCCAAGAGCTGCTACAGTGCAGGCACCATCTTGGAGGAGGAATTTTTCTTTTCTTATCCAGTAAGATGGCGCCGCCGGCACATACGCAGTAGCAGCTATCGGATCACAACTATCAACACCGATAGCTGCTACAGTGCAAGCCCGGTGGGGGCCATTTTCAAATTGTTTTATTTTCCCTAGCTGGATAACGTCAAGAAAATGTATTATCGCCACACTATCCACGTGATTACACTAACCCCGTATTAGAGCATGATCATATCATTAACTACAAACTGAAAATAAAAATTAAAGAACAACCCCAATCTGGAAGAAGATTCTCAGGAAGATCTAGGTCTGACCCACAGATCTTAAATTCTCATTTACATAGTAAAAAAAATTGGATTTTTCTGGACTTAGGCTGGTTTCACACTTGCGTTTTTGTCTGCATGCGTTTTTTAAAAAAAACGCATGTGTGAAAAACGCATGTAAACGCGGTAAAACGCATGCGTTTTTTAGACGCATGCGTTTTTATAGAAAAACACAAGAAAACACAAGAAAACACAAGAAAAAACAAGAAAACCCTAACCCTACCCCTACCCCTAACCCTAACCCTAAACGTGACTGAAATACGTGGCACTGAAATACGTGCAACTGAAATACGTGGTACTTAAATACGTGGCACTCAAATACGTGGCACGTGGCACTTAAATACGTGGCATGTGGCACTTAAATATGTGCCACGTGGCACTTAAATACGTGGCACGTGGCACTTTAATACGTGGCACGTGGCACTTAAATATGTGGCACGTGGCACTTAAATACGTGGCACGTGGCACTTTAATACGTGGCACGTGGCACTTAGATATGTGGCACGTGGCACTTAAATACGTGGCACGTGGCATACGTGGCACTGAAATACGTGATACGTGGCACTTAAATATGTGCCACGTGGCACTTAAATACGTGGCACTTTAATACGTGGCACATGGCACTTAAATATGTGGCACGTGGCACTTAAATACGTGGCACGTGGCATACGTGGCACTGAAATACGTGATACGTGGCACTTAAATACGTGGCAATATGACTGTCAGAAAATGTTCATTAAACGGTTAGGGGTGAGGTTAGGGGTAGAGTTAGGGTTAGGGTTTGGATCCCTTTATCACTTTGATGGTGGTGGGTGGCTTTTCAGTGTGTTTTCTGGTTTTTTTCTATAAAAACGCATGCGTTTTTAGCGCAAACAAACGCATGTGCTTAAAAACGCATGCGTTTACATAGACAGCAATGCATTTTTTTGCCGCGAAAAAACGCATGCGTTTTTTCGCGGCAAAAAAACGCGCAAGAAAATACTGCAGGTAGCATTTTTGAAAATGAACGCATGCAGACAAAAAACGCATGCGTTTGAAAACGCGACCAAACGCATGTGCAAAAAAACGCATGCGTTTTCAATGTTAAATATAGGAAAAAAAACGCATGCGTTTTTTGTGCAAAAAACGCTGCAGACAAAAACGCAAGTGTGAAACCAGCCTAAGACATTGGATCATTTTATTCAACTTTCTATGACCTTGATGTCCATATACAGTACATAGATGGTTTAGGAGAGTCCTGACAAATTTCCCTTAATGTAAAGCTCCTCAGATATCAAATTCAGTGCAAGCGATCACTTTAACATGGTTGCTGAGCACGTTTCATCATATTTTTCAACTTTTTAATTTGTCCAGAAATAAACATGTATCATTTTATATGTGTATTTGTAGACACATATAATAGTACTGTAGTAAAGAACTTTAATGCATCCCACTCTTAGCTGTTTGCAGAAGTAGCCAGTCTAACTTTGTAATGATGATATTTGTTTTATTGATCGGATAACCTGAGCATGTTTTCCTTCAGTCTAAGTAAGTGACCTTAATGTTTTCACAGAATTTAAAAGGTTAATTTGTATGTTACAAGTGTTAACTCTGTGTTTATTTTCCTCCAACCTTTGGTTTTATAATAAGTATATTAACGTTTCCAGCAGTGTCTTTGCTGTAACACTGTGGGTGACCTAAATATTAATCCAGACATACAGAAGCTGTGTGGTCTGGGCAAGTTGATGTTGTAATTGAACAGCGGAACAGGTATTTTTCTAGTTTAGTTGATAAATGAGAAAAATAGGCCATGTTGTTTTGCTAAACAAACTAAGGTCAAAATGACCATAGATGAGGATTATAGAGGACGATGAAAGTGGGAAGTTCTGGTTGAGTGCCTTTAACTCTGAAAACAACATAAAATAGCAAATTACATTGATTGAACATGATACATTACAGTCATGTGGACATCACAACATTCGATCCCCATGCATCTGTTCAACTAAATTTTTCAACATTTGCTTTCCATTAGATTTTGAAATAAGGCAACAAGGAATGTCTTTCAGTGCAGTGTGTAGGCCACAGTAAACTTTGCAAACAATATTAATAAATCTTACAATGTACATGATGGCAATTCAATCAGAAAAGTTTCTTCCCTGAACTCTTTTTACAAAATTGGAGGCATGCAATTTTTCACTATGTTACATGAAACAACATCAATTTCATGCATAAGCTCCATATATTATTGACTTAGAAAACTTATTTGTTGCTTTCAAATGCATAGCTCCAGACAGTCCCAGATTCAGCAGGATTGTTTATTTCTTTGCACTTGCATACTGAGGTAAAAAGGCAGATTTTTTTCCCTTTAAAACTAGTAAAAAAAATATATGCACCAAAATTGTTGGTGTGTTATTCATTTACAAAAAATATATGCAATTGCAAAATTTTCATTTTTTCTTTTGGTGTCTCCCCAGCTCTTGAATCCACAGCTTCAAACATCTCAGGAAGGAGCTAAAGCTGCTGAGGCACAAGCTCTGGTGGTATATCGAGAAGAATTTTGTGTACTTGATCTGTATTGCAGACTCTGACTCCACAGGCAAATTGTACTGATAAATTGTGCAGAGTATTTGAATGTCCCTGGACTCTAGGGGGAGAATTGCAATTTTTTTCTTCATATAAAATTGTTAAAAAATAATGAAAAAAACACTTAAAACATTTTCAGTTTTAATTAACATTTTTAGTTTTAAATAATAATCACAAATCAGCAAATAACATGGACATAGTTGGTGTCCTTGTAATTGAAACGACCGGCACAACACAGCAATCAGATTTTTTAGCAGATTTTGGGTTGCAATGTAGTGCCTAGTGTCAGAAAGCTGGGTTTGCATCCTAGGCCATGGGTCTTCCAACAGTTCAATGCCCCTGCAGATACTTAAAGAAGCCCCCAGAAATTGATAGAAACAAAGCACTGGAGAGTTCTGAAGTGGCCAGTAATGAGTCCAGATCTAAATCTCATTGAACACCTGTAGAGAGATCTTAAAATTGCTGTTGGGAGAATATGAGAGACGTGGAACAGTTTGCCAAAGAAGAGTGATTAAAAATTCCAGTTGTGAGTAGTGTTGAGCGATACCGTCCGATACTTGAAAGTATCGGTATCGGAAAGTATCGGCCGATACCGGCAAAGTATCGGATCCAATCCGATACCGATACCCGATACCAATACAAGTCAATGGGACTCAAGTATCGGACGGTATTCCTGATGGTTCCCAGGGTCTGAAGGAGAGGAAACTCTCCTTCAGGCCCTGAAATCCATATAAATGTGTAAAAGAAAGAATTAAAATAAAAAATATCGCTATACTCACCTGTCCGACGCAGCCTGGACCTCAGCGAGGGAACCGGCAGCGTTGTTTGTTTAAAATTCGCGCTTTTACTTGGTTACGTGAAGTCCCGGCTTGTGATTGGTCAGGGCGGCCATGTTGCCGGGACGCGGACCAATCACAGCAAGCCGTGACGAAATTACGTCACGGCTTGCTGTGATTGGTCCGCGTCCCGGCAACATGGCCGCCATTAACCAATCACAAGCCGTGACGTCACGGGAGGCTGGACACGCGCGCTTTTTAAAAAGCGCGCGTGTCCAGCCTCCAGTGACGTCCCGGCTTATGATTGGTCACGGCGCCATGTTGCCGGGACGCGGACCAATCACAGCAAGCCGTGACGAAATTACGTCACGGCTTGCTGTGATTGGTCCGCGTCCCGGCAACATGGCCGCCATTAACCAATCACAAGCCGTGACGTCACGGGAGGCTGGACACGCGCGCTTTTTAAAATGGGCGCGTGTCCAGCCTCCCGTGACGTCCCGGCTTGTGATTGGTTGCGCCGCGGTCAACCAATCACAAGCCGGGAGGCTTGTATAATACATCAGCTGAGAGGTGATACATGGGAATGTGAGACACATCCTGCAAATTCGACCAAACTTATTATGCAATAATTGATGTTTTGACAACATTGGCAGTTTCCCCTTGTTTGGTTTAGTTCATCCTCACTCATTTTGTGCGCCGCGGTCAACCAATCACAAGCCGGGAGGCTGGACACGCGCGCATTTTAAAATTTTAAAATGGGCGCGTGTCCAGCCTCCCGTGACGTCCCGGCTTGTGATTGGTTGCGCCGCGGTCAACCAATCACAAGCCGGGAGGCTGGACACGCGCGCATTTTAAAATTTTAAAATGCGCGCGTGTCCAGCCTCCCGGCTTGTGATTGGTTGATCGCGGCGCAACCAATCACAAGCCGGGACGTCACGGGAGGCTGGACACGCGCCCATTTTAAAATGCGCGCGTGTCCAGCCTCCCGTGACGTCACGGCTTGTGATTGGTTGCGTCTCCCATGTGACTGCGACGCAACCAATCACAAAGCCGGGACGTAATTTTAAAATCCTTAAGGACCTGAAATTACGTCACGGCTTGCTGTGATTGGTTGCGTCGCCCATGTGACTGCGACGCAACCAATCACAACGCCGGAACGTAATTTTAAAATCCTGAAGGACCTGAAATTACGTCACGGCTTGCTGTGATTGGTTGCGTCCCGGTCACATGGGCGGCACGCAACCAATCACAAGCCGGGACTCACGTAAAGGAAAGAAAAGCGCGAATTTTAAACAAAGAACGCTGCCGCTTCCCTCGGTAAGGTGCAGGCTGCGTCGGAGAGGTGAGTATAGCAATATTTTTTATTTTAATTCTCTCTTTTACACATTTTTACATTAATGTTGTTTCGATACCGATACCCGATATCACAAAAATATCGGATCTCGGTATCGGAATTCCGATACAGCAAGTACTTGCAGTATCGGAATGCTCAACACTAGTTGTGAGGTATAAGAAGCCTGTTATTGGTTAAAACAAGTGATTGACTAAATTTATTTATTCCAAATGGCATGCTTCCAGAGCCTATTATGACTGACCGGCTGCTCTCCTGATCTCACTGTAGAGCTGAGTATGGTTACAACTAACAATTCAGCTTCCATCTTACAAGCAGCCAGGGTAAATGAAAGGGAGTACAGCAGGGCTGAGCTTTGTCTCATGGCACAAACATCCACTACTGTAGCTTTCCTATTATATTGCTGTCAGTTCATCTATGCTCCTCTCAGAAGTATCATTTCTCCTTGTGGAGATCGACATGCTAAGCAAGCCGAGATGAGGAGACTTAAAGCCGCGATTTGACTTGTAGGATTGCTACCTTCCAATAGGTGGCACTAGAATTCTAGCCCTCTTCCTCTCTGAAGAGACAATTTGCATAATTAGCATATTACCCAGAGTGGCATTGTGGCTTTAAGTCTCCTCATCTCGGCTTGCTTAGCATGACGATCTCTGCAAGGAGAAATTATACTTCTTGGATAAATGTCTGACGCCTCTCACACAGCCAAACCAGATCTCCGCTTTGCACTGACGAGGGGCAGTACCCCGAAACACACTGTCTGCAATTTGAGATTCTGGTTTGGCTATTATCGTAGGTCATGTGACAAGGCTCTTTAGAGGGTCAACATTGACTTGTAGGATTGCTACCTTCCAATAGGTGGTGCTAGAGTTCTAGCTCTCTTACTCTCTGAAGAGACAATTTGCATAATTAGCCCCTTCAGAAGTGCTACTTATTTGCACACAACTCTACAGTTAGGTCAGAAGAGCAGACTGTCGGTCATTTTATGACTCACACTGGTAACTACCCCTTTCATTTAAAATAATGCCTGGAAGCAGATTCTCTGAGAGATTTGTATCCGACCCATAGATCTTAGCAGCTCAATTATATATTAAGAAAAATATGGATTTTTCTGGAATAAGACATCAGATTGCAGATATAAAGTTACCATTTTATTCAACTTTCTGTGGCCTATATGCCTGTTTAGGAAGGCTGATCTTTCTGACAGATTATTTTTAAAATGCTAGCACAGGTTAGCGAGTGAAAAGGAATTTTGCTGAAATCACATATACAAAAGCTGGCATTGTGTTGTAATTTCCATCTAAGCTGAACAAAATTACCGTATGAAAACTGATGGACAAACAAATCCCATTGTTTCCAATGGGCTCTGTATCCTTGTCCATGGCATGACTTGTTGTATTGGAGAAATCTAGTGACGATCTGGAGGCTGGGTAAAAATGTTTTATGTAACTAAGGTATGCAGCATTGGACCAGCGCCGGGGAGTACAGTGCCTAAAAGTAGTATTCAACCCCCGGCAGATTTAGAAGGTTTAATAAGATGCAAATAAGTTAGAGCCTTCAAACTTCAAACAAGAGCAGGATTTATTAACAGATGCATAAATCTTACAAACCAAAAAGTTTTGTTGCTCAGTTAAATTTTTATAAATTTTAAACATAAAAGTGTGGGTCAATTATTATTCAACCCCTAGGTTTAATATTTTGTGGAATAACCTTTGTTTGCAATTACAGCTAATAATCGTCTTTTATAAGACCTGATCAGGCCGGCACAGGTCTCTGGAGTTATCTTGGCCCACTCCTCCATGCAGATCTTCTCCAAGTTATCTAGGTTCTTTGGGTGTCTCATGTGGACTTTAATCTTGAGCTCCTTCCACAAGTTTTCAATTGGGTTAAGGTCAGGAGACTGACTAGGCCACTGCAACACCTTGATTTTTTGCCTCATGAACCAGGCCTTGGTTTTCTTGGCTGTGTGCTTTGGGTCGTTGTCTTGTTGGAAGATGAAATGACGACCCATCTTAAGATCCTTGATGGAGGAGCGGAGGTTCTTGGCCAAAATCTCCAGGTAGGCCGTGCTATCCATCTTCCCATGGATGCGGACCAGATGGCCAGGCCCCTTGGCTTAGAAACAGCCCCACAGCATGATGCTGCCACCACCATGCTTGACTGTAGGGATGGTATTCTTGGGGTCGTATGCAGTGCCATCCAGTCTCCAAACGTCACGTGTGTGGTTGGCACCAAAGATCTCGATCTTGGTCTCATCAGACCAGAGAACCTTGAACCAGTCAGTCTCAGAGTCCTCCAAGTGATCATGAGCAAACTGTAGACGAGCCTTGACATGACGCTTTGAAAGTAAAGGTACCTTACGGGCTCGTCTGGAATGGAGACCATTGTGGTGGAGTACGTTACTTATGGTATTGACTGAAACCAATGTCCCCACTGCCAAGAGATCTTCCCGGAGCTCCTTCCTTGTTGTCTTTGGGTTAGCCTTGACTCTTCGGACAAGCCTGGCCTTGGCACGGGAGGAAACTTTCAAAGGCTGTCCAGGCCGTGGAAGGCTAACAGTAGTTCCATAAGCCTTCCACTTCCAGATGATGCTCCCAACAGTGGAGACAGGTAGGCCCAACTCCTTGGAAAGGGTTTTGTACCCCTTGCCAGCCTTGTGACCCTCCACGATCTTGTCTCTGATGGCCTTGGAATGCTCCTTTGTCTTTCCCATGTTGACCATGTTTGAGTGCTGTTCACAAGTTTGGGGAGGGTCTTAAATAGTCAGAAAAGGCTGGAAAAAGAGATAATTAATCCAAACATGTGAAGCTCATTGTTCTTTGTGCCTGAACTACTTCTTAATACTTTAGGGGAACCAAACAGAATTCTGGTGGGTTGAGGGGTTGAATAATAAATGACCCTCTGAAAAAACTTTTCCCAATTTAAAAAAAAAATAAACAAAGAAATAACATTCTTTTTTGCTGCAGTGCATTTCACACTTCCAGGCTGATCTACAGTCCAAATGTCACAATGCCAAGTTAATTCCAAATGTGTAAACCTGCTAAATCTGCAGGGGGTTGAATACTACTTGTAGGCACTGTAAATGAAGAAATAACCTTTATCGCAACTGATTCATTTTTGCATTTGGAATTCTGCAGAAAAGCATGGAGCGTATAGTTCAAATATAATAAACAATGCTTTATTCAAAATACAAGAGGCATTCACATATAAATAAATAATGCTGACAATTTGTTGTATATTTTACAAAAAAAACTGTATGTTAGTACTAAAATATAAAGCATATCTTAACCAGCATTACCATAGGATCCATACATGCACTATATGCACTATCTTACCAATTATTTTTCATTAGTGATGGGCGAACACTAAAATGGATTTTCCTGGGAAATATGTTAAGGAACATCCTTTCCAGGGTAATGATTTGTATGTAAGGCAAAATAAATAACCCAAAGCAAAAAATGTTCCTCCACCACTTGGGCTATGTTCACACGTAGCGTTTTTGATGCGTTTTTCAACTTTTGCATTGCTTTCAACCAAGACAAATGCATTCACTGGGAAATGTCATTGTAACATTTTACAACCCTATTTGGCCATGTGGTGTGTAACACATCACCAGACACATCCTGTATCATTTATGAAGGAGGGACTCTGAAAGTAACAAAGTCTATTTTTATAGGGCCAGCAGTCGGCCCTCACTATACTTCGAGAGCCATCAACCAGCTGTGCTTTGTTGTTCCCATTATTAAACAGTGGGTCCCTTATACTGTTATTGCATATGCAGTGAGTCGCAGGGCTGCCCAAAATTTGGACGCACACCACAATGACCCATTGATGAAACATCGTGGATGACAGCATGCAACCAAAATTCCCAGTATTCATTTTACTCCCAAACTGTTTGCTTATGCATTGAATGCAAGGCCTACCCTGCGCCAAAGCAACATGCACCCCAATAAGCCTTTGAACCCACATACTGGATGGCCACAGGAAAAACAAGTTCACATTATTCATTTGGTACTCCCATACTGTTTGCTTATGCATTGAATGCAATGCCTGTCCTGCCCCAAAGTTAAACGCACCCCAATAAGCCTTTGTACCAAGATACTGAATGGCCACATGAAAACAAAGTTCCCTTTATTAGTCATTTGGTACTCCCATAAAGTTTGCCCATGAAGTGAATGCAAGGCCTGCCCCAAATTTGCATGGGCCCTAATCCACCTTGGAATAAATGTGGATGATGGCCTCCAAAAAATGTTTTCCCTGTTTAAAGGAGCGGGTCTCCTATACTTTTAATGCCCATGCAGTAAGTGTATGGGCTGACAAACATTTCCCCCGGAGGGTACACATCAACATACTGTGTAAACATTTTTATTTACAGGCATCATAAACACCCTTGAAAAAAAATAACTTGGCTCTTGCATCACAGAACACGTTCACCATGGTGATCTATTGGTGGTGTCTGAAGAGACGTGGAGGATGGTCTCCTAAAAAGTATTTTCCCAATTTAAAGGAGCGAGTCTCCTATACTTTTAATGCCCATATACTAAGTGTATGGGCTGACAAACATTTCCCCCTGGGGGGTACTGTTGTGAACTATACTTTTTGGCTCCCTCTTGTGGTCTCTAGTGATTTGGCACTTGGATTGTCTTTTACCAGGTTTGTGCTCACCTGCTTCGTTAGGCCTGGGGTGTTGCTATTTAAACTTCCTGGATTCTCAATCCAGTGCCTGGCTTCGTTGTATTCAGTTCACTTCTGTTTGCTCCTGTCTTCAGGTCCTGGTTCTTTGCAAGATAAGCTAAGTCCTGCTTTCATACTCTTGATCATTTGCATTGTTCATATTTTTTGTCCAGCTTGTACAATATGTGATTCCTGTTATTGCTGGAAGCTCTAGGGGGGCTGATATTCTCCCCCCACACCGTCAGTCGGTTTGGGGGTTCTTGGATATTCAGCGTGGATATTTTGCAGGGTTTTTTGCTGACCATATAAGTCTTCTTACTATATTCTGCTATTAGTCAGTGGGCCTCTCTTTGCTAAATCTAGTTCATTCTTACGTTTGTCCTTTCTTCTTACCTCACCGTTATTATTTGTTGGGGGCTTGTATTACTTTGGGGTCTTTTCTCTGGAGGCAAGAGAGGTCTTATTTTCCCTGATAGGGGTAGTTAGTTCTCCAGCTGGCGCGAGACGTCTAGAATCAACGTAGGCACGTTCCCCGGCTGCTGTTAGTGTTTGCGCTAGGATCAGGTATATGGTCAGCCTAGTTACCACTTCCCTATGAGCTGGTATTTATGTTTTGCAGACTTTGCTGTAATCTTGAGGTCCCCTGCCATTGGGATCATAACAGTAAGCCAGGCCCTAAATAGTTAATGCATTGCTGGTGGGATTAAAAGAAAAGAAGTTCTGAGTTTTTTTCTTTTTTTCTTCCTCCCCTTTATCTCTGAGTGGCTTGAAGCTTTGCTGCAGACATGAATGTTCAGACCTTGATTACTAGTGTGGATCAGCTTGCTGCACGTGTGCAGGGCATTCAGGATTTTGTTGTTAGCAGTCCTATGTCAGAGCCTAAGATACCTATTCCTGAGCTGTTCTCTGGAGATCGATTTAAATTTAGGAATTTTAGGAATAATTGTAAATTGTTTCTATCTTTGAAACCTCGTTCGTCTGGAGATTCAGCTCAGCAAGTTAAAATTATTATCTCCTTCTTGCGTGGCGACCCTCAGGATTGGGCTTTCTCGTTAGCGCCAGGAGATCCTGCATTGGCGGATGTTGATGCATTTTTTCTGGCACTCGGATTGCTTTATAAGGAGCCTAATCTTGAAATTCAGGCAGAAAAAGCTCTACTGGCCATCTCTCAGGGCCAGGATGAAGCTGAGGTGTACTGCCAAAAATTTCGGAAATGGTCCGTGGTTACTCGATGGAATGAATGTGCTCTGGCCGCAAATTTCAGAAATGGCCTTTCTGAAGCCATTAAGAATGTGATGGTGGGTTTTACAATTCCTACAAGTCTGAATGATTCTATGGCACTGGCTATTCAGATTGATCGGCGTTTGCGGGAGCGCAAATCCGCTAAACCTCTGGCGGTGTTGTCTGAACAGACACCTGTCTCAATGCAATGCGATAGAATCCTGACTAGAACCGAACGACAAAATCATAGACGTCAGAATGGGCTGTGTTTTTACTGTGGTGATTCTACACATGTTATATCAGCATGCTCTAAACGCCTAACCAAGGTTGTCAGTCCTGTCACCATTGGTAATTTGCAGCCTAAATTTATTTTGTCTGTGACTTTAATTTGTTCATTGTCTTCCTACCCTGTTATGGCATTTGTGGATTCAGGTGCTGCCCTGAGTCTTATGGACTTGTCGTTTGCCAAGCGCTGCGGTTTTGTCCTGGAGCCTTTAAAGGTTCCGATTCCTCTCAGAGGAATTGATGCTACGCCACTGGCGGAAAATAAACCGCAGTATTGGACACAAGTGACCATGTGCATGACTCCTGAACATTGGGAGGTGATTCGTTTTCTTGTTTTGCATAAAATGAATGATTTGGTCGTTTTAGGTCTGCCATGGTTACAGACCCATAATCCTGTTTTGGATTGGAAGGCTATGTCTGTCTCAAGTTGGGGTTGTCAGGGAATTCATTGCGATTCTTCGCCGGTGTCTATTGCTACTTCTACTCCTTCAGAAGTTCCTGATTATTTGTGTGACTATCAGGATGTATTCAGTGAGTCCAGGTCCAGTGCTCTTCCTCCTCATAGGGACTGTGACTGCGCTATAGATTTGATTCCTGGCAGTAAATTTCCTAAGGGACGATTATTTAATTTGTCTGTACCCGAGCATGCCGCGATGCGTTCTTATGTCAAGGAGTCTTTGGAGAAGGGGCATATTCGTCCATCCTCTTCCCCTCTCTGTGCGGGATTCTTTTTTGTAGCCAAGAAAGACGGGTCTTTGAGACCTTGTATAGACTATCGGCTTCTGAATAAAATCACTGTTAAGTTTCAGTATCCGTTGCCGCTATTGTCAGACTTGTTTGCTCGGATTAAGGGCGCCAAGTGGTTCACCAAGATAGATCTTCGTGGTGCGTACAACCTTGTGCGCATTAGGCAGGGAGATGAATGGAAAACTGCATTCAATACGCCCGAAGGTCATTTTGAATACTTGATGATGCCCTTTGGGCTCTCTAATGCCCCTTCAGTGTTTCAGTCCTTTATGCATGATATCTTCCGGAAGTATCTGGATAAATTTTTGATTGTGTATCTTGATGATATTCTAGTTTTCTCGGATGATTGGGATTCTCATGTAAAGCAGGTCAGCATGGTGTTTCAGGTTTTGCGTGATAACGCTTTGTTTGTGAAGGGCTCAAAGTGTCTCTTTGGAGTGCAGAAGGTTTCCTTTTTGGGTTTTATTTTCTCCCCTTCTGCCGTGGAGATGGACCCAGTCAAGGTCCGAGCTATTCATGATTGGACTCAGCCCACGTCTGTTAAGAGTCTTCAGAAGTTCTTGGGGTTCGCTAATTTCTACCGTCGCTTTATCGCTAATTTTTCTAGCGTTGTTAAACCTTTGACGGATATGACCAAGAAAGGTTCTGATGTGGCTAATTGGGCTCCTGCAGCCGTGGAGGCCTTCCAGGAGCTGAAGCGCCGGTTTACTTCGGCGCCTGTTTTGTGCCAGCCTGATGTCTCACTTCCCTTTCAGGTTGAAGTGGATGCTTCTGAGATCGGTGCTGGGGCTGTTTTGTCGCAGAGAGGCTCTGGTTGTTCTGTGATGAGACCATGTGCCTTTTTCTCTAGGAAGTTTTCGCCTGCTGAGCGGAACTATGATGTTGGTAATCGGGAGTTGTTGGCCATGAAGTGGGCATTTGAGGAGTGGCGTCATTGGCTCGAGGGTGCTAAGCATCGTGTGGTGGTCTTGACTGATCACAAAAATCTGATGTATCTCGAGTCTGCTAAGCGCCTGAATCCTAGACAGGCTCGTTGGTCATTGTTTTTCTCTCGTTTTGACTTTGTGGTCTCATACCTGCCTGGTTCGAAGAATGTTAAGGCTGATGCTCTCTCTAGGAGCTTTGTGCCTGACTCTCCTGGAGTCTCGGAGCCAGCTGGTATTCTTAAAGAGGGAGTGATCGTGTCGGCCATATCTCCGGATTTGCGACGTGTGTTGCAGAGATTTCAGGCTGGTAGACCTGACTCGTGTCCACCCGACAGACTGTTTGTTCCTGATAAATGGACCAGCAGAGTCATTTCCGAGGTTCATTCCTCGGTGTTGGCAGGGCATCCGGGAATTTTTGGTACCCGAGATTTGGTGGCTAGGTCCTTTTGGTGGCCTTCCTTGTCACGGGATGTGCGGTCATTTGTGCAGTCCTGTGGGACTTGAGCTCGGGCTAAGCCTTGCTGTTCTCGTGCCAGCGGGTTGCTCTTGCCCTTGCCTGTCCCGAAGAGGCCTTGGACACACATTTCCATGGATTTCATTTCAGATCTTCCGGTGTCTCAGGGCATGTCTGTCATCTGGGTGGTATGTGATCGCTTTTCCAAGATGGTCCATTTGGTATCTTTGACTAAGCTGCCTTCCTCTTCCGATCTGGTTCCTTTGTTCTTTCAGAATGTGGTTCGTTTGCACGGCATTCCTGAGAATATCGTGTCTGACAGAGGATCCCAGTTTGTTTCCAGGTTCTGGCGATCCTTTTGTGCTAAGATGGGCATTGATTTGTCGTTTTCGTCTGCCTTTCATCCTCAGACTAATGGACAAACGGAGCGAACTAATCAGACTCTGGAGGCTTATTTGAGGTGTTTTGTTTCTGCAGATCAGGATGACTGGGTGACCTTCTTGCCGTTGGCTGAGTTTGCCCTTAATAATCGGGCTAGTTCCGCTACTTTGGTTTCGCCATTTTTCTGCAACTCTGGTTTCCATCCTCGTTTTTCCTCGGGACATGTGGAGCCTTCTGACTGTCCTGGGGTAGATTCTGTGGTGGATAGGTTGCAGCAGATTTGGAATCATGTGGTGGACAACTTAAAGTTGTCACAGGAGAAGGCTCAGCGTTTTGCCAACCGCCGCCGCGGTGTGGGTCCCCGACTTCGTGTTGGGGATTTGGTATGGCTGTCTTCTCAATTTGTTCCTATGAAGGTCTCCTCTCCTAAATTTAAGCCTTGCTTCATCGGTCCTTACAAGATATTGGAAATCCTTAATCCTGTGTCCTTTCGCTTGGATCTTCCAGTGTCGTTTGCCATTCACAACGTGTTCCATAGGTCTTTGTTGCGGCGGTACGTTGTACCTGTGGTTCCTTCTGTTGAGCCTCCTGCTCCGGTGTTGGTTGAGGGCGAGTTGGAGTACGTGGTGGAGAAGATGTTGGATTCTCGTCTCTCCAGGCGGAGGCTTCAGTATCTGGTCAAGTGGAAGGGCTATGGTCAGGAGGATAATTCCTGGGTGGTTGCCTCTGATGTGCATGCGGCCGATTTAGTTTGTGCCTTTCACGCTGCTCATCCTGATCGCCCTGGTGGTCTTGGTGAGGGTTCGGTGACCCCTCCTTAAAGGGGGGTACTGTTGTGAATTAGACTTTTTTGGCTCCCTCTTGTGGTCACTAGTGATATGACTCTGGGATTGTCTTTCCTCAGTTTGGCACCCACCTGGGTCGTTAGTCCAGGGGTGTTGCTATATGAACTTCCTGAATTCTCAGTCTGGTGCCTGGCATTGTTTAATCAGTCCTTTCTGTTTGCTCCTGTCTGCTGGCCCTGGTTCTTGCAAAGTCCTGCTTCCTTGTTTTTTGGTTATTTGTATTGCTCTTATTTTTTGTCCAGCTTGTACTAAATGTGATTTCTGATTTTGCTGGAAGCTCTAGGGGGCTGGTATTCTCCCCCCGGGCCGTTAGATGGTTCGGGGGTTCTTGAATATCCAGCGTGGATATTTTTGATAGGGTTTTTGCTGACCGTATAAGTCATCTTACTATATTCTGCTATTAGTCAGTGGGCCTCTCTTTGCTAAATACCTAGTTCATTCTTACGTTTGTCTTTTCTTCTTACCTCACCGTTATTATTTGTTGGGGGCTTGTATCCAACTTTTGGGGTCTTTTCTCTGGAGGTAAGAAAGGTCTATCTTTTCCCTTCTAGGGTTAGTTAGTTCTCCGGCTGGCGCGAGACGTCTAGAACCAACGTAGGCACGTTCCCCGGCTGCTGCTATTTGTGGTGCTAGGATTAGATATACGGTCAGCCCAGTTACCACTGCCCTATGAGCTGTTTTTTTGTGTTTGCAGACTTGGTATTTATTTCTGAGACCCTCTGCCATTGGGGTCATAACACATCACCAAGTACTCAAAATGGCCTTCGGGCGTATTAAATGCTGTGTTCCATTCATCGCCCTGCTTTATACGCACAAGATTATACGCTCCACGAAGATCTATCTTGGTGAACCAACTGGCCCCCCTAATCCGAGCAAACAGATCGGACAACAGTGGCAAAGGATACTGAAATTTGACCGTGATGTTATTTAGAAGGCGATAATCTATACAGGGTCTCAGAGAACCATCCTTCTTGACCACAAAAAAGAACCCCGCACCCAAAGGGGATGAGGACGGGCGAATATGCCCCTTCTCCAACGACTCCTTGATATAACTCCGCATAGCGGCATGTTCTGGTACAGACAAATTAAAAAGTCTTCCCTTAGGGAACTTACTACCAGGAATCAAATTTATGGCGCAATCACAATCCCTATGAGGGGGTAGGGCCCTGGACTTGGGCTCATCAAATACATCCTGGTAGTCCGACAAAAATTCAGGGACTTCAGAAGGAGTAGAAGAAGCAATTGACACCAAAGGAGCATCGCCATGAATTCCCTGGCAACCCCAACTTGACACAGACATTGCTTTCCAATCCAGGACTGGATTATGAGCCTGCAGCCATGGCAGACCTAACACGACAACATCATGCAAATTATGTAACACAAGAAAGCGAATCACCTCCTGATGTGCAGGAGTCATGCACATGGTCACTTGAGCCCAGAACTGAGGTTTATTCTTGGCCAATGGCGTGGCATCAATTCCCTTTAGTGGAATAGGGAAATGCAAAGGCTCCAAGATAAAACCACAGCGCCTGGCAAAAGACAAATCCATCAAATTCAGGGCAGCACCTGAATCCACAAAAGCCATAACTGAGTAGGATGACAGAGAGCAAAACAAAGTAACAGACAAAATGAATTTAGGCTGTACAGTACCAATGGTGACAGACTTAGCGAAGTTTTTTGTGCGCTTAGAACAATCTGAGATAACATGAGCAGAATCACCACAGTAAAAGCACAACCCATTCTGATGTCTGTGATTTTGCCGTTCAATTCTGGTCAGAATCCTGTCACATTGCATAGACTCAGGCTTCTGCTCAGAAAATACCGCCAGATGGTGCACTGGTTTGCGCTCCCGCAAACGCCGATCAATCTGAATGGCCAAAGACATTGACTCATTCAGACCCGCAGGCGTGTGAAACCCCACCATAACATCCTTAATGGCTTCAGAAAGACCCTTTCTGAAAATCGCCACCAGGGCACACTCATTCCACTGAGTGAGCACAGACCATTTCCTAAACTTCTGACAGTAAACCTCTGCTTCATCCAGACCCTGGGAGAGAGCCAGCAAAACCTTTTCTGCTTGGTCTACCAGATTAGGTTCCTCATAAAGCACTCCAAGCGCCAGAAAAAAACGCATCCACATTTTGCAAAGCAGGATCTCCTGGCGCCAGAGAATGCCCAATCTTGAGGGTCACCACGCAACAAAGAAATAATAATTTTAACTTGCTGAACCGGATCACCAGAGGAACGAGGTCTCAGAGAAAGGAACAATTTGCAATTATTTTTAAAGTTCAAAAACCTAGATCTGTCTCCGGAGAACAGCTCAGGAATAGGTATCTTAGGCTCTGACATAGGACTGTGAACTACATAATCCTGAATGCCTTGTACCCTAGCAGTGAGATGATCCACACTAGAAGACAGACTCTGAAGGTCCATAGCTGCAGCTGAATTCTGAACCACCCAGAGATTAAGGGGAGGAGAGAGGCTAGACACACTGCAGGGGAAAAAAAAAAAATGAACTCAGGATTTCTCTTATCCCTCTTTTGCGATGCATTAACTCTTTCATGGCCTGCTGTACTGTTATGATCCGGTGGTAGGATCACAAAACTGACCTGATAGGTAAACCTGAATTGTAGGACAAGCTCCGGGAATGTGGAAACTATACCGACCGCAATCCTGATCCTATCCACACACACTAAAGGCAGCCGTGGAGCGTTACCTAAAAACCTAGACACCTCTTCACAGCCTAAGAAACTGGCTACCCCTAGAGAGAAAGCAAAGCCTCATTTGCCTCAGAGAAATAACCCCAAAGTTTAGACAGCCCCCCACAAATAATAACGGTGAGTTAAGGGGAAAATACAAACGTAGGAATGAAAAACAGGTTTAAGCAAATGAGGCCCGCTAACACTAAATAGTCAGAAGAAAGCAAGGGATCTGTGCGGTTGGTACAAAAACTATCAAAAACTATCCACGCAGAAAGTACAAGAACCCCCACACCGACTCACGATGTGAGGGGCGCACTCTGCCCCTAGAGCTACCAGCAAGCGAAAAATCACATATAAGCAAGCTGGACTGAACACATCATATACTGAGAAACATATTCCAGGAAACAATGAGCAAAAAGAACTAGCAAGACTTAGCTTCTCAGAAAGAGACAGGTCACCAGGGAGATCCAGGAGAGGTCAGAACCAGTACTGAATACAACGACAGCAGGCAACAAGTAAAGGTCCAGGTGGAGTTAAATAGGAACCAGCATAGCAGGAAATGAGGCAGCTGAGCCCAGCTCCAGACCCGCAGTATCGCTAAAGGCCACCAGAGGGAGCCCAAACGGAATTCACAACAATACTGCTTACATATGCAGCACCACAGTAGGTGGGCGGAACGCCGGGGTACAAAATCTGTGTCTGAGGGTGAAACCACTGGCCCTTCCCCTGTATAACTTCCATCCCAATCTGCTTTCCAGGAAGCAGGCTCTGATGCTTCTTGCCCACAACCTGCAGTAGCACAAACTGTAAGAACATTCAGCAACCACGTTCACTTTTTTGTCCCAGTGCAATGTTCAGTTTT
This sequence comes from Ranitomeya variabilis, assembly GCF_051348905.1. NCBI lineage: Eukaryota > Metazoa > Chordata > Amphibia > Anura > Dendrobatidae > Ranitomeya > Ranitomeya variabilis. The sequence goes on from NC_135236.1 coordinate 321,491,895, forward strand.
CCTTTGTCAGCATATATGTTTCTTCACAAAATGTTGGTTAGATAGAGCATACATATTCGTTAGCACTTTTCATTGTTTGGTGCTGGACAAAGACCATTTCTGGCTTTTTCAAGCTCCTAAATTAGACTTGTGTCTATTTATTAAACTGTTGCTTCCCTTAAATTTTCTAAATTTTGGTTAAAAAAATGGTGCTGGGGGTATTGGCCAGTTTCTATACATTTTAAGCAGGTCTAAGAGTCTTTGTTAATACACCCCACAGACCTTTTCAGGCTGCAGCCTTACACATGCTGGAACATGGTCAATGCCACTCTAAGGCCTTTAGCTGAACTCTGTAGCACTGCCTGTCACCTTTGTCAGTCTCTGGGACAGATCCTGTAATTACTTTGTTATTGCTCAAAATCATGCAAAAAATACATTCTGCCTGGTTGTGTAGTTTCCAGAAAAAGTGTGTAGGCTTGTGCAGATTGGTCAGTGGCACTCCTGTTTCTTTCCCTTGAGGAAGCTGCTTCATAGTAAAATGAGGTTTGTACATGTTCCTGACATGGGTTTCAGGCCTGACAGACTGACCACAATACAGACCATCGCTTGCATACACTGTATTCCGAATTTCAATCTAATGCTTTTGGTGTCTGGTAGAATCCAATTTCCTGACATAGATTATACAGCTCCCCCAACTCCTGTATTATATTCACCTTACTGCAGCTTCACCCACTATGACAGTGGCTCCATTGGGATCCGGTGGTCAAAATGAACTGTGGAGCTCACAAAACTCAGGTTTCAAGGCATCTGCTGGCCCTCTGAAAATGTGATGCGAGGGCCGCATAATGGAATGGCGGTGGACGTGGTGGTGGTGATGGTGGGCAAAGCCCAAAATGCAAGTGGGCATGTTTTAACTGGAATTGCAAAGTGCTGGGCAATATGTAGTCCACTATCTAGTTAACAATTTTGAAAGAGGGAGAGACCTCCCAAATGTAGGAGTGAGAGCCCTCACAAATGTAAAAAAAAAACTAAAGACAAAACGCTCCATGCGAACATATGCTAAATTGGGGGTATCATTTTTTTTTTATTATTTTGCATTATTTTGCATTATGTACAAGTAACTATGAAGGAAAAAAATGTTTCTTAGCATTTTTCCCTTTAAAAAAAATTAGGTTTGGTTTCTTATAAATCTGTAAATACGGCACAATGGCCTGACAATTTTATTCCCAGATACCATATGTGAGTCAGAAAGGCATGCAGGCATCTTCTCCATGCTGTTCCCATTTAGTTTTAGCTTTTTTCCATCCATTTCAACTTTTCTCTCAGGCCCCCAGACCTGTTTGTTGAGTCCAGCAGAAATATATTTGGCTTTCCCATTGAATTCATTATTCAGTACGAATACACGGATATTAGAAATTATTTGTGCCGATTTTCTCGAATCCGAATATTTCACTATTCGATCATCACTACTGCTGACAGATTCCCTTCAAGACGTGTTGGTCAACTGTTCATTGCAAATCTTTCAACAATATGGGGAACAAGGGACATTTGTTGAGATATTTACATTGATACAAGAAAATTTTGACAGGAATAAATTAAAACTTGTATAGATCACAGAGAATATAACATAAAAGAACTTTTTTTTGCCATGCATTCTCTAGGAGAAATACAATACTTTCCGTCTTATCTGAGGTTGTAAATATGTATGTACAATGCTCATATTGCATCTGGCTAGTTCAATAAATCATGTGCTGTTATGTTTTTTTTTTCTCCTGATGTAAAAAACAACCAAACACCTAGCTGTCTAAAATGAGAGATTTGTATCTTTGACCCAGCATCTCATCATCAAAACCACAACACATGGATATAAATTTAACAGGAAACCACTTGTTCAATTATACAGGAGCAGTTAAAGAATGAATAGCTTCTTGATTAAAGAGGAGAGTGAACAATTACAGTATGCTCAATATACTGTAAGTATACAGGAAAAAGTAGAAAATGTGTACTTTGGGTTCTGTTTCACACTGTGTGGCATCTCTCTGGGCGAACTATAACATCAATATTGGCAACATTTTTAAAGGCAATAAAAAATAAATTCACAAACTTTTTCTGTTTTCCTAAAATTGTGCACTGAGTTACTGCTAAAAATGTATCTTACACTAGTGAATGAATCCACTAATGTTTTTTTTGTGAAAATGTTTTCTTCCTTATGTAAAATATTTAGAATTGAGAGTCCTTAGTGGTTGATACCTTTTAATGGCTAACTGAAAAGATGGTAACAAATTGCAAGCTTTCGAGACTACACAGGTCCCTTCATCAGATATATATATTTCCTGTATTCTTCCTTACGTTTCATTTCTTTATGCTTTCTTTCTCGCATTTCATTATTTAGACTTATAGAATCATTTTATATCTGAATATATTCAGTGTCAGACTGGGCACAGTTTGTTTTACACTGTTTAAATGACATAAATTTGGGGTGCATATTATGTATTGAGCAAAAATGTAGAGATAGAATGGCACTAGGTGGTAGCTATAGATAATTAATACAACGTTGGAGCGTTGAAATCTGGCATTCCAAGCCGACAATAAGACGTAGAAGCATAGAATTCTATCAGGAACCTTTTTAGCACGCAATACTCAGCAACGTACGGGTGGTGCTCAACAACAATGGAGATATGGATCCAAACAAACGAAGAAATAGAAGTGGCACTCACCCCAATGCTGCTGTTTAGTGATGTCCTTTATTCAAAATATGAAGGCACAAACATGATATGGAGAGGCGGCTGGTGGAGGTCCTTTTGCCTCCTCTTGCACCCCTTCCTCCACCAGCCGCCTCTCCATATCATGTTTGTGCCTTCATATTTTGAATAAAGGACATCACTAAACAGCAGCATTGGGGTGAGTGCCACTTCTATTTCTTCGTTTGTTTAGATCCATATTATGTATTGATTCTCTGATCATTTTACTAGTAGGAATGGGTAAAAACATTAAAACAAGCATGGAATCTAATATTGCTTTTGTCTTTTTTCCACATCATGCACTATGCAGTATAAATGACATTATAACTTTATTCTACATGTCATTTTATTTGTGGAAATACTAAATATATTTTGTTCATTTTTGATTCTTCTACTTATGACAAAATAAGCAGATTTTATTAGAAAATTAAATTTTTTTTGTGTTGCCACATTCATAGAGCCAGACTTTTTTTTCCTGTCGATGTAGACTAAATGTGCTTTTGATTTTTACAAAATGAGTTCATACTTTTATGCCCAAAAATGACAAGAGAATTCTCAGAGTGATACCTTTATTGGCTAACCTGGGGCCTGCAGTGTTTCCCTTGAAAAAAATTAGAGTTCAAGTCAGGCAATCATGCCTGAATACTTCTGGTAGGAGTAATGGAATGTCACGTGCCTCCACCACCCAGTCTGCCACCCTAGAATCGGTGGATGACACGGGCATGGGCACAGGGACACGCGGATGCTGGCCGTAATTAAGGAGAAAAGGAGTCTGACCAGTGGATTCGGCTACGGCGTTGTTCAAGGCAAATTCCGCCCAAGGTAGCAAAGATGCCCAGTCATCCTACCTAGCAGAGACAAAATGTCGCAAGTATGTCACCAGAGTCTGGTTGGTTCTCTCTACCAACCCATTCGTCTCGGGATGATATGCAGAGGAGAGATTCAGCTCTATGCTGAGTAAACGGCAGAGCTCTCTCCAAAACCGAGACGCAAACTGGGGACCCTGGTTGCTGACAATTTTATCAGGCATTCCATGTAAGCGGAAAATATGTTTTATGAACAACGCCGCCAAGACCCGTGCAGAAGGTAACCGTGGAAGCGGCACCAAATGCACCATCTTAGAAAAATGATCGGTGACTACCCAGATAACGGTGCAGCTACGAGACTTGGGTAAGCCCAACACGAAGTCCATCCCGACCATCTCCCAGGGCCTGTCTGCCACCGGCAAGGGGTAAAGTAACCCAGCAGGCCATTGCCGAGGAGACCGATTCTGGGCGCAGGAGACACACGCCCGAATATAGTACCCAACGTCACGGGCCATATGCGGCCACCAGTACATCCTCGACAAAAGTTTAGATGTCCTCTTGGTCCCAAAATGTCCACCCACTCTGGACAAGTGAGCCCAAGAGAGAACCTCCGGTCGTAAATTCGCTGGTACGAAAGTCTTGCCCGGGGGCACGTACTCTAGTGAAACCGGAGCCACAGTTCTCAGGCTCTCAGAAGGGACAATAAGCCAAGGCTCCTCCTCCTCAGATGACACTACGGAGCGGGAGAGAGCATCGGCACGAATGTTCTTCTCCCCGGAGAGAAAATGGAGAGTAATATGGAACCAGGAGAAGAACAGGGACCATCTAGCCTGGTGAGAATTCAGCCGCTGGGCCGTCTGTATATATACCAAGTTCTTGTGGTCAGTGAACACTTGAAAGGGAAAGCGAGCTCCCTCCAAGAGGTGTCTCCACTCTGAAAAAGCCAACTTCATGGCTAGCAACTCTCTGTCCCCGATGGAATAATTCCTCTCCGCTGGTGTGAAGGTCTTGGAGAAGAAGAAGCAAGGATGCTTCCGACCTTGAGCATCCTTTTGGAAAAGGACTGCTCCAGCACCAACGGATGAGGCATCCACCTCCATGATAAATGGCTTATCTACATCGGGGCAATGTAGGATGGGAGCGCTAGCGAAGTGTGACTTAATCGAGAAAAAGGCCTTGGAGACCTCCTCTGACCACAACTTGGGATTTGCTCCCTTCTTGGTGAGGGCTACCAAGGGAGCTACCAAAGTTGAGAAGTGTGGAATGAACTGGCGATAGTAGTTAATGAACCCCATAAAGCGCTGCACCGCTTTAAGAGATTGGGGTCCCTGCCAGTCCATCACAGCCTGTAGCTTGGCAGGATTCATAGCCAAACCCTGGGCAGAGATGATATAACCAAGGAAAGGCAAGGACTCCTGCTCAAACACACACTTCTCCAACTTGGCGTAGAGGGAGTTTGCCCGTAAGAGGTCGAAGACTTTGCGAACATCTCTCCGATGGGAGTCAATATCTGGAGAGTAGATGAGAATATCATCCAGATAGACTACGACCGAGGTGGTGAGCATTTCCCGGAAAATGTCGTTCACAAAGTCTTGGAAAATGGCTGGAGCATTACAGAGCTTGAAGGGCATCACCAGGTATTCATAGTGCCCATCCCTGGTGTTAAAAGCCGTCTTCCATTTGTCCCCCTCACAGATGCAAATCAGGTTATAGGCACCCCGCAGATCTAATTTTGTAAATACCCTTGCTCCCCATAGCTCCCCGTAGCCTATCAAAAAGCTCAGATATCAGGGGTAATGGCTACTTGTTCTTAACGGTGATGGCGTTAAGACCCCTGTAGTCTATGCATGGACGTAAGTCTCCAGTCTTCTTCTGTACGAAGAAGAACCCAGCCCCTGCAGGTGACACTGACTTCCTAATGAATCCTCTTGCCAGATTCTCTTGGATGTACTGAGACATTGCCTCTGTCTCCGGGAGAGATAACGGATAGACTCGACCCCGGGGAGGCTCAGCACCAGACAAGAGGTCAATAGGACGGTCATAGGGGCGGTGAGGCGGAAGGGTCTCCGCAGCCCTTTTGGAGAACACGTCTGCATAGGGCCAATAGTGCTTGGGGAGAGAGGAAAGATCTGCAGGTACCTGTGTTGTAGCAACCTGAATGCACTCCCTCTGACATCTACCCTCGCAGGATTTACTGCATCCCAAAATTCTCCCTGAGGACCACTCTATATGAGGAGAATGATAGCATAGCCATGGTATCCCCAACAGGACCTCATCAATTCCCTCAGTAATGACTAATAGGGAGATAATCTCCTGATGTGATGGAGACACAGAAAGCGTGATAGGAATGGTTTGGTGGGTAATCTGTGAGGGTAGTGTCGACCCATTTACCACTTGAACGGTTACTGGTTTGGCATGCATAACCAGGGCTATTGCGTGACGCTGGGCAAAAGCGGATGACATAAAATTACCCTCCGCCCCAGAGTCCAGGCATAGCTCTACCATAAGAGTGGATGGGCCTAAGGTAATTGTCCCCTTGAAGGACAACTTTGAGGCAAATGTCGCCGTGTCTAGTGTACCTCCTCCAACTGCCACTAGACGCTGATGTTTCCCCGACCGCTGAGGACACTTGGAGGCAAGATGTCCTGATTGCCGGCAAACATGACAGACCTTATGTGCACGAGCGGACTGGGACTTGGATCCCACTCGTGTCACCTCTATGGCCTCATGTGACTCGGATGCCTGGACTGGAGATTCCAGAGGTCTGGCGAAGGTGGGAGCCAGCCGAAACCTCTGCCTACACTGGGCTCGCTCCAACCTTTGCTCGTGAAAACGAAGGTCTATGCGAGTTGATACAGCTATGAGCTCCTCCAGTGTGGCAGGAATCTCCCTAGTAGCCAAAGCGTCCTTCACATAGTCAGCCAGCCCCCTCCAAAATACGGGAATGAGGGTTTTATCTGGCCATTCCAACTCAGATGCTAATGTCCGGAAGAGAACCGCAAAATGGCTGACCATGGTTAAACCCTGAGTTAAAGCCAGCAGTTGGAGCGCTGTATCATGGGTGACTTGAGGTCCTACAAAGACCTGTTTCAGAGTGTCCAGAAACCGAGGAACACTCCATACCACATGATCGTTGCGCTCCCACAGCGGTGTAGCCCTCTCCAACGCCCTGTCCGACAAGAGAGAGATTATGAATCCCACCTTTGCCCGCTCTGTGGGAAAACGTGCAGCCAGGAGCTCGAGGTGTATACCACACTGGCTCACGAAACCCCTACATGACTTCCTGTCCCCAGAGTATCTCACAGGCAATGGGAGGTGAGATAAGGTCAGAACAGAGGTGGCAGTGGGTAAAGCTGCTGCAGCCATGCTAGCAGCCTGAACAGCTATTGCGGTAACATCCACCGCTGAGGTTGCACGCTCAAGAGATGTCAACCGGCCCTCCAGCAGCTGAATGTACCGCTGCAATTGCTGTTCATCCACCATTACTTAGCCAGATCCTCGCACTAGTATACTGTTAGGGTTGGCGGAACGCACCGAATATATTTATTAGATGGGATTGGTGCGTTCGCAACCCAGGATCCACCATGCAGGAAAGAACCTGCTGCTAAGTAATTGGCAGCACTATATGGCGGTATGAACCAGCTCTGTTAGCTTCACAGAGCGGCCGAGAAAGCAAAGCTCTGTGCCCTGTTAGACTTTCACAGAGGCACAGGCTAACTACCCAAATGAGAGCAGTCAGTGGTCATGCATGCACACAAAACTCCTCGCCGGAGGTGCCAGCGTTCTAGGGGCTTATTTCAGCCAGGTCCCTGAATACACACAAACACAATCTCCTCGCCGGAGGTGCCAGCATTCTAGGGGCTTATTTCAGCCGGGTCCCTGAACACATACAAACACATGACCACACTGGTGCAAAGCACATAACTTAGGAAGATACTAGCACTTGGCCGTGCGGCCATGCGAGCCTTAAATAGTTGCAGCACATACAGGACCTTCCTAGAAGGACCAATGAGAGGCTGCTACAGAGCCTGCGCACCTACAGGACCTTCATAGAAGGACCAATAGATTTGGCTGCAGTACCTGAGGATGTGACCCTTGATCTCCACTGAGAGATCTTACCCTGGGCATGCTCAGTGTGTGCAAAGCAGGACTTAGTCCCAGAAAAGCCTGCTCGCCGCAGATCAGTGCAGGGTACAATAGCAGAGCCTGTAGAGGCAGCAGTAACCCTTTGCACAGTATCAGTAATAGTAAGACGCTGGGACCGACGTCTCCGCTGAGCAGGCTCCACTGCGGCCGATGCAGAATTGGAGACCGCAGCAGACACGGATCGAGATTCCCCCTGTGCAGCAGAGGAAACTCGACTCCTAACAGTATGTGTTTCAGTTCTGAAAGGGCTATGGCAGCCATAAAATTCCTTCCGTTATCACTGACAGCCTTGCCTGCCTCAAGATGTACACTGCCCAGCCATGACTGAGTTTCTTGCTGCAAGAACTTGACCAGAACTTCCGCGGTGTGTCTGCTGTTGCCCAAACACTTCATTTCCAACACAGCCTGCTGACGCTTACCACTAGCAGTTCCATAATGGGACACCTCGTGTGCAACACTGGCAGCTGCGGATGGAGTGAGCATGCAACTGCGCTCAGTGGACGAGCTTTCGCTTCTGCTGGAGGAGGATGAGGAGGAGGGGTGGCGAATGCAAACAGCCAACTGTTTCCTAGACCGTGGGCTAGGCAGAACTGTCCCACTATGGCTGTCCCCTGTGGACCCTGCATCCACCACATTAACCCAGTGTGCCGTGATAGACACGTAACGTCCCTGGCCATGCCTACTGGTCCATGCATCTGTTGTGAGGTGCAACATTCTTCTGACTGATTGCCTCAGTGCATGGACAATGCAGTTTTTGACATGCTGGTGGAGGTCTGGGATGGCTTTTCTTGCAAAGAAGTGTCGACTGGGTAGGTCATAGCGTGGTACTGCATAGGCCATCAGGGCTTTGAAAGCTTCTAACGAGATTAGTCTAGCAATGTGGGCGTTCAAACCCTGTGTATGCAGATGAGAGGATGAGTAGTTTCTTTTCCTAACGAGAGTCTCTTGTAGGGTGAGCTGGACTGGAGAGGTGCATATGGTGGAACTAGCGGTGGTGGTGCTGGTGGACATGGCGGATTGAGAGAGAGTTGGTGATGGTATTCTTGATGTTGACCTACCAAAAACCTTGTGATTCCCTGACTGCTTTGGCCTTGCGACGATACCTCCACATTTGCTGCTGGTGGTGTCCTACATGGTGGGCTTACAGTGAGGGAAGCAATGTAGCGTTGCTGACTACCTTCATTCTGAGCAGGTGCACCAATGGTACGGGATGTTTGGTAGTTAGTCCAGGCTTGCAAATGCATGCTGGTTAAATGTCTACGCATGCACGTTGTATTTAAATTTAGGGGATTCTTCCCTCTGCTAAAGGTCTTTGAGCATTTCTTACAGATAACTTTGCACTGATCATTCAGATCTTGGTTAAAAAATTGCCACACTCCACTCTTCCTACTATGCAATACCTGTTCAGGCATTGCACGCTTTGCTACTTTCACCGGATGGCCACGCTGTCCTAAAACTTTTTTTGGTTGACAAACGTTTTTGGCCTGAGATGGGCCTGCCAGATGAAAGCTGTTGTGATGTTGATGGCTGCTGCGGATCATCCTCCTCTGCTTCTGAGCTACTGTCAGTGGCACCCTCTTCCCCCAATGGCTGCCAATCTGGGTCAACAACTGGGTCATCTATCACCTCCTCTTCAATGTCATGTGCACCTTTATCTGTGTCACCGTGTAAGGTGCTATAGCGTTCAGGACGGGGCACCATAGTCTCATCAGGGTCAGTTTCTGGCTGAGTACACTGCGAGGGCAATGTAGTGATCTGAGTCAATGGATCAGCATAATAATCTAGCTGTGGCTGTGCATCAGTGCACTCCATGTCCGATTCATCTTGTAATGGGCTGTTAACAATTTCCCTTTCTAACCCAGGCACGGTATATGTAAAGAGCTCCATGGAGTAACCTGTAGTGTCGCCTGACGCATCCTTCACTTTTGGTTTGGGTGAAGGACACAAGGATGCGACTTGTTCCTGACCGGGAGCATCCACTGACGACTCGCTGCTTTTAAATTTGGAACTTTCTGAAGAGGAGGCGAAAGAGCTAGAGGCTGAGTCCGCAAGGAAAGCCAAAACTTATTCCTGCTGCTCCGGCTTTAAAAGCGGTTTTCCAACTCCCAGATAAGGGAGCCTTCGAGGCCTTGTGTAGCCAGATGATGACGCTGGCTCAACACCTCCAGCCTTAGGTGCTATTTTGCTTTTCCCACTACCAACAGATGCTCCACCACCACCACCACCATCAGTACCAGCTGGCAATGACCGCCCATGGCCTCTTGCACCAGACTTCCTCATTTTTGGGAAAATGTAACCAAAATAACAACCATTATATGGTACTGTAAAAAAAAGGTAGAAGGTGTATCTAAACTTGTTGAGAATTTAAATCTCCCTTTTTTGGGGGGGAGACTGCACGCAAACCCAGGGCCAGTGTATTACACTACACAATGTAAGTGGCAGAACATGGCTGGCAGATATACGACAAACAGAACTGACGTAGATCCATTTAGTGGCAATTTAAATCTCCCTTTTTTAGGGGTGAGACTGCACCCAAACTCAGGGCCAGTGTATTACACTACACAATGTAAGTGGCAGAACGTGGCTGGCCGATATACGACAAACAGAACTGACGTAGATCCACTTAGTGGCAATTTAAATTTCCCTTTTTTGGGGGGGGAGACTGCACCCTAACTCAGGGCCAGTGTATTACACTACACAATGTAAGTGGCAGAACGTGGCTGGCAGATATACGACAAACAGAACTGAGGTAGATCCACATAGTGGCAATTTAAATCTCCCTTTTTTGGGGGGAGACAGCACCACAACTCAGGCCCAGTGTGTAACACAACGCAATGTGAGTGGCAGCAAGTGGCTGGAAGATATCTGAAAAAATCCAAGGACTCTAGTACAATTTCTATCTCCCTACAATGATCTAAGGACAAGTATGACAGCAATAAATAGGACTGCAGCACACAAAAGTGTGGACAAATACACAAGATAACTGCAGAAAGGAGCATCAGGATTTTTGCTTTTAAAAAAGCAGTTGGTTTGCACAGCAGCGGTGCAAACAGCAATGCAGCTATCAGGGAGCCTTATAAGGCAGCCTAATAAGCTAAAGAGCTCATGCACAAAGATATAGCCTCCACTGTCCCTGCAAAACAAAGGTGGTGTTGGACAGTGGAAATCGCTACAGCACAAGCGGTTTGGGGGTTAATCTTCCCTCCCTAACTATATTCCTGCTTCTGACGAAGCTGCAGCAACCTCTCCCTATGCTGAGATCGGCAGAAGTAAGATGGTGGTCGGTGTGTACGCCCCTTTATATACCCTGTGACGCCGCAGAAAGCAAGCCAATCACTGTCATGCCCTTCTCTAAGATGGTGGGGACCGAGACCTATGTCATCACGCTGCCCACACTCTGCGTCCTCCTTCATTGGCTGAAAAATGGCAGTGAAAGCGTCATACAAAATGCAACTTTGGCGCGCAGATCGCTGACCGCATGGCCGATCCCACACTGGGATCGGGTCGGGTTTCTCGAAACCCGACTTTGCTGAAAGTCGGCGATTTTTGAATTGATCCGATCCGTTTCGCTCAACCCTAGTTCTATCTACTAGGCCACTCCTCACAGTTAGGTAAAACTGGTAGTTGGAGGGAAAGTTAGGGAGTTCCTGGCTGGGGACCGAGAGAGAAAGGTCTCCAGACCAAGCTGGCTGGAGCGAGGTCCAGTCAGATCCAGACTGAGGTCTGAGGAGGACGAGGGTCCATGGAGCTGCGCCTGCCCCATGTGCGGCAGCATCCTAAGAAAGAGACATTGAAGAGAGGTGTATTGCAGTGAGTGAGAAACGAAGTCATAGCAAAAGGAGAGGAAAGCAGAAGGAGTTCTGTCCTGTGAGAGGCTGCCTCCTTCTGAAGTTTAGGAATACCAGTGGCCAGAATACCGAGGGTGTAAGGATCTCTATGCTTTACTTCAGAGACTGGCAGGACAGTTAATTCTACATTGGCTGCCCGACCTTTATACACAGGAGACATGGTGGCAACTTGTGGGGGCCAGGGCATCTCTAGGGTCCCTATAAAAAGCCTCAGGCCACCAGTCATACGTGTTTTGTTCTATCCGACCATGGGGAACAGTGAGAGGAGTAATAACAGTGAGAACCTTATTGGAGCTTATGCAAGTAGGGACCTACGGTGTTACTGTGCACATAGGAAGGCTATTGAATTCCATCTGGATAAGAGGACTCTGGATTTGCCTTCAGACTGGCTGGACTCTGCCTACCCTGTGATCTGGTGCCCTGGACTGTGGACACTGAAGCCTTCAGTAAAGGTAAAGAGACTGCAACCTTGTGTCCTCGTTATTCACTGCGCCTCACACCATTCACCATCTACACTCTGGGAAACCCTGGGGATACACTTCACCTGTGGGAAGGTATACCATCAAGCTGCCATAACATCACCCCAGCGGACCCCTACGCAGCGTCGGTCACCCTGACCGAATACCACAGGTGGCGTCACAAACATTATCACTTTAAAGACCTTTCCCAAAACCATAAAAACTACTCCTTTCTTTATTGGATGTCCCTCAAAGGGCCACGGACCGGGTCGGGCCACCGTGACATCCCCCAAAGGACCCGGTTCCGAGTACCCCATTGCCCTAACCTGGGGGCAATCCATAAGTATCTTATATAAACTTTTATTCTTACAGGATTTTATACAACATGGAGCCACGGATGGTATTCCTTCAGGACGACGGCCGTTTTGCACTGCACTAGTGCTTCAATGGGTCCAGGTACGGTGGATCTGTTAAAATGCTAGTGCAGTGGGAAATGGCCATCATCCTGCACGAATACTATCCCTAGCTCCAAGTTGTAAAAAGTGCTGTAAGAATAAAAGTTTAATAAAAGTTTATACAAGATACTTATGTGAGTCAGAGTGCCACCTTTTATTTTTCCTGAAGGACGCTGCAGTTTGTAACTGAGTTTAGTCATCATCTGACATGTGTTGTGGTGATACACTGACTGTATGCACTAGCCATCCCACATACTCACCCTCCAACATAACAAGTGCCTAAGCTTCAGTGCACACAGTCTCTTCCACTTCTGTGGCAGGGCAGGTGGATGGGCAATGGAACAACAGCCAGTGGAGTTATCATGAAGCAGAAGAGACTGCTGTATGACTTGGGGCTGAGACTGCTTGGTGGATTTGCAAGAGGGTGAGGAGGAAGCCAGATGACCATGGTCCTCAAGTGTCTGGGTAGAAGATAATGCAAAGGAACTGGAGCCACTCTCAAACATCCAATATATCACAGTACTCCCTTAGGTGGGGGGTGCAGAGTATACTCTGTGACTTAAAAATACAGTACTCTCACAAGCAGGGTTGCAGAGTACACACAGTAGTTTTTGACACAGTACCACACAGATATAGGTTGCAGAGTACACACAGTGGCTTTTTGGCACACTGCACAGTCAGAATCTCTCTCACTCCAGCTGCATCCTATCCCTACACTAATGAAAGTATAATGGTTGTGGCACCCATTATCCGACCTTCATACATGCTTGATCACATGCTTCACCGGTCAAATACAGCCATGCCAATATTTCACATGGCTGTGATAGATCCGAAAGTGCCCACAGTCTAAAAACATGTTGATTGGCTGTCCTGCAGTCTTTCAACAAGCTTTATTAGACTGTGGAACTCTAACTGGAAACTGGACATGCATTAAAAAGTCCATGTTCAAAGTTTGGTACCGATTCGGGTTCGCTGATCCCTAATCGTGACTGTTATTTGAGGGGCAGTCATTTTGCAGTTTCAAATTCTTGCAGCTCTGATGAAATTATTGTTAGGGCTTGCGGAATGCACCAAATAATATACAGGAAGATATAAGGTGCATTCGCAGCACGGGGTCTATCGTGTAGAGATAATACCTGCTGCTCGGTAATGGCGGACAGTATATGGTGGTATAATGAGAACACACTGGTTAACTTCACCCAGTATGTACGGAGATGATCCCTGTTGCATCACAGGGCCGCAATAACGCAGAGTGAATGCTAGTGTTTGGCCCCAGGACTCTGCCCCAAGGACACGGGGTTAGAGTCCCTCTAGACCCACTAACGCTCGGCACCGCTACTGCGGTACCAGGGAGAAAACTAACTAATAAAGATTTAGCACTAGGTGCTCACGGCGCTGCACTGGCGGACACTGCTGAATTGACGCAGTATGATCGTGCTTTGTGCACGATGTCATAAACTGGTGCTAGTCAGCTCCAACACCCAACCACATACAACTCTAGGGAGGGGGATGATTAGGAGCTTTCACCAGATATCAAACACACATCCACACATAGACGAATGCAGTTTATACTAGCGCATGGCCGAGGACCTTGCCAGTGGTCCAATCAGAGCTGCTTGAGGAACTGAACATGTGACCTCTGACCTCCAATGAGAGGTCAGTGGGAAAAAAGCAGTCCCTGGAGAGTCTGCTCGCCTCTGATTAAAGCTGGTTACACTAGCTGGACCTGGGACGGCAGCAATAACCAGATGCACAGCATCAGCTTGAGCAAGATGCTGGGGCCAACGTCTCTGCTGAGCAGGCTCCTCTGTGGCAGGTGAAAAACGGGATGCGCAGAGGACATGGTTCGAGATTCCCCCTGTGCAGCAGTGGGAACTGGACACCTAACATTACCCCCCTCCTAGGGGCTCCCTCCTTGGGCCTCGCTATGCTCAAAAACTGCAATGAGCTGAGGAGACAGAATGTGCTCAAAAGGTTCCCAGGTCCTGTCCTCTGGGCCATGACCCTTCCAGTCCACCAGATAGTACTTTTTGCCACATACCACCTTGCACCCAGCAAAAGCATTCACCTCATAATTATCCATGGACGAGCCCAATGTCCCGGCAGAGGACTAAGAAAACCGGGACATGTGAACGGGCTTTAAGAGGGACACATGAAAGGTATTGGTGATACCAAGGCGTGGAGGAAGGGCAAGACAATAGACCACAGTGTTGTCCTGTTCCAGGACCTTGAAGGGACCTATGCAACGAGGCACAAACTTAGCGGACTCAACTCACAGCCTGATGTTAAGGGCAGAGAGCCACACTAAGTCGCCAGGAGCAAAAGTCGGAGAAGGGCATAATGCCAGAATGGCATCCTGTGTGCGGGTCACGTGCCTCCACCACCCAGTCTGCTACCCTAGATTCGGTGGACAACAAAGGCATGGGCACAGGGACACGCAGATGCTGGCTGTAATTAAGGAGGAATGGGGCCTGCCCACTGGTGTTGGCTATGGTGTTGTTCAGCGCAAACTCCGCCCATGGTATTCAGGATGCCCAGACATCCTGCCTGACCGAAACAAAATGTCACAGGTATGTTACCAATCTCTGGTTGGCCCTCTCTACCAACCCGTTCATCTTGGGATGCTAAGCTGAAGAGAGGTTCAACTCAATGCTGAGTAGGTGACAAAGATCTCTCCAGGAACCGAGATGCGAACTGGGGACCCCGGTCACTGACAATTTTGTCAGGCATACCGTGTAGCTGAATAACATGCTTAATGAACAACGCCGCCAGGGCCCATGCAGAAGGTAACCGTGGAAGAGTCACCAAGTGTACCATCTTGGAAAAATGGTTGGTGACTACCCAAATAATGGTGCAGCTACGAGACACCCACCACAAACTTCATCCCGACCATTTCCCAGGGCCTGTCTGCCACTGGCAGGGGGTAAAGTAACCCAGCAGTTTGATGCCGAGGAGAATGATTCTTGGCACAGGAGGCACATGCCCGAATATAGTCTCTGATGTCAGTAGCCATATGCGGCCACCAGTACATCCTCGCCAGGAGCTCAGATGTCCTCTTAGTCCCAAAATATCCACCCACCCTGGACGAGTGAGCCCAAGAGAGTACCTCCAGTCACAAATAAGGTAGTACAAAAGTCTTCCCTGGGGCACAGACTTTAGAGAGACCGGGGCCTCAGTTCTCAGGCTCTCTGAAGGGTCAATTAGCCGAGGCTCCTCGTCCTTCTCCTCTGATGAAACTATGGTTTGGGAGAGAGCGTCTGCATCAATGTCCTTCTCCCTGGAGAGAAAATGGAGGGTGAAGTGGAACTGGGAGAAGAACAAGGACCATCTAGCCTGGCGAGAGTTTGGATGCTGGGCAGGTTGCAAATATACCAAACTTTTGTGGTCGATGTACACTTGGAAGGGAAAACGAGACCCCTCCAGGAGGTGTCTCCACTCCAAAAAGGCCAACTTCGTGGCAAGCAACTCCCTGTCCCTGATGGTATAGCTCCTCTCTGCCGGTGAGAAGGTCTTAGAGAAGAAGAAGCAAGGATGCAAGGATCCGACCTTGAGCATACTTTTGGAAGAGGGCTGCTCCAGCAACGATGGAAGAGGCATCCACTTCCATAATAAACGGTTTATCAACATCGGAGCAATGTAAAATGGGAGCGCTAGCGAAGTGTGACTTGATAGAGGAAGGTCTTGGAGACCTCTTCCGACTACAATTTTGGATTAGCTCCCTTCTTGGTGAGGGCAACCAAGGGAGCTACCAAAGTTGAGAAGTGGGGGTGGGGAATGAACTGGTGATAATAGTTAATGAACCCCATAAAACGCTGAACCACTTTGAGAGAATGGGATTCCTGCCAGTCCATCACAGCCTGTAGCTTGGAAGGATCCATGGCCAATCCCTGGACAGATATGATGTAGCCCAGGAAAGGCAATGACTTCTGCTCAAACACACACTTCTCCAACTTGGCATAGAGGGAGTTTGCACGTAGGAGGTCGAAGACTTTGCAAACATCTCTCCGGCGGGAGACTATATCTGGAGAGTAGATGAGGATATCATCCAGATAGACTATGACCGAGGTGGTGAGCATATCCCAGAAGATATTGTTTACAAAGTCTTGGAAAATGGCAGGGGCACTACAGAGCCCGAACGGCATCACCAGATACTCATAGTGGCCGTCTATGGTGTGAACCCTAGAACGCATACCCATAGAAATCTACACATTCACGCACCTGGGGCCTTTTAGGCCTGTTTACAATTATCATGGAATAACTCAAATAAAAATACTTTTCAAAATTTATTTTACAATTGCAAGGTAAGGATGCATTCCAACTAGCGCTGGGGTCCGCCAGGAGGGGATCCGTAATGGATCTGACCTCCTGGTGACCCCAGCTAAGGCTGGCGGAATCCTGGAGTTACCAGGAGGTCAGATACATTATGGATCCCCTTCTGGCGAACCCCAGCGCTACTGGGAACACAGCCTAAGATGTGTATATTTCAAAACATAATTATGTGCATAAAACAACAAAAAAGTAAGTAAACGGGCACGCCAAATATAGGCATTCTATATGCATTTTTTTAATGAAAACATTTTTTGGTTGTAGCAAACTTGGTGCAGGAATATTTATTTGTAACTTTACATATTCCCCCGACAATTCTCGCATATTATTTTTTCGGCTGAATGTTCCTTGCATGCATTTTGTCCGCAAGTAGAACAGAAACGCTCCGATTTTCTTTCCTTCTTTGCTGGACAAATATAGCAGCGCTTTCTTTTTTTTCTCTTTGCTCTGGATGTTCCAGAAAGCGTATTGCACATCGGATCATTGCCTCTGTAATTTGCCTTGATAAGCAAATCTGTGTATCACATGTAAACCTAGTACAGGCCTTAAAGGCCCCAGGTGCGTGAATATGGGGTAGTCCCAAAAAAAGGTTGTTATACCGAAATGTCTGTAACATAAAAATATATGAATAACTGGAAATTACTAACAACTATATACCTGAGGATTACCTAGGTTTTCAAAATTCTAACTAAAGTACTTTTACAGAAAATAGAAAACAAGTAACCTGGCAGGCCTGCGAGGCCCCAGGTATGCATTCTAGGGTTAAATACCATCTTCCATTCGCCTCCCTCATGAATGCGAATCAGGTTGTAAGTAGTGTTGAGCGATACCGTCCGATACTTGAAAGTATCGGTATCGGATAGTATCGGCCGATACCCGAAAAGTATTGGATATCGCCGATACCGATACCCGATACCAATACAAGTCAATGGGACACCAAGTATCGGAAGGTATCCTGATGGTTCCCAGGGTCTGAAGGAGAGGAAACTCTCCTTCAGGCCCTGGGATCCATATTGCTGTGTAAAATAAAGAATTAAAATAAAAAATATTGATATACTCACCTCTCTGGAGGCCCCTGGACATCACCGCTGGTAACCGGCAGCCTTCTTTGCTTAAAATGAGCGCGTTTAGGGCCTTCCATGACGTCACGGCTTCTGATTGGTTGCGTGCTGCTCATGTGACCGCCACGCGACCAATCACAAGCCGTGACGTAATTCTCAGGTCCTAAATTCTGAATTCTAGGAATTTAGGACCTGAGAATTATGTCACGGCTTGTGATTGGTTGCGTGGCGGTCACATGAGCGGCACGCGACCAATCAGAAGCCGTGACGTCATGGAAGGTGCTGAACGCGCTCATTTTAAGGAAAGCAGGCTGCCGGTTACCAGCGGTGATGTCCATGGGCCTCCGGAGAGGTGAGTATATCAATATTTTTTATTTTAATTCTTTATTTTTTACATGGATATGGATCCCAGGGACTGAAGGAGAGTTTCCTCTCCTGCAGACCCTGGGAACCATACACTGGGAACTTCCGATTCCGATTCCCGATACCACAAAAGTATCGGATCTCGGCATCGGAATTCCGATACCGCAAGTATCGGCCGATACCCGATACTTGCGGTATCGGAATGCTTAACACTAGTTGTAAGCACTCCACAGATCAAGCTTACTAAAAACCCTCGCTCCCCGGAACCTATCAAAGAGCTCAGATATCAGGCTCAGCAGGTACTTGTTCTTAATGGTTATGGCGTTAAGACCTCTGTAATATATGCATGGACGTAGTTCTCCATTCTTCTTCTGCACAAAGAAGGACCCCGCCCCTGTGGGTGACACCGACTTCCTCTTGCCACATTCTCTTGGATGTACTGGGTCATCACCTCAGTCTCCGGGAGAGATAGTGGATAGACTCAACCCCAGGGAGGCTCTGCACCAGGCAAGAGGTTAATAGAGCATTCATAGGGGCGGTGAGGCGGAAGGGTCTCCACAGCCTTCTTGGAGAACACATCCGCATAGGTCCAATAGTGCTTGGGGAAAGAGGAAAGATCTGCGGGTACCTCTGTAGCAGCAACCTGAATGCACTCCCTCAAACATCTACCCTCACAAGATTCACTCCATCCCAAAATTCTCCCTGAGGACCACTCTATATGAGGGAGTGGTAATACAGCCAAGGTATCCCTAACAAGACCTCATCAATTCCCTCAGGAATGACCAGCAGAGAGATAATTTCCTGATGGGAAGTTGACATAGAAAGAGTAAATGGAATGGTTTGGTGTGTTATCTGGGAGGGCAGTGTCGACCCATTTACTGTTGTGTATCCGCTTTTTGGGCTCCCCTGGTGGTTGCTGGTGGTACTGGTGACTTGTTTGCACTTTGCTTCTTCTGTTCACCTGCTTCCATCAGTGTTTGGGAGTTTCCTATTTAGCCTTGCTCTCCAGTCATTTCCTTGCCGGTCATCATTGTAACCAGAGCCTTCGGTTGCATGTTCCTGCTACTAGTCTGCTGATCAGCTAAGTGGACTTTGTCCTTTTGTTTTGTACCTTTTGTCCAGTTTGCAGTTTTTGTGATTCTCTGTAGCTGGAAGCTCTTGCGGGCTGAAATTGCCACTCCTGTGTCATGAGTTGACACAGGAGTCTTAAAGTAATTTCAGGATGGTTTTTTGAAAGGGTTTTCAGTTGACCGTGAAGTCCTCTTTTGTATCCTTCTGCTATCTAGAAAGTGGACCTCTCTTTGCTAAATCTACTTTCATACTGTGTATGTCTTTTCCTCTTAATTCACCGTTATTACATGTGGGGGGCTGCTGTCATCTTTTGGGGTATTTCCCTAGAGGTAAGCCAGGTCTGTTTCTTCCTCTACCAGGCGTAGTTAGTCCTCCGGCTGGCGCGTGGCATATAGGAAGCCATAGGTATACTCCCTGGCTACTGTTAGTTGTGTGGTAGATTTAGCTCACGGTCAACTCGAGTTTCCATCACCCGAGAGCTCGTTCGTTACTTATGTGTTTTTTACGTTCCCTTGCCATTGGGAACCATGACAGTATGACCGGCCCACAAAGTGTTAATTGTTTGGGCTGAAGCAGGAGAAAAAGAAGTGTTGAAGGGAAATTTTTTTTTTTTCTTTCCCTCAGAGTTTTGCTGCCTAGCCCTTAATTGCTGTCTAGCTGCTTCTTACCTTCTCTTAACCCTTGAATGGCTCTGACCTTAGCTGTTTAACATGGATGTCCAGAGTTTGGCTGCAGGTTTAAATAATCTTGCTACGAAGGTTCAAAATTTACAAGATTTTGTTATACATGCTCCTATTTCTGAACCTAAAATCCCTACACCAGAGGTGTTTTCCGGAGATAGATCTCGGTTTTTGAATTTCAAATATAATTGTAAATTATTCCTTTCTCTCAGACCTCACTCCTCAGGAGATCCTGTCCAGCAGGTTAAGATTGTAATCTCTTTGCTGCGAGGTGACCCTCAAAATTGGGCATTTTCATTGGCACCAGGGGATCCTGCGTTGCTCAATGTGGATGCGTTTTTCCTGGCTTTAGGGTTGCTTTATGAGGAACCTAATTTGGAGATTCAAGCTGAAAAAGCTTTGATAGCCCTATCTCAAGGGCAAGATGAAGCGGAGATATACTGCCAAAAATTTCGTAGGTGGTCTGTGCTTACTCAGTGGAATGAGTGCGCCTTAGCGGCAAATTTCAGAGAGGGCCTTTCTGATGCCGTTAAAGATGTTATGGTCGGGTTCCCTGCGCCTACAGGTCTGAATGAGTCCATGACAATGGCAATTCAGATTGATCGGCGTTTGCGGGAGCGCAAACCCGTGCACCATTTGGCGGTATCTTCTGAAGAGACGCCAGAGAAAATGCAATGTGACAGAGTTATGTCCAGAAGCGAGCGGCAGAATTATAGGCGTAAAAATGGGTTATGCTTCTATTGTGGTGATTCTGCTCATGTTATATCGGCATGCTCTAAGCGTACTAGGAAGGTTGACAAGTCCATTTCAATTGGCACTTTACAGTCCAAATTTATTTTGTCTGTAACCTTGATTTGTTCATTATCAGTTATTACCGTGGATGCCTATGTGGACTCGGGCGCCGCTCTGAGTCTTATGGACTGGTCCTTTGCCAGGCGCTGTGGGTTTGATTTAGAGCCTCTGGAAGTCCCTATACCTCTGAAGGGTATTGATTCTACACCTTTGGCTTGTAATAAACCACAGTTCTGGACGCAATTGACTATGCGTATGACTCCAGACCATCAGGAGGTGATTCGCTTCCTTGTGTTGTACAATTTACATGATGTTTTGGTGCTTGGATTACCATGGTTACAGTCTCATAACCCAGTCCTTGACTGGAAGGCTATGTCTGTGTTAAGCTGGGGATGTCGGGGGGCTCATGGGGACACTCCTATGGTGTCCATTTCGTCATCTATTCCATCTGAGATTCCGGCATTTTTGTCTGATTATCGTGATATTTTTGAAGAGCCTAAGATTGGTTCACTCCCTCCTCACAGGGATTGTGATTGCGCCATAGATCTGATTCCTGGCAGTAAATTTCCAAAGGGTCGTTTGTTTAACCTATCTGTACCTGAACATGCTGCTATGCGCGAGTATATTAAGGAGTCCCTGGAAAAGGGACATATTCGTCCTTCTTCATCACCTTTAGGAGCCGGTTTTTTCTTTGTCTCTCCAGATTTGCGACGTGCTTTGCAAGAATTTCAGGCGGATAGACCTGATCGTTGTCCGTCTGGTAGACTGTTTGTTCCTGACGAGTGGACCACTAGAGTCATCTCGGAAGTTCATTCTTCTACTCTGGCAGGTCATCCGGGAATTTTTGGCACCAGAGATTTGGTGGCTAGATCCTTCTGGTGGCCTTCCCTGTCTCGAGATGTGCGTGTTTTTGTGCAGTCTTGCGATGTGTGCTCGGGCCAAGCCTTGTTGTTCTAGGGCTAGTGGGTTGTTGTTGCCCTTGCCTATTCCGAAGAGGCCTTGGACGCACATCTCTATGGACTTTATCTCGGATCTCCCTGTTTCTCAGAAGATGTCTGTCATCTTGGTGGTGGTGGTGTGTGACCGTTTTTCTAAAATGGTTCATTTGGTGCCATTGCCTAAGTTGCCTTCCTCATCTGAGTTGGTCCCTCTGTTTTTTCAAAATGTGGTTCGCTTGCATGGTATTCCGGAAAACATCGTTTCTGACAGGGGTGCCCAGTTCGTGTCTAGATTTTGGCGGGCAGTCTGTGCCAGGTTGGGCATTGATTTGTCCTTTTCGTCTGCATTCCATCCTCAGACCAATGGCCAGACGGAGCGAACTAATCAAACTTTGGAGACTTATTTGAGGTGTTTTGTGTCTGCGGATCAGGATGATTGGGTTGCCTTTCTGCCGTTGGCGGAGTTTGCTCTTAATAATCGGGCTAGTTCTGCCACTTTGGTTTCTCCTTTCTTTTGCAATTCAGGGTTTCATCCGCGTTTTTCATCTGGTCAGGTTGAATCTTCGGATTGTCCTGGAGTGGATGCGGTGGTGGATCGGTTGCATCGGATTTGGGGACAAGTGGTGGATAATTTGGAATTGTCCCAGGAGAGGACTCAGCAGTTTGCTAACCGTCGTCATCGTGTTGGTCCCCACCTTCACGTTGGGGACTTGGTGTGGTTGTCTTCCCGTTTTGTCCCTATGAGGGTTTCTTCTCCCAAATTTAAGCCTTGGTTCATCGGTCCTTATAGGATTTTGGAGATTCTTAACCCTGTTTCCTTTCGTTTGGACCTCCCGGCATCTTTCGCTATCCATAATGTGTTCCATCGGTCATTGTTGCGGAGAGATGAGGTACCGGTGGTTCCTTCTACTGAACCTCCTGCTCCTGTGCTGGTGGAGGGTGAATTGGAGTACGTCGTGGAGAAGATCTTGGACTCCCGTATTTCCAGACGGAGACTTCAATATCTGGTTAAATGGAAAGGCTATGGTCAGGAAGATAATTCTTGGGTAACTGCCTCTGATGTTCATGCCTCGGATTTGGTTCGTGCCTTTCATAGGGCTCATCCAGATCGCCCTGGCGGTTCGGTGCCCCCTCCTTAAGGGGAGGGTACTGTTATGTATCCGCTTTTTGGGCTCCCCTGGTGGTTGCTGGTGGTACTGGTGACTTGTTTGCACTTTGCTTCTTCTGTTCACCTGCTTCCATCAGTGTTTGGGAGTTTCCTATTTAGCCTTGCTCTCCAGTCATTTCCTTGCCGGTCATCATTGTAACCAGAGCCTTCGGTTGCATGTTCCTGCTACTAGTCTGCTGATCAGCTAAGTGGACTTTGTCCTTTTGTTTTGTACCTTTTGTCCAGTTTGCAGTTTTTGTGATTCTCTGTAGCTGGAAGCTCTTGCGGGCTGAAATTGCCACTCCTGTGTCATGAGTTGACACAGGAGTCTTAAAGTAATTTCAGGATGGTTTTTTGAAAGGGTTTTCAGTTGACCGTGAAGTCCTCTTTTGTATCCTTCTGCTATCTAGAAAGTGGACCTCTCTTTGCTAAATCTACTTTCATACTGTGTATGTCTTTTCCTCTTAATTCACCGTTATTACATGTGGGGGGCTGCTATCATCTTTTGGGGTATTTCCCTAGAGGTAAGCCAGGTCTGTTTCTTCCTCTACCAGGCGTAGTTAGTCCTCCGGCTGGCGCGTGGCATATAGGAAGCCGTAGGTATGCTCCCTGGCTACTGTTAGTTGTGTGGTAGATTTAGCTCACGGTCAACTCGAGTTTCCATCACCCGAGAGCTCGTTCGTTACTTATGTGTTTTTTACGTTCCCTTGCCATTGGGAACCATGACAATTTACCACTCGCACGGTCACTGGTTTAGCGAGCATCACCAGAGGTATTGTGTGCCATTGGGCGAAGGCAGAAGACATGAAGTTGCCCTCCCTCTGCCCTGGAATCCATGCAAAGCTCTACCATGTGAGTGGATGGGCCTATGGTTATTGTCCCCTAGAAGGACAATTTGGAGGAAAACGCTGCTGTGTCTAGTGAACCTCCACCTATAGCCACTAGACGCGGACGCTTTCTCGACCATTGGGGACATTTGGTGGCAAAATGTCCCGACTGCAGGCAGACATGACAGGCCATGGGTGCAGGAGTGATCCAGGACTTAGACCTTGCTCGAGAAAGCTCCATGGCCTTGATATGGAAATTTGGTTTGGATAAATTTATCCCTGTGTGTGCTGTGGCCATTCCCAATAAGACTGAGTATTTTGAGCGATCATCAAGAATGAGATTGCACAACATTGTGTCAATAACATTCCATCAATACTGATACTTTATTGTACATACATAGTTTTATAATTGCATATAGAAAGGAGTGGTTAGGGGTTGTTAGGGGTGGTTAGTTAATTACCATATTGTCTAGCTATTATTTCATTGGCTGACTGAGTACATAATGTATTTAACTGAGTACATGGCATATTCGGACTGAAGTCTACCTGGCAACAAGCTGATTTAGCACTCTTGGACTTAGCTGTCACCCTTATCCTGCTATTTCAGCAAGACTTAGCGATATTCTAGACATTACTTCAGGACATCTGGCCTAAGTTCCTGTTTTTAGGTGTCTGAAACATACTGGGAAGTACAAAGAACCATCTGGCCTAGCTCATGTGGTTAAATTGAGCAATTGATTATAAACTAGCTGAGAATATAGATATATATATATATATATATTTGTCTTTATGTAAGTATATATGATTTAAAGGAGTATACATGCAAGTGAGATCTATATGATATATATATTTCTATCACAAGCCCCCCTTAGATATCACTTGCCCTAATCCTAGCCTCCTGTCCCAAAGCGCTGCAACTCTTTTGTGCTGCCGGTGAACTGACGCAAGCCTAACGCCTGCGCCCCACTCCGTACAGACTTTTCGCAAACGGGCGGTCAGGAGATCTGTCCCTAACAGGGGTTTGTTGCAATCAGTCTCTTAGTCAACAGCATGTGTAGTGAGTGGTGTGTATTCTTTATCAGGTAGGTCATCTATTTGGTCAGACAGGGCATCCACAACATCATTCTGGCTTGGGTGTCATCTTCTGGTAGGGGAGCTTTCTTGCAATGCAATGAGTGGATCCAAGTGGGTCTTCCCTCCAGTTTCACAGAGGTTGGTGTCATCAGCAGCACTTGAACAGGACCATCAAATCTGGGATCGAGTGGTGTTCTCCTTACAAACTTTTTTTCACCAACACCCAGTCTCCTGGCTTCAAGGAGTGCGTACTGGACACTGGGCCTCTAGGAGTGTGCCTAACACTGAGTAGTGTGATTGGGAGTGTGTAGGCCTAAGTCTGACCCTACTGCTGACCAGATCTCTCGTGTGAGATTTGCTGTGAATGCGGGTCCCTGGTCACTCTCTATCACTTCTGGGACCCCATAGCTGCATATCTCATCTCTGAGAGTAGCTTCTTTGCAGTAGTCTTTGCTGACTGGTTCCTCGCTGGGAAAGCTTCTGGCCATCCTGAGAACACATCCACGACCACAAGGGCATATTCGAATCGTCCACTTGGCGGCATTTGGATGTGGTCTATCTGGACCCTCTGGAAGGGGTACAGTGGTTTGGCAAGACGCTGTGTGGGAACTTTCTCCATTCTTCCAGGGTTGCATTTGCCGCAGGTCAGACAGCTGCTAGTGAACTTGGCTGTTAGGGTGGGGATCCCTGGAGGGAAACAGTAAGCACCAATCAGATCATTCATCTGTGTCTTCAATCTGTGTGTGGGCCCATGTGCCCACTGAACCACCATAGGGTAGATGCTTCGGGGTAAACAGGGTTTGTAGTCCATTGCGTAGACCCTTCCTTCTTCATGTGTTGCTCTATTCCTGCCCGACAATGTCACCAACTGCAGATGCACAGTCCTCAATCCGTCCACTCTACTCCCACTCCCAAGGGAGGATACAGATATGGATCCTCAGATAAAAATTTTGATCAAAATCTGCATGATACCTTCCGCAAGGATCTGGATTTGCTCCAGACGGATGACCATGATTGCCTCAGCATCATGCAACAAGAAACAGCAGGACTACCCAAGGTGGCAGAAGAGCCACTGACCAACCCAGAGTTGATCCTCTATCTGGATGGCTCCAGATTTGCAGATGATGAAGGAAGATTCCACACGGGATGTGCAGTGACCAGCAATCAAGAGATCCTGTGGTCCAGAAGTCTGCTGCCTAGTCTGTCAGCCCAGGAAGCAGAACTGATAGCGCTGACGAAGGCCTACCAGATGGCAGAAGACAAGACTGCGAAAATGTACACCGATTCGGGGTACTCGCCTGGCATAGCACACGACTTTGGACCCATCTGGTCTGCAAGGGACTTCATCACAGCAAGCGGAACAACTGTAAAGCATCATGCATCCATTAAGGACCTGCTGAATGCACTCCAACTTCCAAAAAATGGTGACAGTATTAAAAGTCAAAGTGCATGGAAAACTAAACACAGTAGAGGCACGAGGCAACAACATGGCGGATATGGCAGCCAAATAAGCAGTCAAAGGAAGGCAATATGGAGAAGTTGGAGAGGTCATGGAGCCGGACGGCTACTACAGGACGGCTGAAGGCAGGAAACCTGACAAAATGACGTCCTGTGATCTGCTCAAAAAGCTGCAAGAGCAAGCCCCAAAATGACAAGAAGGAATGCTGGATGCATCAATAGATGGTGATATCAGTCCTCCCCCCTCTGCACCCAGGGCTGAGCTGTCTGCTGCCTGATGTGTCTGGGGGTTGCCTACTGCATTTTGTGTAAGGGGATTTTCACCTTCTTTCCCCGATATCACAACTGGCAATGGCTGGATTGTGCCAGGGACATAGAAGGGGTGCCTTGTGCTGTAAGCACCACATTGTTTGAATTGGGCATTGGCCCAGCAGAAGAAGAAGAAGAAGAAGGAGGAGGGGTTGAGGAAAAGTGTATAGGAGGAGGAGGTGAGTGAAGAAGGAGGAAAGAGGTGTGGAGAAGGAGAATGAGGAGATAGAGAGAGATAGAAAGGTGTGGTAAAGAGAAACGGGGAGAATCAGGGTGTGCAGAATAAGGTGGAGAGAGAGAGAAAAAGAAGAAACAGGAGGATTGGTTGAAATGAGTAAAAAAGGAGGGAGGAGAAGGGGAAAGAGGTGTGGAAAGAAGGAGATGGAGGAGTGAGGAAAAGAGGGAGGAGAAGATGGGAGGTGTGGTGCAGAGAGAGAAGGAGGAGAAGAGAGGAGTGGAGATGGGTGTGGAGAAGGAGGAGATATGTGTGGTGGGGGAATGGAGAAGGAGGAGAGAGAGAGAGGGTGAGGAGAAGAGGGAGGACAGAGAAAAACAACAAGAACAATAGAGAGGAGCAATGATGCCTTCTCCCTGTAGGGAGGGATGGGGCGCGCCACATGCTGTGCAAAAAAAAAAAAAAACCCTCCCTATACCATGGATTCTGCTGAGAGCAGACTGCGCAGATCCAATATCTCCCATCTTATACACATAAAAATCACTTCCTGGTTTGCTCATATATAGTGTTGAGCGATACCTTCCGATACTTGAAAGTATCGGTATCGGATAGTATCGTCTGATACCCGAAAAATATCGGATATCGCCGATACCGATACCCGATACCAATACAAGTCAATGGGACACAAGTATCGAAAGCTATCCTGGATGGTTCCCAGGGTCTGAAGGAGAGGAAACTCTCCTTCAGGCCCTGGGATCTATATTCATGTAAAAAATAAAGAATTAAAATAAAAAGTATGGATATACTCACCTCTCCGGCGGCCCCTGGACCTTACCGATGTAACCGGCAGCCTCCGTTCCTAAGAATGAGGAGTTTAGGACCTTCGATGACATGGCGGCTTGTGACTGGACGCGTGACCGCTCACGTGACTCCTTACACGACCAATCACAAGCCGCGACATCATCGCAGGCCCTAAACTGCTCATTCTTAGGAACGGAGGCTGCCGGTTACATCGGTAAGGTCCAGGGGCCTCCGGAGAGGTGAGTATATCCATATTTTTTATTTTAATTCTTTATTTTTTACATGAATATGGATCCCAGGGCCTGAAGGAGAATCTCCTCTCCTCCAGACCCTGGGAACCATACACTGGGAACTTCCGATTCCGATTTCCGATATCACAAAAATATCGGAACTCGGTATCGGAATTCTGATACCGCAAGTATCGGCCGATACCCGATACTTGCGGTATCGGAATGCTCAACACTACTCATATATCTTTCTGTACTACCTAAACGATGTAAGCTCTGCTGCTACTTCATACCATGTATTAGTATTCAGCAATTTAACATCAGCTAACTTCCCTTATTTTCCTTTCTACGTCATGCCATTCCACAGCTTGAAGTCTGCCATTCTTATGAATTTTACATACTTTATACCTTCCAAAATTCTTCACATACTTAACACCTTTGTGTTTTGCCACTATAACTATCTGGGGGGGTCGTTTGCTCTCCAGGAAGTAAAAGACTCTCCTGTTGCTTGGCCACTTTATTCCCTATGGCAAAAACCAAAATAAAAAACAAACAAAAAAAAAGGAAAAAAAACAGCAAAAACTTCTAAAAATAAGTATATAAAAACTCCAAAAAAAAACAAAACGATAAAAAAACCGTCAAAAACTTAGTTCACAACCAAAAACTCAAAATTTTGATACAAAAGGAAAAAACCTTTTTTTTTTTTTAAAGAAGGAAAAAGTAAAGAGATTGAAGGAAAACTTTGGAAAACGTAAAAAACTTAAAAAAAAACTTTAAAAAATATTTAAAAAAAACAGAATAAAGACCTTCAAAAGAGTAAAGAGTAAAAAAAACAGCTATTTTTTTCTTCTCTCTGCGCTCAATGCAGTCAGAGACACACACTTTCCCTTTTCTTATGCTATTGTACCCAATGTCACTAAAATCACGTATCTGAAAACACGTATGTCGCATCAAAAATGATAGATACAATTTGTTTCACTTCTTTACAAATAGCTACACATAGCCAGCATTGCAGAAACAGCCAGAAAAAAAACAGATGTGACAGTGTGATTTACAATGCATATATCTCTGCTTGCAGCGTGGAAAAGGGGAAGTTCAGAAGAGAGAAAAAAAACTTTCTTTTACAATTGTATGCACTTAAAGCAGCGATACATGAATTGAACCAAACAGATACAGATGTCCAGGAGATGCCCCTTTATTATTCTGTGACACATGCAGGTTGCACTGGGAACAGACTACTGCCAATCGCACTGGGCACACCTGTGCCCGGGCCGCCTGAGTGAGAAGCACAACAAGTGGGAAATCTACCACCCTGGTCCGGTCATCCTAACTGGCTCGCTGGCACTACGGGAATCTGCAGTAGCCCTCTAAGTTATCACTACCCGTGCCTGGAACATGGGACTACCTGTCCCTCCTATGCACAGGAATCCTGCAATAACTTATCGAGCGGTTTGACCTCCTGCGGTCTGTTACCCAGCAACCACAAGCAAAACAATCACCGTTCCAACTTTTTCTCCCGGATCTCACACAAACACAGAACACATACACGGCACACAGCAGACACCTTGACTTATATCCCAGGGTTTGGATACAGGCTTTGGACTTTTTACACTACCTGGGAATGCGGTGGTGACCACACCTGACCGGCAAGAGGTATAGACCCGGACTGGGCACAGGGGACTTTCAGATAAGATGATAACATTTTCTTACCTTACTTATGGAGCTGTTAAGTCTCCGTCCCGTGAACCAAGGCCATGACCAACACCTC
The DNA here is from genome assembly GCF_051348905.1 of Ranitomeya variabilis. Taxonomy (NCBI): domain Eukaryota; kingdom Metazoa; phylum Chordata; class Amphibia; order Anura; family Dendrobatidae; genus Ranitomeya; species Ranitomeya variabilis. Next base: position 321,521,345 of record NC_135236.1, read on the forward strand.
CGTCTCTCCGGGCAGCAGGGTCCCATGTGTTTCGTCCACGCCTCGCGTTGGGGGCCATTTGATATGGAAATTTGGTTTGGATAAATTTATCCCTGTGTGTGCTGTGGCCATTCCCAATAAGACTGAGTATTTTGAGCGCTCATCAAGAATGAGACTGCACAACATTGTGTCAATAACATTCCATCAATACTGATACTTTATTGTACATACATAGTTTTATAATTGCATATAGAAAGGAGTGGTTAGGGGTTGTTAGGGGTGGTTAGTTAATTACCATATTGTCTAGCTATTATTTCATTGGCTGACTGAGTACATAATGTATTTAACTGAGTACATGGCATATTCAGACTGAAGTCCACCTGGCAACAAGCTGATTTAGCACTCTTGGACGTAGCTGTCACCCTTATCCTGCTATTTCAGCAAGACTTAGCGATATTCTAGACATTACTTCAGGACATCTGGCCTAAGTTCCTGTTTTTAGGTGTCTGAAACATACTGGAAAGTACAAAGAACCATCTGGCCTAGCTCATGTGGTTAAATTGAGCAATTGATTTTAAACTAGCTGAAAATATAGATATATATATACACTCACCGGCCACTTTATTAGGTACACCATGCTAGTAACGGGTTGGACCCCTTTTGCCTTCAGAACTGCCTCAATTCTTCGTGGCATAGATTCAACAAGGTGCTGGAAGCATTCCTCAGAGATTTTGGTCCATATTGACATGATGGCATCACACAGTTGCCGCAGATTTGTCGGCTGCACATCCCAAAGATGCTCCATACAAGGCAGGATGGATCCATGCTTTCATGTTGTTTACGCCAAATTCTGACCCTACCATCCGAATGTCGCAGCAGAAATCGAGACTCCTCAGACCAAGCAACGTTTTTCCAATCTTCTACTGTCCAATTTCGATGAGCTTGTACAAATTGTAGCCTCAGTTTCCTGTTCTTAGCTGAAAGGAGTGGTACCCGGTGTGGTCTTCTGCTGCTGTAGCCCATCTGCCTCAAAGTTCGACGCACTGTGCGTTCAGAGATGCTCTTAGGCCTACCTTGGTTGTAACAGGTGGCGATTTGAGTCACTGTTGCCTTTCTATCAGCTCGAACCAGTCTGCCCATTCTCCTCTGACCTCTGGCATCAACAAGGCATTTCCGCCCACAGAACTGCCGCTCACTGGATTTTTTTTCTTTTTCGGACCATTCTCTGTAAACCCTAGAGATGGTTGTGCGTGAAAATCCCAGTAGATCAGCAGTTTCTGAAATACTCAGACCAGCCCTTCTGGCACCAACAACCATGCCACGTTCAAAGGCACTCAAATCACCTTTCTTCCCCATACTGATGCTCGGTTTGAACTGCAGGAGATTGTCTTGACCATGTCTACATGCCTAAATGCACTGAGTTGCCGCCATGTGATTGGCTGATTAGAAATTAAGTGTTAACAAGAAGTTGGACAGGTGTACCTAATAAAGTGGCCAGTGAGTGTATATATATTTGTCTTTATGTAAGTATATATGATTTAATGGAGTATACATGCATGTGAGATCTATATGATATATATATATTTCTATCACAGCCTCATGTGGCTTGGACGCCTGATACGGAGATTACAGAGATCTGGCGAATGTGGGAGCCAGCCAAAACCTCTGTCTACACTGGGCGCACTCCAACTTTCGCTCGTTAAAACAAAGTAGATACCGCTATTATCTCCTCCAGTGTGGTGGGAATCTCCCTAGTGGCCAAAGCGTCCTTCACATGGTCAGCAAGTCCCCTCCAAAATACAGGGATGAAGACATTATCTGGCCACTCCAGCTCTGATGCTAAAAATCCAGAAGTGGATGGCAAAAATGGCTGACCATGGACGAGCCCTGTGCCAATGCCAACAGTTGGAGTGCCATATCATGGGTGACTCAAAGTCTCAAAAAGACCTGATTCAGAGTGCTCAGGAACCGTGGAGCACTCTGCACCACATGACCATCGCACTCCACAGCGGCGTAGCCCACTGCAATGCCCTGTCTGACAGGAGGAGAACTATGAATCCCACCTTTGCCCACTCTGTGGGGAAACATGCAGCCAGGAGTTCAAGGTGTATTGCACATTGGCTCATGAATCCCCTACACAACTTCATATCGCCAGTAAACTTATCTGGCAACCGGAGGTGGGATAAGGTCAGAACAGGGGTGGCAGCATACAAACTAGCTGCAGCCAAGCTAGCAGTCTGAACAACTACTGCGATCACATCCACAGTTGAGGTTGTGTGCTCAAGAGCCGCCAACCTGCCCTCCAGCTGCAGGATGTACCGCTGCAGATGCTGTTCATCCACCATTACTAGCCAGACCCAGGTGCTAGCATAATGTTAGGGCTGGTGGAACACATCAAATAATATAAAGGAAGATATAAGGCATGGCCCGGGGTCCACCATGCAGAGATAACACCTGCTGCTTAGTAATGGTGGGCAGTATATGGTGGTATAATGAGAACACACGGGTTAACTTCACAGGGTATGTTTGGTGACGAACCCTGTTGTGTCACAGGGCCGCAATGCTGCAGAGTGAAAGCTAGTGTTTGGTCACAGTACTCTACCCCAAGGACACAGGGTTAGAGTCCCTCTAGACCCATTAGTACTCAGCACTGCTACTGTGGTGCCAGCGAGAAAACAAACTAAGAACGATTTAGCGCACTCAGTGCACGCAGCGCTGTTCTGGAGGACACCACTAACCGCCCTCGCTAGGGTCCAGAAAGTGCACTAGATGCGCATGATGCCGCATTGGCGGATAATAATAATAATCTTTATTTTTATATAGCGCTAACATATTATGCAGTGCTTTACAGTTTGCACACATTATCGTCGCTGTCCCCGATGGGGCTCACAATCTAAATTCCCTATCAGTATGTCTTTGGAATCTGGGAGGAAACCGGAGTGCCCGGAGGAAACCCACGCAAACACAGAGAGAATATACAAACTCTTTGCAGATGTTGTCCAAGGTGGGATTAGAACCCAGGACTCCAGCGCTGCAAGGCTGCTGTGCTAACCACTGCGCCACCGTGCTGCCCTAGGTGGATGCTGCTGAATTGACACCGTGTGATCGTGCTTTGTGCAGCATGGCACAAACTGGTGCTAATCAGCTCCTGTTAGGGCTGGCTGAATGCACCAAATAAATATAAAGATAGTAATAAGGTGCGTTCGCAGCCCGGGGTCCACCGTGCAGAGAACAAACCTGCTGCTAGGTAATGATGGCACTATATGGTGGTATTACACCAGAATAGACATGGGTTCCGTCACCCGGTATGAACTGATGTGAACTCTGTTGCTTCACAGAGTAGCAGGGAAACAAAGGAAATGCAGTGCCCTTTTAGCAGTCACAGGGTGCAGCAGATGGATGCTAGTGGGATCCCTGAAACTCACCCCCAATATGCTGGTGATTGATCTTGCTCTGACCCTCAGTGGCTTTGGAGCACGTGCCTGAGGATGCCCTGAGTCAGATGCTGAGATCAAGCGGGAGTTCCCACCCTACACTGAGTGCGTACAGCGCCACTCTGGCGGACGCCACTAACCACCCTAACTAGGACTAGGAAAGCACACTGATTGCGCACGGTTCCGCACTTGCGGTCACTGCTAACAGACGCAGTAACGTGTGCTTGATGTGCAAGAAAGCACTGTCAGGCGCTAGGTAGCTTCCACCATTCGTGAGCAGTCAACAACTCTAGGGATGGGAATAATTCAGAGCTTTAATCCATCGACAGGCATACATCCACACACACACATTTGCAAGTTTATACTATTGCATGGCCAAGCGGCCATGCAAACCTTTTATAGTAGCAGCCCTCCAGGACCTTCCTGATGGTCCAATAGGAGTCGCAACAGGACCTGAGCATGTGAACCCCGACCACAAATGGGAGATCGACCCGTGGGCATGCTCAGTATGGGAAAAGCAGGACTTAGTCCCTGAAATGCCTGCTCGCTGATGATCAGTGCTGGCTACAAAGGCAGGACCTGGAAAGGCAGCAGAAACCAAGCGCACAGTTTCAGGTTGAACCAAACGCTGGGACTGACGTCTCCGCTGAGCTGGCTCCACTGCGGCTGGAGGAGAATGGGAGACCACAGCGGACATGGTTCGAGATTCGCCCTGTGCAGCGGCGGGAACTCGACACCTAACAGCTCCAACACCCAACCACATACAACAATACTAGGGAGTGATTGATTAGGAGCTTTCACCAGATGTCAAACACACATCCACACATCCACACATGCACAAATACAATTTATACCAGCGCATGGCAGAGAGGCCATGCAAACCTTGTACAGTTGTGGCATTCTGGGACCTTGAAAGTGATCCAATCGGAACTGCTTGAGGACCTGAACATGTGACCTCCGACCTCCAATGAGAGGTCATTCCACGGGCATGCTCAGTAAGGAAAAAGCAGGACTTAGTTCCTGGAGCGTCTGCTGGTTACAATAGCTGGACCTGGGATGGCAGCAGTAACCAGATGTACTGCATCAGCAGCATGAGCAAGATGCTGGGACCGATGTCTCTGCTGAGCAAGCTCCTCTGTGGCTGGGGAAGAATGGGAAACACAAAGGACATGGTTCGAGGTTCCCCCTGTGCAGCGGCCGGAACTCGACACCTTATCCTTTGAAAATGCTAAAGGCTTCCTTTGACCAAATCTCATGTAAATAAGCTTTCAAGTGAATTTTTTTCATAAACATATTTATATGTGTATGTACTGTAGTGCAGAGGTGTCAAACTGCATTCCTCGAGGGCCGCCAACAGGTCATGTTTTCAGGATTTCCTTAGCATTCCACAAGGTGCTGGAATCATTTTGTGCAGGTGATTAAATGATCACCTGTGCAATACAAGGAAATCCTGAAAACATGAACTGTTGGCGGCCCTCGAGGAATGCAGTTTGACACCTCTGCTGTAGTGTGTGAGTTAACATACTCACTTACTGCCGTCGTCTCCGGTAACCAGCATCATTCTGCTCCTCTTCTCAGTGTCTGCACAGCACTTCAAACTATCCAACTCACTCTATGCTCTTTTACAATGTTCATTCTGATGCTCTATAGGCTTACAATAGAAAAGCCACTTCTGAGTCATCCAGAGCGCCATGTGACCTGGAGTGTCTGAAGAGGTGTGACGTCACTCAGAAGAGCAGAATGACATTGGGATCTGAAAAACACAGCAGTGAGTGAGCATATTAACACACTCACAAAACAGTACATAAATATATACTCAGGTTTACAGGAAAAAAAGGTTCATGAGGGGACTTCTTTTAAATGGACTGAGACAAAATGGAAAATTGTTCTGTGGTTAGATAAAACAAAATTTGAGAGGGAGCATCCAGCTTGTTATCAGTTATCAGGGCACAGTTAAAATCTATCCAGATAATGTCTATTTCAGGAAGGCCAGGATAAGTTATGTATCCAATTAAAGTATCTCTTTAGAGGAGTTGTCATAGGGATGGATGATTATTAATTAGTTATTGTTATTATATTTTTATGATCTCCAGAATACCTGCAGGGGATTGTTTACATCTAACGGTTGACTGGAAATTTATTGAATCAGTTTCATCTCTTTCTTTATATTTTTTTCCCACCTGCTTTGGCATGGCTTTATAGGGAAGAGAGGGACAGTACTCATTGAGTGGGGGCACCAAAAAAATCGTTATTTTAGGGTGCCAACCTCCACTGCCTGGCAGTTTCAGTATTAGGTTTATTGAAGGGTTATGTAGACTTTTTTGGTCAAATGTCTTCATCTTGGTAATTAACCAATTGTTTTCACTGGGTAGGTGTTTTTTAACATTGGAATTAATAAAGTCTTTTAAGGGATTATATGTTCACTCATTATTTATTTTCCCAAGTTTTTTTATGATCTTAGTACATAGTTATAAAAGATTTCCAATTCATTGTCTTCACATTTTTTTTACATTTTGTTACATTTACCACAGTGCTTGAACTTGTTTGGAATTGAGTTTGTATTGTCATTCACAAACTAGTCTGCGTGGCCACACCAATGTCATGTGAATCCTCTTTCTGGATTATGCAATCTTTGACAGTGTGTGAAATGGTCCCAGGCTTTTTTTTTGGCGATCCTTGTAAATCAAATTGCAAATTACCGGGACCTGTGAATTTCAAGAAATTCGATGCAAGGTCGATTTTCAGTTGTTTCGATTCAATGATTTGTAATTATCAGTAATAAAAAACTGACATCAACATATATGGCTATGGGTTAATGGATGGTAGCTGTTTTTGACTGCTGTGAGTCACACACTATATGTTGTGTTCATTCAGTTTTTTTCAAGGCGATCTCTCCCTCTCTATATTGCAAATCTGTGAGCTGTGACATCCTTCCACGTTCCTAATTCATCACAAAATTGTTGCTGCTCTCCCTACCTTAACTTTTATAAGGTCAATGACAGCCCCTCCTGATTGGCTGTGCTGTCATGTAATGTGATAGCTGTAATACAAAGAGGAAATCTCACTCACAATCATATGAACCTTCTCTGGCTGACATATTCTTCTGTATAGTGTAAAATTGTGGCAGGCATTTTTGGTGATTTGTGCAAATTGCAAATAGCTGGATTGTTTGAATTTGCCAGTCCATTTCTCAAACATTTTCTTTTCAAGCTTCAACAGCAAACAGCTACATAAAAGCAGCACCCTTATTATCCAAGTGGCACAAAAAAAAACACAATACAATGTAGAAACAGCAATATATGAAAGAATTAAGAAACAGAGAATACATATTGAAATGGTAAAATATTTCCTTATGTGTTATCGCATGTCAATCTCTTTGTATTAGGCATTCTTTGCAAAGCTATGTTTTACATATTTTTCAAGGACTTCAATGAATTAACTTAGTGTGTTATTGATTGGATAGACTTACACAAAGTTTGCTCCAAGCAAATGACAATGTATGTCAGTGCAAAATCAATAATACTGTCAATGCTTTATCACAATGTATGTGGATCTGTACTAAAGCCTTTGTTAACTTCCTTATGGTACAATGTTATCTGAATGGGTTGTAATTGTTCAAACCTAGGAGAAGGATTAAAGATGCATTGAACTTAGGCAGTTTTCTATTCCTAGGACAAAAATCTGAAAATACCTGAAAGTTAAATAATATAATGCTGAAAACACATACATGCACACATGCAAAGGAACACATTCACACACTATACATACACAGTCAGAGGGGCTAAATCAGACTACTCACATGTTTGTATGAATACCATAAGCTGGTCAAAAAGTATTTGAGTAAAAAAATAGTGATAATACAGTGCTCAATGAAAAGATATACATTTTATTGAATGAATATTAAAATACATGATTTCAATTAGAATAAGATAAATTCATGAAAAGATCAGACATAATGGTGTAGGTCATATAATAACAGCTGCACAATACCAAATATGTGATCAGGAAAGTGTGTGGCTGGAAACTCCAAGTTTTCGAAATTATGCATGAGTAAGCAAAACCTTCAGATATACAATAAAAAGGTAACTACACTTAAAGAGAATCTGTCAATAGGCTTTTTCTACCTTATCTTAGAGCATAATGTAGGAAATGAGACCTTGATTCCAGTGATATATAACTTATAGGTGCTACTCATAAAATTAGAATAGAATTAAAAAGTTAATTTATTTTAATTCTTCAATATAAAAAGTGAAACTTATATACAGCTCTGGCAAAAATTAAGAGACAACTGCAAAATGTTCAGTTTGTCTGATATTTCTCTTTATAGATATATTTTTGAGTGAAATGTAAATTGTTCTTTTATTCTGTAAACTTCTGACAACATGTCTCCGAATTTCCAAGCAATAAATTTTGTATTTATTTTCTGAAAATGAGAAATAGTCAAAATAACAATAAAATGCACTGCTTGCAGACCTCAAATAGAGCAAAAAACAGTGGCTTCAGAACAACTACGTGACCATTCTTGACTGGCCCAGGTAAAACCACTTGAGCATATCTGGAGAGGCCAGAAAATGGCTGTCCACAAACGTTCACCATCCATACTGATGGAACTGGAGAGGATCTGCAAGGAGTAATGGCAGAGGATCCCCAAATCTAGGTGTGAAAAACTTGTTGCATCATTCCCAAGAAGACTCATGGCTGTACTAGCTCAAAAGGGTGCTTCTACTCAATACTGAGCAAAGGGTCTGAATACTTATGACCATGTGATATTTCAGTTTTTCTTTTTTAATAAGTTTGCAAAAATTACTACATTTCTGTTTTTTTCAGTCAAGATGGGGTGCAGAGTGTACATTAACAAGGAAAAATTAACTTTTTTGAATTTACCAAATGGCTGCAATGAAACAAAGAGTGAAAAATGTAAAGGGGTCTGAATACTTTCTGTACCCACTGTATATATTCTTGTAATTTCTAATATACAATTAAAATATTAAATCATAAAAAATGACTTAAAGAAAACCTGAGAGTTGATGCATGCTACCTAATCCATAGGCAGCATGTATCAGGTACATATGTTTGACTAGGAAACTGTCACAACTGTTGTCGGGTGTCCCGGGGCCAGGAGCTACTTTCCTGTCCCTAATACTAGGGGCGCCCTAGCTCACCCTGTTTCCTGGACTACTTCTGATGGGGAAGACCCATCAGAAGTACCTTGCCTTAGCCATTGAATCTGCCCTCAGTCTGTACCCTTCCCCCACCCAGGGAAGAGGGGAGTTGTAGTGTACAATAATACACAAACCAGACTAACAAGGAATATGAACAGAGATAATGAAAAATACCAAACATATAAATATACTCACACAGACAACAAAGTTAAACACTGTGGAGTGAAGGATTAGATTAAACCAAAGTAGGAGGAGATAGTGAATTAACACAGATAAATCCACCAAACGCCTTCTCCAACAACAAACACCAGCAACCTCCAGTCATGCAGCATATGCATACTCTCCAGATTATGTAGGATATGGGAGTGGCTAACAGTGCGCAGCTCAGGGCCTTAATGCAGGAAAGCTTACAGGAGCTCTCAACTTAGCTGATTAGCTCCTGCACTACTAAGAAAAATTTACACCATTTAATATGAAGGTGAAGTGCTTATAATCAGTGCCGGAGTAGGAGAAATCAGATGCTGCAGTCTCCTGGCTCCTCTCTATCACGTTAAACCTGTGACAGAAACGTTGCAGAAGTTCAGAGAAAAGCATACTTTAATAGCCGCTGGGCACCAAGCCGCACAGGTAACTAGTTTTCTTGCAGTCAACTGCCAGTGACTCTCAAGTCTCTCCTTATACACATATGCAGAGACAGACCTGTCACTCAAAGGAAGCAGGAAGGGAGAAGCTTCCAGGGACCGGACTTTCCAACTAAACTTCGGTGCTGCTTGGTCCCCAGTGGCTTTTAATGTATGTTTTTATCCGACATGCTGCAGTATTTCAGAGTCAAAAATGCAACTGAAATCATGCATCCAGTGTCTATAACATGCTTCCTTTGGCTAGGGCACCATGCATCAGCTATCAGGTTATCTTTTTATCTTTGAGCCATAAGGGTTAATTGTCTCATTTCTAAGATGAGCTTATAACAAAGAGATCATCTTAATGGCATCTTATTTTCCGCTCTGAAAAAGTAGTATTATGTCACATACCCATTGGCAGGTACGTATGGCTCGTCATTTTCCGTCTTCCTACTAGAGTGCACTGGGGCAGTAAACGTGCTTCTTTATGTGTTATAACATGATTATGAAGGACAAAGTTCTGTTGCTTGCAATCAGGCTTTTGTTGTGCTCCAAATGCTTCACTGGATGTTCTCTAATCCCCCTTGAGAAAGACATCCTAGGGCAATCAAGCCATTTATGTATTCAAAGAAGTATTTTTAGCATGTGGATGCCACTACCATTTTACATCTTTAAAACTGTACTTTTATCTAAAACACTTGTTTACCCTCGCAAGTCAGCCTTGTAATAAGCATTTGCATGTGTGGTTTAAACTAGAAAGAAGGGAATGACTTAAGACATACTAGAAAATTGGAGAAAGGCAACAAATATTGAATTGTTGATCTGCAAGACATCATAAATGTTATTTATTTTCTTAAAACAAGCCCTTATTTTAATTTTGCCTTAAGATGTAGAATAGAAATTCTCAATGTGATAAACGTTCGAAGTAATAACATTCACTTCATTAATAAATGCAAGAAGGATGTTTAATGATACAATGTTTTTAATTAAGCAGCATTCCCAGAGAGAGCAAATGATACAAGAATGAAAATAATTTCAGCATCTGCTACTTATTGCTGCTGCATTAACTGGAAGGGTAATATATTAGTCTAGAAATGATATTCCTGCTTAAAAGAAGAATTGCAGCTACCTTGTCTCTGGGGATACTTTTCCAACCAGTTTCAATTTTATGACTGTAAATGGTTCTTTATTAATTGTTCCCAACTCCCAGATTCTGTAAACACAGTATGTTTGAGACAGTTTTGTAATGTAAGTGAAACTCTTTCTTTGCTAAATATTGGCTCTCCAGTAAATCAATGAATATCTTTTTTTTAAAAATATACTGCCATTCTATTTTTTTTATGTTTTCCCTTATACTCCACTTCATATTCACTTTTTGTTGCATAGTCAAACCATATTGTGACAAGGAAACCATCAACAAATGGTTGCTAGCAGATGTAATATTTGCACTATATGTCACTAGTATTAGTCTATTCAATAATGTGCTTTAGTATTACTCTATATAATATTCATGCAATGACAGCCGAATTCCAATTTTGGAATATTTGTGGCACCTAGGTACTGATGTCTTAAAATTGGTTTATTGTGTGGGTTAGGGCTCGCTCACATGAGTGAATAACACAGACGAGTGCTATTTGGTGTTTTATCAGGTAGCACTCGGCCCAATATTTTACTATGGGGCAGTGTAGATCTGCCATCTTTTTCTCATGCTAATTAGGCTTCTTGGGAGTTGCTCCACAAATTGGATCACATGCATCTATTCAAGTTTATGGGGGCATATAAAACATATGTGATATCATCTGAATGAAGTCCGATTTACGCTGACATAGACAATAGAGAAGATGAAAAAATTAAGTTCTCCGTCTTCTCTGCACTTGTGTTATGAGTGTCATTAGTATAATCAAGCCTATTCTCTTGCATAAGAAAATATAATCTCCTGTGGCCCTGGCTTAAATCTGCACATGTATAGCTAGCTTTATATATAGTAAGGGTTCTTTTAATCCTCCATGTCCTTCTTTTCAAAATTTGTGCATTCAGGGGATTGCTTGTGAACATAGTTTTCATTAGTCATGCAAATTATGCTCTGTTGATAGTTAATTTCACTTTTTCTCCTGTTTCCATTACTTTAGGTCTAGGGGTGGCCAAAAAAACCTAACTACTTAGTTTTAGAATCATTGAGCATTAGAGTTGGACCTCCCAAATCATTGTGTCCAACCCCCTGCTCAAAGCAGGATTCGCTAATAATAATCTTTATTTACATAGCGCCAACATATTCCGCAGCACTTTGCAGTTTTACAGTTTCAAACACAACAGTCATAAGTACCAACGTTAACAATAAAATAATTAAAGCAAAATAAGACGACCCTGCTCGTGAGAGCTTACAATCTACAATGAGGTTGGGAAGATACAAGGTACAGGTGTGTATTTACAATGATGGTCCAGCCATCTTGAGGGAATAGGGGATAGATGGAAGTAGTTAATGGCCTTGTGTGTCTCAGAGGTTGAGAGCTGTGAGAGGCCGAGAGAAGTGGTTAGTGATAGAAGCTGGGATGCAGATGTGGAAGTGGGGCTGTTAATGGGGATGTTGAAGTCTCCAGGATAAGGGTTGGTAGCTCTGAGGACATGATGTGCAGCAGCCAGGCTGAGAAATGGTCAAGGAACTGGGTGGGAGAGTCTGGGGAGCGATATATGACCACTACTCTGAGGGAGAGGGGTTGAAAGAGCCTGGTTGTGTGAACCTCAAAAGAAGGGAATGTGAGTGATGGAACTGGGGGCAAGTGTTATGATCCGGTGGTAGGATCTCAAAACTGACCTGACACATGTGACCAGAATATAGGACCAGTTCTGGGGAGGTGGAAGCTATACTGACCGCAATCCTGATCCTATCCACAAACACTAAAGGCAGCCGTGGAGCGTTCCTAAAATCCTAGACGCCACGTTCACAGCCTGAGAAACTGACTACCCCTAGAGAGAAAGCAAAGACCTCACTTGCCTCAGAGAAATAACCCCAAAGATTTAGTCAGCCCCCCACAAATAATAACGGTGAGTTAAGGGGAAAAGACAAATGTAGAAATGAAACAGGTTTAGCAAATGAGGCCCGCTAACACTAGATAGACTGAAAATAGATAGGAGTCTGTGCTGTCAGTACAAAAACTAACAAAAATAAACCACGCAGAGAATACAAGAACCCCCACACCGACTCACGATGTGAGGGGCGCACTCTGCACCCCAGAACTAACCAGCAAGCGCAAGATCACATATAAGCAAGCTGGACTGAACTCATCATATACAGAGAAACGTTTTCAAGGAAATAATGAGAAAAATGAACAAACAAACTTAACTTCTCCAGCAGGAGACTGGTCACAAGGAATATTCAGGAGCTCTCAGAAACAGGACTGAATACACCGACAGCAGGCAACAAATGAAGGGCCAGGTGAATTAAATAGGCCTCAGCATAGCAGGAAATGAAGACGCTGAGCCCAGCCAAGACCAACCATATCGCTAAAGGCCACCAGAGGGAGCCCCAGAACAAACTCGCACAATACCGCTCATGACCACAGGAGGGAGCCCGAGAACGGAATTCACAACAGGCAAGGACCTGGAAAGTGCATTGTGGGGACATGAGTATGCCGACTCTACCACCAGGTCTGTTTATGGGTCTCGGGGAATGGGAGAATTGTAAGCCACCATGAGGAATGGCAGCAGAGGAGAGAGTGTCAGAGTCCTGGACCAGGTTTCAGTGAGGGACAAAAGATTCAGAGAGTTGTTCAGAAAGTAGTTGTGCAGGAAAGGAAGCTTGTTACATACAGACCGTGGATTCCGGATGGCACAATTAAAAGGAGATGAGGGAGTGCAAGTAATATTAATAAGATTAGTATGGTTTCGATCTGAGGTAGGGTAGGGGTTGTGGCTGGGGGATGGTGGACCAGGGTGGGAGGAGATGTCTCCCAAAATCAGTAGGAGTAGGAAGATAAAGAGCAAGTAGTTTTTGGAATTATACAAAGCTGTTTTGTGTAATGTGTTTGGGAAAGATGGGCTGAGGTTTTTCAGGAAGGTGAGAAGTGCATGGGAGCTGTACATGGGAGAGGGAAGTATATAGGGGCTGATGTGTATGAGTCGTAATGGAGGGAGGATGGAGCACTGAATGTGGATGACAAGGGAACACAAGAGGATAGAAATAAAGCACATGGCTAAAAGGGAGAGTAAAGTGTGGTTTACCTGACTCCTGCCCTGACTAACTGCCATGGAATAACTGCTTTTTGTTGATGCTTAGCTTCTGTGATGCTTTTCTTGTGGGATGTGTGCATGCACCCCACACTGTATGCACCCCTTAAAGTGTTTCTAAATTTATAGGCCACAATACAGGGTCAGGAGAGAGGGATTGTGGGAGCTGGATTGGGGTAAATTAGCAACAGCTGCTCAACACATCCTGGTGTGGATAGATGTTCAAAGACACTAGTCCTGATTCTATCTCTGTGCTATAACACCTCTCCCAAGATAACATCTACAGTGATACCCCCCATGGATATACAACAGTAAGTACTGAGAGCAGTGCAACAGATGAACTATAGCAAATATTCATTAACCATAATTCATTAAAATATATTGCAGGTGATATGCAGCAGATGAGGCAGCAGGCAGAGATGAGGAATTGCACCATTACAAGCTGCTTGCTGACATAGAATAGAGTGAATACATGCAGGATGGATCAGACAAATGTTTATCCAGCCTCTCTTTGAAGACTTCCATTGAAGTAGAACTCACCACCTCTTGTAGCAGCTTGTTCCACTTGTTGACCATCCTCACTGTCAAAAAGTTGTTTTCTAATAATTCTTCCTGAATTCAAGATTTAGAACTTACACTCTTTGCACGATTTCTATTTCCAGATGAAAGAGTATAGCCACTTAGATTAGCAGTAGCAATGTTAGCTAGTTTATACTTTATTTAACCTTATTCTCCCAACTACTTTTCTGCAGATTTCTTTCACCATTAATTTGAAACCAGTCAAAAGTTATCCCTACTCAAAATGACTGCAAAGTGCAATTATATTACAGATAGTTTTAATATGAACTGTCAGACTGCCTACTATGTTCCCAATTACAACTATTTCAAAGGACTAAAGCTTGGGTGGATGACCTTTATATAAAACGGGGATGGGGTATGACAATTGTGGTAACATGGGGTTTGATTGCAACCGGACCACTGGCTTATCAGAGGCTAACAACAATAGGGAAAATTAGAATCCTTTCTGGTGCATGTGACACAATACAGTGCCGGACAGTGGATGAAGAACTTGCTAATTGTTGGAGCAGAAAGATATATTTCTGATTTTGTATTATTATTAGCACAAAAAGAGCCATTTATTATTGGTGTGTGGCGATTACTGAAGAAGAATACTGTATTTCTATTGCATCTTTTTTGTGGGGGCCACAAGTTGGGGATTAACTATATCTGGGGCATTAAAGGAGGATGTTATTGTTGTATGGCATAAAAAGGAACAAAATTATCACTACTGTAAGAGAGAAAAAGAAAAACATTGATACTGTATAGGTACCATATGAGGGGAGTCAACACTAATAAATAAGAGCAGAAAGATACAGTATACATTAATGCCTTATGGAGACCATAAAAAGGGACACCCCATTGTACAAGAATCAATATCAATGGCCAATATATTGGCCATAAATGGAGACATCATAAAGGACATTAAGGGAGGTTACTTTTATATGGGCACCATGGAGAGGGGGATATTACTATTTATGTGGCCACAAATGAAAACATTATTAGTATGTGAGAACACAAAGTAAGACATTACTGCTATACCTTGAGACAACCTACTTCAAATCAAGTTCTCTCATACTGTCCAGCTTTTTCCAGGTCACAGTGGCCATTCAGAATGAAAACAGCATGGACAGATGGAGCCTCTTAGCCGCAGCACCCCAAGTGTCTCCCCTGGTAGAATTAGACCAGAATATCAACTAGGCTACAGTACATCTTCTTGTATATTAAGGTTGGAGAGTAACTTTCTATTGCCCATGCTCAAAGGTACCTTTCATATTACCATAATATGACCGATTTTTGTCAGTGTAGCAAGACTTAGCCATTTTAATGTACTTAAGTGATTATATCCAAAGACAAAATGAGCATGAGCATGATGATGAGCTAATTCAATGTACTTACAACCAAAAATATGAGAAGGTGAAATATTATCGACTTACCTAAAAAAAACCACCCCTAATAAGATATAACCTGTATTAAATATACAGAGATAAAAAGAATCCCCAACATTCATTTTTCCTTTAAATAAATTGCCTCACAACCTGGGTCAAAGGAGATACTGAGAAAGACAGATTATCAAATCAATAAATATACTCAGCTCTACAACCAATTAGTAAACAAACATTGGAATACCAAAAAGAACCCCTAATATGATATAAATATATGGGGGTATGCCCAGTAAAAAAGCCTCAAAAGCCAAAGCAAAGCTGACAGTGCCTCAATGTTTAAGTAATGATAGTAGAAGTGCTACTATGTGATGACACACTCACTAGAACAATGTGATGAAATGAGTGACCTAACCCTAGATAACATAAATGTCTGGGCTCCTACCTTGGTGTGGAGGTTGGCACCCTAAGAAAAATCGAGACTGGCGCCCCCGCTCGTTCGATGGCTATCCCTACAGCTATGTGCACACATTGTGGAATGTGGTGCAGAATTTTCTTCACAAAATCTGCATCTCCTGGCAGAATCCGCAGCTGCAGATTTGCCGCGGTTTATATGTGGATTTTGTGCGGATTTGCCTCCGAATTGATGCGGATTTTGTGCGGATTTTCTGCAGTTTTTCCCACTGCGGATTTCTATTATGGAAGGGTGCAGAAACGCTGCAGATCCGCACAAAAGAAGTGACATGCACATCTTTTAAATCCGCAGCATTTCCGCACTGATTTTTCCGCACCATCTGCACAGCTTTTTTTTTTTACCCATTGATTTACATTGTACTGTAAATCACAGTGTGGATCTGCAGCGTTTCTGCGCAAAAAAATCTGCTGCGGATCCGCACTAAATCCGCATCGTGTGCACACAGCCTACCTCCTGTTCTGACCCTATAAGGCTGATAGTCAGAAACAGAGGCTTTTTACTGGGCATACCCCCATATATTTATATCATATTAGGGGTTCTTTTTGGTATTCCAATATTTGTTTACTAATTGGTTGTAGAGCTGAGTATATTTATGGATTTGATAATCTGTCTTTCTCAGTATCTCCTTTGGCCCAGGTTGTGAGGTAATTTATTTAAAGGAAAAATCCATGTTGCTAATTCAATGTATTCAGAAATGTATTCAAAATGACTTCTTTCTTTCTTTCTTTCTTTCTTTCTTTCTTTCTTTCTTTCTTTCTTTCTTTCTTTCTTTCTTTCTTTCTTAACCATTCCCAAAGAATCTCTTTATAGAAAAGTGAAAATGAGTTAAGAGAATTATAACATAATCTCTAACTGTAAAGTCTTCTCATGTTTCTGGTATTAATCCAACTCTAGCACAAGTGGCATTATTATACACTTAATTAATTAGACTAATTCACTTAGGATATCCTAAATGATTCTACTAAATGAACTATTAGTCAGCCACAAAGGTTTCCTAAGTCTTTTGTAGTCTAAACAAATATGTACTCTTTGTAATGGCAATACTCTTTGCTATTCTATTAAGGGTTAAGATATGGTTTTAACATGATTTCACAGGATTCCTTTTATTTTATTTTTTTCATCACAAATTGTATATCTCATATAGCAAACAAGTTTTAGGAAAACCCCATTATTTATTAGAGAACGTTTTGCTATATTTCTTTTTGGAACTATTGCTAGTGCCTGTAATTTTGCTTTGTCTATACCCACACATTCATTTATAATAAAAACTATGATATGTTGCTAATTTTCGTTGTACTACAAATACCATTCCAACAGACATCATTTTAATAATAGTTATTTTATTTCTATAGCGCCAACATATTCAGCAGCACTTTACAATTAAGAGGGGACTTTTACAGAAGATAAAGACCATACCAAATAACACATAGTTCAACAGTAACATAAGGAACCTGCTCACCAAGCTTGCAATCTATAAGGACTTACAATGATGTCTGTCAGCTTCCACTGTGGTGTCCAGTGTTCATGATAGCATCTCAAGTGAAGACTGGTAATAGAGCATCTGTCTCAATTGTGAACAAAACCTTGTCTAGTTGTAATAATTTGAATAATAAACTCTTTATTTAATGCAGAAAAATATATATGTTATAGCTATAAATCACTAATATATCTATGTACAGGGTGAACCATTTATATGGATACACCTAAATAAAATGGGAATGGTTGGGGATATCAACTTCCTGTTTGTGGCACATTAGTATATGGGAGGGGGAAAACTTTTCAAGATAGGTGGTGACCATGGTGGCCATTTTGAAGTTGCCCATTTTTTATCCAACTTTACTTTTTTCAATGGGAATGGGGTCATGTGATACATCAAACTTATTGAGAATTTCAATAGAAAAACAATGGTGTGATTGGTTTTAATGTAACTATATTATTTCATGAGTTATTTACAAGTTTCTCTTTGTTTACAGCCATTGACATGTCGCAGAGGTTAACACGTGAGGAGCGGATAGAAATTGTGTTGATGTCTGGTGAATGCAGTACCCGGGTCATTGAGGCAGATTTCTATATGCAAGACACTCTACGAGATGACTCATCTCCCATGCTACAGTTAGCAAACTGCTTGCCACATTTCGTGAAACAGGTTCAGTGTTCGATTTGCCAAAATATGGACCCAAGAAAACTGTCATCAATGAAGAAACATCAGTGGCTGAAGATGCACTGAAGATGGCACATTCCCTGAAGATGGCACATTCCCTGAGTTTTTTCCAGCAAGATGGTGCACCACTGCATTATGGGTGTCAGGTCCGAGCAATCCTACATGAACAGTTTCCTGGAAAGTGGATTGGTTGTTGTGGACCATTTGAATGGCCACCAAGGTCTCCTGATCTGACCCCCTTAGAATTTTATCATTGGGGTCTTCTGAAGGCAATTGTCTATGCTGTGAGGATACAAGATGTGCAGCATCTGAAACAATGGATTCTGGAAGCCTGTGCTAGCATTTCTTCTGTGGTGTTGCTATCAGTGTGTCAAGAGTAGGAGAAGAGGATTGCATTGACAATCCAACACAATGGGCAGCACTTTGAACACATTTTATAAGTGGTCATACACTTGTAAATTACTCATTAAATAATAAAGTTACATTTACACCAAGCAAACCATTGTTTTTCTTGTGAAATTCTCATTACGTTTGATGTGTCACATGACCCTTTTCCCACTGGAAAAAATAAAGTTGGATCCAAAATGGCCAACTTCAAAATGTCAGCCAAGGTTACCACCCATCTTGGAAAGTTTTCCCCCTCCCATATACTAATGTGCCACAAACAGTAAGTTCGTATCACCAAGCATTCCCATGTTAGTTAGGTATATCCATTTAAATGGCCCACCCTGTATATATGTATATGTCCAAGGGAGCACATCAAATAGCACCTGCTGAGAAGAGCTGGGCAGATTCCCATTACATCTTGTGATCCAGAAAAAGGTGTTATCATTCTAAGTTCATCAACAAAGTAGTGGTCCCAGCCCCCAACATCACAAAGCCTTGCTCTACCAGGAAGCCCTAGGAGAATGAAGCACCCCAACACAAATCACCCAACACCAGCCTGACCAAGCCACCAATGAGTAATTCACTCAATTTCCATGGCCTGCATGCACACTCACCACGTCCCATTGATGAAAAATGCATATCCAAACACATTTAAAACAAGCCTGTGAACACTGGAAAAAATATATTCTGGTCATATGAGACCAAAATTGTACACTTTGGATGCCATAATATACACCACATTTGGAAGTCAAAAGTTATGAATACCGCCCCAAAAGCATCATACCAACAGTGTAGTTTGGAGGTGAAAACATGGTGTGGAGCTGTTTTTCAGCATACTGCACTGGAAAACTTTACAACTTAACATAATTAAATGAAAGATGAATGGACAAATGTGCTGAGATATTCTTGAAAAAAATCTTTTACCATCTACTAAGATGATGAAGATGAAACAAGGGTGGATATTTCAGCAAGACAGTGATCCCAAAAAGTCAAGGAAACTTTTAATTGACTTCAGAAAAAGAAAACAAAGCTGCTAGAATTGACCATCAAATCACCTGATCTGAATCCAATAGAAAATTTAAGGAAGCAACGTCTGTGGGTTGTTGGTTGTAGCCACTGCCTCATGTTACTGGACAATATCTCTTAGGGTGAGAGCAAAGACAAAATGCAAAGTGATCAAAACAACAGCCAAAACGAATGAGAACAGAGAAATGGTCTGTGGTTACCACCTGCAGAACCACTCCTTTATAGTGAGTGTCTCTCTCTCTCTCTCTATATATATATATATATATATATATATATATATATATACATATATATGGCAAAAATTAAGAGACCACTGCAAAATATTCAGTTTGTCTGATTTTTCTCTTTATATGTACAGTATATTTTTGCGTAAAATGTAAATTGTTCTTATTCCACTCCTTGTATAAAAATTTAAGCAGTTCTTCTTTGATTGATAGTTTGTAACTATCCATCTTCCTCTTGATTACATTTCAGAGGTTTTTAATGGGGTTCAGGTCTGTGGATTGGGCTGGCCATGACAGGGATTTTATGTGGTGGTCCTTCATCCACACCTTGATTGACCTAGCTATGTGGCATGGTGCATTGTCCTGCTGGAAAAAACAGCCCTCAGAGTTGGGGAACATTGCCTGAGCAGAAAGAATCAACTATTTTTCCAGGATAACCTTGTATACGGCTTGATTCATATGTCCTTCGCAAAGAACAACCTGCCCAATTCCAGCCTTGTTGAAGCATCCCCAGATCATCACCGATCCTCCACCAAATTTCACAGTGGGTGCAAGACACTGTGGCTTGTACGCCTCTCCAGGTTTCCCTTCTAACCATTAGATGACTAGGTGTTGGGCGAAGCTGAAAATTAGACTCATCAGAGATTATCTTACTCCAGTTCTCTGTGGTCCAATCCTTATGGTCTTTGGCAAACTTCAGCCTGGCTCTCCTTTGCTTATTATTGATGAAAGGCTTTTTTCTAGCTTTAAATGACTTGAGTCCTGCCTCTAGGAGCCTTAAGAACTGTTCTTGCCATGCACTTCACACCAGCTGCCATTTGTCATTCCTTTTGTAGGTCACTTGAAGTCATCCTGCGGTTGCTGATTGACATTCAAATAAGATCCCGGTCAGTGGAGAGTCGCTTTCTCCCTCTGCCGGTCTGTTGCTTTGCTGTCCACAATGTCTGCTACTTGACCTTGTTGTAATGGACTGCTGTCTTAGAAATTTTAAGGATGGAGGCAACATGATGCTCACTTTGCTAGCAAAGCCAGAATTGTGCCCTTCTTTTCCTCACTCAAGACTTTTCTTTTCAACTCCTTTGGCATGGTTAAAAGTAATTTTTTCATTCCTATTAGTTTTGGGATATTACTAGCACTTGTTTTGCCATCCAGCTTGTTCTATTGCAAGAGGATTGTGAACATCACAGCAGTGTTTTTCATACTTTCCTCCATTAAATAAGATTTGGTTCAGGTGATCACTAGTGTTGAGCGATACCTTCCGATACTTGAAAGTATCGGTATCGGATAGTATCGGCCGATATCCGAAAAAATATCGGATATCGCCGATACCGATACCCGATACCAATACAAGTCAATGGGACACAAGTATCGAAAGCTATCCTGTATGGTTCCCAGGGTCTGAAGGAGAGGAAACTCTCCTTCAGGCCCTGGGATCCATATTCATGTAAAAAATAAAGAATTAAAATAAAAAATATGGATATACTCACCCCTCCGGCGGCCCCTGGACCTTACCGATGCAACCGGGAGCCTCCGTTCCTAAAAAATGAGGAGTTTAGGACCTTCGATGATGTCGCGGCTTGTGATTGGTCACGGGACCGCTCATGTGACTGCTCACGCGACCAATCATAAGCCGCGACGTCATCGCAGATCCTAAACTCCTCATTCTTAGGAACGGAGGCTCCCGGTTACATCGGTAAGGTCCAGGGGCCGCCGGAGGGGTGAGTATATCCATATTTTTTATTTTAATTCTTTATTTTTTACATTAATATGGATCCCAGGGCCTGAAGAAGAGTCTCTTCTCCTCCAGACCCTGGGAACCATACACTGGGAACTTCCGATTCCGATTTCCGATATCACAAAAATATCGGAATTCGGTATCGGAATTCCGATACAGCAAATATCGGCCAATACCCGATACTTGCGGTATCGGAATGCTCAACACTAGTGATCACCTAACCAGAAGCACATTAAGTAGAATGAGGTTTACTCTGGTTGGAATTCAACTGACACTGGAATGGAATGGCTGGCAGACATGTAGAGAAGCTGATTTTTATAAAACTGTGCAGTGGTCTCCTAATTTTTGCCAGAGCTGTATATATATATATATATATATATATATATATATATATATATATAAACAAATACGATTATTAATTTGATTTAATTGGTGACGGGTGGAAGGTAAAAGTAATGCATAGTTGATAATTTTTGATGAACTGTACTTGTGCAGATTACCTAGTGTAAATATACTATAATTCACTGCTGGACACAGACATAAAAGCTCCCTTGCGGAAGAACAATATATGAGCCTTTTGCAGTCCAAATCTGAGCATAATGCACAACTCCATTGGCTTCGAAGGTAGTAGTGGCCCCCTTAAATCTTGAGCCCTTGTGCAGACGCACATGCTGCAGCAATGATCTTTCCGCCCCTGATAAAAATAAATTGCTCTGGAGCATAAAATATCATGTTTCCATTTTCTCTGTATAGAGAAATAGTTGACAACTAAGCAGGGTAATTTATAATTATTATTATTAGTAGTATTATTTATTATTATAGCATCATTTATTCCATGGCACTTTACATGTGAAAAGTCGTATACATAATAAAAACAAATACAATAATCTTAAACAATAAAAGTCATGACTGGTACAGGACGAGAGACATTCTAAATTATATTTAGTGTAATTGAACTAGTGTCATGCTGATGGAGGTGACATTCCTTTATGCAGTTCTTCTTCCCTTTTTAATTATTATACTCATGATTTTAGCAGCATCGATGTAGTAGTATTTTTATGTGTTTCTAGTCTCTACTTGGACCAGATTTTTTAAAGAAAACATATTTCTATTCATTTTACTTAACTTTCTATGGAAGCAGATCCATTCAGCAGTATAAATTGTCATAGTGTTGGCATGGAAATCAGTGCAAGTATAGGCAATTATGATCATTTATTCTGTTTAGAAAATGAACACAAGTAAATTCTTATCATCCTTACCAGATTTCAATACTCTCTTATTATTACTAAATTTTGAAAATTATATATAGTAATTTCCTGACATTTTGAATTATAGATGAGAAGCCCTACCACATTGATTATAGATTATGCTTAGTGGAGAGGTCAGTCTAAGAGGGTTCTTTAAGTTTATTATATTTTAGTAAAAAGGTTATTGGCCATGTGATCTGATTTCACATGTGCAGTCTACATATCAAAAATACTGAAGGAATTAAACATTTCAAATATTTTACAATTTGCAATCAATTATCAGATTTTGTGAAAGACTCGAGATGTTTTAAAGCCAACACTAATCAGTTTACAACCAATAAATTATCCCTTCTTTGCAAACCTTTGAGATGACCATACATTATTTAACAGCAAACAGTTTTCTGTCTTTAATGGTATTTTTAACAAGCAATTCATCAGTCGAAAAGCCAAGAGTGACTCTTATGATTGAGTAGTGTGTTCAGTGTTCGTTGGCTGTATTTACTAACCAGAGAACTCATGATAGAATGTTAAAATCGCCATATATTTACAGAGTGAACAATGATGCCTGATAAAAACCAGACTAATTGCAAAACATTATTTGTCAAAGTAGTCAATGCTTCTTAATAATGTCTTCATTTTTTTTCTATTTTTATCTTTCAGCATTACTCTTCTTTTATACTCCATGGATGCCCTTGGTATCAAGATATAATCATTATAACAGCAATTAACTGGAAACAGGTGTATTAAGATGCCAACGTGGCACCTAGGAATATGCCTATAGTCCACATTTATAGGCTTTAACTATGCTCTAAGTCAGTCACTTTTTATGGTGTACAGTGGCATGTACAACTTAATTACTGTTATTATGAGCATTTAAGCAAGTTGAAGATGAAGTGATCCCTAAAATACCTAAAGTTAAAAGATGACACATTTCCTTTGTATTTTAGACAAAAAAATATATATTTTTTACTCTTTTTTTCATTTTAAAAATTACAAAAAGGGAAATGAGCAGCGCTCACTGAAATGTTGCTTGGTCATCCAAACCATATCTTGACCTCCACTTGCATGAAATACAAAGAAAATGTGTTATCTTTAACTTCATGCTTTTTAGAGATTATTTGATCTTCAACTTGCTTAACTGTTTACAATAACAGTATAACAGTAACTTTGACCAAGGGTGCCAAAACTTTTACATGCTACTCTAAAATAGTGCACAAAATTTCGCTAGCCAACTGTATCTGCATTTTTCAAGGGAGACATAGTCACCTTGTGGTATGCCTTTGGCTTTTATTTTCATTTATAGCAAATGTAAATGCAGTTTCACAGTAAGGGTAGGAAAGTCTGTAAATTTTTACTATTAGTCACAAATACAAAAAAGTCTCAAGTTTAACCCCTTCACCACAAAGCCTATTTTCATTTTCCTGACCAGGCCAATTTTTACAATTCTGACCACTGTAACCTTATGAGTTCATAACTATTGAACGCTTTAACGGATCCCGGTGATTTATTTGTGAAAAAAAAACAGAAATTTGGCAAAAATTTTGAACATTTTGCAATTTTAAAATTTTAATTTGTATGTCCTTATCTCAGAGAGTCATATTGCACAAAATAGTTAATAAATAACATTTCCCACATATCTACTTTACATCAGCACAATTTTAGAAACATATTTTTCTTTTGATAGGAAGTTATAAGGGTTAAAAGTTAACCAGTAATTTCTCATTTTGACAACAAAATTTGCAAAACCATTTTTTTAGGAACCACCTCACATTTGAAGTGACTTTGAGGGGCCTATATGACATTAAACATGCCAAAATTACACTATTATAAAAACTGCACACCTCAAGATACTCAAAACCACATTCAAGAAGTTTATTAACCCTTCAGGTGCTTCACAGAAATTTTTGGATTGTGGAAGGAAAAAATAAACATTCACTTTTCTTTCACAAAAATTTTCCTTTAGACATAATTTTATTTCGCAAGGGTAACAGGAGAAAATGGAACATGTATGTTATTGTGCAATTTCTCTTGGGGATGCCGATACCCCATATGTGGGGGAAATCTACTGTCTGGGCACATGGCAGGGCTTGGAAAGGAAGGAGCGCCATTTCACTTTTTGAATGTAAGATTTGATGGTATAATTCGTGGATGTCATGTAATGTTTGGAGAGCCCCTGATGTGCCTAAAGAGTGGAAACCCCCAACAAGTGACACCATTTTGGAAACTAGACCCCTTAGGGTACTTATCTAGATGTGGGCTGAGCACCTTGACCCCATAGGTGCTTCACAGAAGTTTATAATGTAGAGCCGTAAAAATAAAAAAAATCAAATTTTTCCCAGATAAATCTTTTTTAGCTCCAAATTTTGCATTTTCATAAGGGTAACAGAAGAAATTGATCCATACAGTTTGTTGTACAATTTCTCCTGAGTATGCCAATATCCCATATGTGGGGGAATATTACTGTTTGGGTGAACGGTAGAGCATGGAAGGGAAGGAGCACCATTTGACTTTTTAAATGCAAAATTTGATTAAATAAATAGCGGACGCCATGTCATGTTTGAACAGCCTCTGTTGTGCCTTAACAGTGGAAACCACACCACAAATGTCACTGTTTTCAAAACTAGACCTCTGTGGGACCTTATATAGACAAACACCATCGAACCCCATTGAAACCAATGGCAAGCAAACACAAACACATACAAACTAGTGTTGAGCGATACCGTCCGATACTTGAAAGTATCGGTATCGGATAGTATCGGCCGATACCCGAAAAGTATCGGATATTGCCGATACCGATACCCAATACCAATACAAGTCAATGGGACACCAAGTATCGGAAGGTATCCTGATGGTTCCCAGGGTCTGAAGGAGAGGAAACTCTCCTTCAGGCCCTGGGATCCATATTAATGTGTAAAATAAAGAATAAAAATAAAAAATATTGATATACTCACCCTCTGACGCGCCCTGGTTGTAACCGCCAGCCTCCGTTCATAAGAATGAGCGCTTGAAAGTCCTTAGATGACGTCGCGGCCTGTGATTGGTCGCGGAGCGGTTACGTGACCGCAACGCGACCAATCACAAGCTGTGACGTCATCTAAGGTCTTTCAAGCGCTTGAAAGACCTTAGATGACGTCGCGGCTTGTGATTGGTCGCGTGGCGGTCACTTGACCGCTCCGCGACCAATCACAGGCCGCGACGTCATCTAAGGACTTTCAAGCGCTCATTTTTATGAACGGAGGCTGGCGGTTACAACCAGGGCGCGTCAGAGGCTGAGTATATCAATATTTTTTATTTGTATTCTTTATTTTACACATTAATATTGATCCCGATACCAATTCCCGATACCACAAAAGCATCGGATCTCGGTATCGGAATTCCGATACAGCAAATATCGGCCGATACCCGATACTTGCGGTATCGGAATGCTCAACACTAATACAAACACATAGAAAACACCTTAAAATGTATCCAAAAGCAGACAAACTGCTCAGAAGACACAACAAACACATGTAAAAGTCACAAGTACATATAGTCATGCAAAAAGAAAAGAGGTGGAGGACTAAAATGAGGAGAAGACACAGATATAGGCATGTCATTGCCTTCTAAAATCAAGAAAGGCTGGAGTAAAAATCTAAAATCAGCCTACCAACACCCAGATGTCATGACAAAAAATTTAAAAAATAAATATCTTTAGGTAGAATGGCGGGTCCATTCAGAACACTTTCCTGAGAAGATGTAGAGGTATCCCCTTTGGGAGTTGTGCCAAAAAAAGAACCCAGTACATTCAGACTAATCCACCATTTGTCATATCCAAGGGGCATGTCAGTAAACGACAACATCGACACAGAACCAAGTACAGTACTATATACTCTACCTCCTTTGACGAGGCAATCAGGCGGGTCAAGAAGTTGGAAAGGGGCACCCTAATGGCCAAAACCGACATTGAGGGGGTGTTCCAGTTACTACCTGTGTATCCGAATAGTGTCCGCCTATTGGGCTGCTTCTGTGAAGGAGCATACTACATATATCGCTGTTTGACCATGGGGTGCTCCATATCCTGCTCACTATTTGAGGCCTTTAGTTGCTTCCTCGAATGGGTCATCATGGACGTTTCTAAGAGGGCACATATTATCCATTACCTCAACGACTTCTTATGCCTGGGCCCAAAAGATTCACCACAGTGTGAATACACGCGGTAGTCCACCTGTAAGGAGAGAGCTGGAGGGAGAGCAGACACCCCAGAGCCGAGGGGTTAGACTGAGAAAGGGTGGGATACTCTGCTGAGTAGCAGAAACTGCTACTAGGCCCAAAGTATTGCCTGGGCTAGATGCAGTTAAAGATCAGTACTTAGATAAACAGGCGGTGTAGCTTGCTTCATGGGTGGGGTACTCTGCTGACTAGCAGACACTGAAGCTTTGGAGCAGACCTCTGAATCCCAGGCCATAGTAAGAGTAAACAGCTCTGCAGACTCACCCTACTGTGTTACCCCAAGCCATCGTGTATGTAGTTTCTAAAGGTTAAAAGGGGGGAGCGACCCCACCCACCTGGAATTGACAATGCCAAAGTCATGTAAAATACAGCAAGGGGACTCCAAAAAAAGTCTCAAATTTTTCCAAAAATTGGGCCACAGATACCACTTAAGTGGCATCAATTTCGCCAGAGTTTCTTAAAATGGTTGGTGAGGTGATTTTCAAAAATCATCAAGCTTTTAGGCTGCGTGTCCACGTTCAGGATGGCCGGCGGTATCGCCGGAGCGGCGAAGCCGCTCGGCGCTAAGCCCTGCCCCCTTCTGGGACGCGATGATGCCGGATGTGTTAACTGTACATATCCGGGATCATCGCCCCCCTCCCATAGGGCCCTGTGTTATGCCTTGCGGGGACGCTGCATCCCCGCAAGGTGTATGGACATGCTGCGATCTGAAAAGACGCGCAGCATGTCCAGAGTCGCAGGCCCGCCGCGTGCGGGTTTCCACGCATAGTGGACACGGGATTTCAAAAAATCCCCTCCACTATGCTGGAACATCTGGACGCTGCGTGTTTGACGCTGCAGCTCTGCGCAGCATCAAACAAGCAGCGTTTACTGACCATGGACACACACCCTAAGTCTCCCCAGGATGACACAGGGGTAGAAAAGTCCTTGCGGATCCAGGATTTGTTCATCTTGATGAACATTAGTCTGTCTACATTGTCACTGGATAGCCTCGTGCGCTTATCTGTCAGCACAGCACCAGTAGCGCTGAACACACGTTCAGAGAAAATGTGTGGCAATTTTTTAACCAAGATCCAAATGATCAGTGCAAAGTTATCTGTAAGAAATGCTCAAAGACCTTTAGCAGAGGGAAGAATCCCCTAAATTTAAATACAACGTGCATGCGTAGACATTTAACCAGCATGCACTTGCAAGCCTGGACTAACTATCAAATGTCCCGTAACGTTGGTGCACGTGCTCATAATGAAGGTAGTCAGCAACACTACATTGCTTCCCTCAATGTAAGCCCACCGTTTAGGACACCACCTGCAGGAAATGCGGAGGTATCGTCGCAAGGCCAAAGCAGTTAGGGAATCACCAGGTTCTTGGTAGGAAACACTGTATGTAGGTCAACATCCAGAATACCATCACCAACCCTCTCAATCTGCCATGTCCACCTCCACCCCTGCTAGTTCCATCATATGCAGCTCTCCAGTCCAGCTCACCCTACAAGAGACTCTCGTTAGGAAAAGGAAGTACTCATCCTCTCATCCGCGTACACAGGGTTTGAATGCCCACATTGCTAGACTAATCTCGTTAGAGATAATGCCCTACCGGTTGGTTGAAAGCAACACAGTACCACACTATGACCTACCCAGTTGACACTTCTTTGTGAGAAAAGCCATCCCAGCCCTCCACCAGCATGTCAAAGACCGCATTGTCCATGCACTCAGGCAATCAGTCAGTAGAAAGGTGCACCTCACAACAGATGCATGGACCAGTAGGCATGGCCAGGGACGTTACGTGTCCATCACTGCACACTGGGTTAATGTGGTGGATGCAGGGTCCACAGGGGACAGCTATAGTGGGACAGTTCTGCCTAGCCCACGGTCTAGGAAACAGTTGGCTGTAGGCGTTCGCCATCCCTCCTCCTCCTCCTCCTCCAGCAGAAGCGAAAGCTTGTCCACAGAGCGCGGTCACATGACCAATCCATCCGCAGCTGCCAGTGTTGCACACGAGGTGTCCCATTATGGAACAGCTAGTGGTAAGCATCAGCAGGCTGTGTTGGAAATGAAGTGTTTGGGCAACAACAGACACACCGCGGAAGTTCTGGCCGAGTTCTTGCAGCAAGAAACTCAGTCATGGCTGGGCAGTGTACATCTTGAGGCAGGCAAGGTAGTCAGTGATAACGAAAGGAATTTTATGGCTGCCATAGCCCTTTCAGAACTGAAACAAATACCTTGCCTGGCTCACACCTTGAACCTGGTGGTGCAGTGCTTCCTGAAAAGTTATCCGGGGTTACCCGCCCTGCTCCTGAAGGTGCAAAGACTTTGCTCGCACATCCGCCGGTCGCTTGTACACTCCAGCCGTACGCAGAACCATCAGCGATCGTTCAAGATTCCCCAGCACCGCCTTATAATCGACGTTGCAACATGGTGGAACTCCACATTGCACATGCTTCAGAGGCTGTGCGAACAGAGGCGTGCTGTAATGTATTTGTGGGAGGATACACATACACGGGCAGGCAGTTGGATGGCAGACATGGAGTTGTCAGGAGTGCAGTGGTCAAAGCTACAAGACCTCTGTCAAGTCCTTCACTGTTTTGAGGAAAGCACACAGCTGGTAAGTGCAGATGACGCCATCATAAGCATGAGCATCCCACTAATGCATCTGCTGATGCAAAGTTTGACGCACATTAAGGAGCAGGCGTCTTCAGCCGAGGATGAGGGAAGCCTTGATAACAGTCAGCCATTGTCTGCTCAGGGAACTCTCCTGGATGAGGTGGTGGACGAAGAGGAGGAGGAGGATGATGGGTATGAATATTTATGGGAGGAGGAAGCTTCTCAGGGGGAAATAGAAACTGGTGGCATTGCAAGGTCAGGTCCTGGGTTTTTGCGGGAGACAAGTGCTCCTCCACCCAGCACAAGCAGTGAATTGACACGTGGAACATTGTGTCAGGACTCTGAACATTTTTATTACCTTTTTGTGCATTACTGCCCTTTTCCAAGATGGCGTCTTTGGTCTCATGTGCACTGTGTCTTCCTGCTATAAAACTCCACCCCAGCCTTCAGTCTGTGCTAGAGTACTCTGCCTTGCATCCAGCTCCTGACCTCTGGTTACTCCCTGGCTATATACCTGCTCCTGTGAACCTGTGGGGTTATCCTGCTACTCTGCTCTGAGTTCCTGCTGCATACACCAGTTCCAGTAATCCTCCTTCATCTGCTGCTCGTGTTTGCTTCCATCTGCATTTGCTGGACATGTAAGCTGTTTCTGCTCTGCAAGAACCTGAGACTATTACCCAGACCTCCCTGGTTGAGCTACGATATTATTTGAACTGCCTTATAAGCATATTTATCTGTGTTGTGGACTAAGCAAGGACTTATTCATGTCGAGTATCCTCAAGAATGATTGTGCTTCATAGACTTTCTGCGTGATTGCATTTTCCTCTGAAGTTTCCTATAGAATGCTGAGCAGCATTTGATATTTGCACCAAGTGTTGTGGACTTGAGTTTCTCTCTGCACCTGTTTCTATCACCGTGTGATAATATATGTGAGAAATCTCAGGAAAAATAGGTGGACCTTCTGAGACCGTGATGACGATCCCCTCACGGACGAGCTGACCAGGTGGACCACCCCCTATACAGGGAGAGTAAGGGGCAGGAGCGTGAGGGACTATCGTCACGGAAGCTGGAGGACGAAGTAGGAAGAGAGAAATGGAAAACGAGAAGAAGGACTGGAGAAGAGAGCCAGGACATGGGGATAGAGGGAAGGACACAGGAGGACCGCAGGGAGATGGGGAACTAGAAGGAACACGGTACCGCTAGAGACACAAGGAGAGCTGGAAACACAGGAACAGTGACGAGACTGGAACTTCAGGAGCCGAGGCCAAGGACTGACGCAGGAACTGCGGGAAGAAACAAATAACAGAGAACAAGATCAGAGCACAAAAGATGCACAGAGTACGTGCGACCAGGAGCACTTATGAAGCACAAGTGATCATCAGGCACAGAGGCAAAGAGCAGACAGGAAGAAATAGTAGTGCTAGAGCTTACTTTTGGGTGGAGAGAGTCCTCCAAGATCATAGAGTGGACAGGGCAGACAGCGTTAGAAGGAGACTAGACGTGCGCATGCGCAGAACAAAAGCCAGCATGCGCGCGCACCCGATGATCAGCTGACGCTGGGAGCGAGCGCTGGAGAAGGGACGCCGCAGCAGCAGAGACGTGCCGGGACCCCGAGGACAGGTAAGTATAGCAGGAGGAAGCGGGTGGCGGCAGCGGCGTAACAATATAGACTTTACCACTTATAAAACTGTGTCCTGTAGTTGTCTTGTTCCACGCAAAGAGTCTCCTGAGTTATCACCTATAAGTATTACAGGATACTCTAGCCTAAAAAAAAAAAGGAGACTGCTGGAAGAATGACTGCAGAAAGCAGACTAGAGCAGGTGTTTTCCATAATTAGATCACTACAGAAAGATGTGGAAGGTCTGCAAAAGAAGTTTGGAAGCTTTGAACTCAATCAACAAGTGTTTGGACTGACTTTGCAGGACTTAGGCAGCCCAGGAAAACAAACTTTCTGGCATAGAGTCCCAGTATGGACGGGCTTTTCAGGACATAATCACTCAAATAGCTGCACAAGCGACTTTTCCATCTGGGCAACGGCCACCAACTAGCCCACCTAAGTTGCCCCCATTCAGATTTAATGGTGATTGCGACAAATTTTGTGGCTTTGTGAATCAATGTATGCTATATTTTGATGTGCATGCTGACCGTTTTCCTAATGATAGATCCTAAGTATTGTGTGTAATAATGCTGCTGACCGCACGAGCGCTCGCCTGGGCGAATCCGATGATTGAGTCTCGTGACCCACGGTTAAATAACTTGGATGATTTCTTGGCTGCTATGGCATTAATGTTTGATGATGATCCTAATCGCCGTGCAACCGCTGAATCTGCATTATTGTCTTTACGCCAGGCAAAACGTTCTGTCATTGAGTATGCTACTGAATTCAGGAGATTAGAGGTAGATACCAATTGGGACAGTTATGCACAATTGCCTATTTTTAAAAGGGGTCTGTCTAGTATTGTAAAAGATGAACTAGCTCGCTCTGAGTCACCACAAGAGCTAGAGACAGTTATACAGCATTGTGTGCGCATTGACATTCGCCTTACTGAGCGTAGGCAGGAGAAGTTTGCTGCATATAACCGTATTTCTAACTTTTCCCTTCCTTCCAAAGAGCCTGCAGGTAAAACATCTTGGGAGGTGGAGGAGGTGCCCATGCAAATTGATTCCGTTCAGAGGCGCGAGATCAATGAGCGCCGGGAGCATCGCCTTCGTGAAAGTCTATGTTTCTACTGCGGCCAGTCTGACCACTTCTAGATCAATTGTCCTAAGTGTCCTAGACGGCCTAACATGGTGCTAGCAGCAGTAGGGGAGTATGACAACTGTGATGATGAATCTGACATCTCTAAATGTAGCCTGCCTTTAAACGCTGTATTCCATTCACTTTCTATGACTTCACCCCCCAAGAAGCTTAAGGAAAAGAACTCTCACTGTTCTCTCCCTATTAAGATTCTGTGTTCAGTACAGTGGATTTCCAGTGCAGCTATGATTGACTCTGGTGCAGGTGGCAATTTCATGGATATCACATTTGCCAAGGAACATGGTATTGAAATTCAGCAAATATCCTCTCCAATTACCATGGAAACAGTAGATGGGTCACCTTTAATCTCTGGGCCTGTGGATCAGGAGACCGTACCCCTTGAAATTTTGTTGGAGCCTAATCATCAGGAGCAACTTTCTTTCTTGCTAATTTCTTCTCCTCATTTTCCTGTGATTTTAGGCATTCCTTGGTTGCATTCTCAGAACCCAATTATCAACTGGGAGACCAAGGAGATTATCTTTCCAACAAGGAGCAACTCAGCGTTAACAGAAGCTGTCCATGAGTCCATGGCTATGGAACCACATGTACAGGTATTTTCTTTACCTCCAGCATATAAAGAGTTCTCTGACATCTGTGACAAGAAGAATGCAGATCAGCTTCCTCCACACAGGTATTATGACTGTCCCATCGAGTTGCTTCCTGGGGCAGCTATTCCTTTTGGTAACGTATACCCTTTGGCGGCACCTGAGCTTCAAGCCTTAAAGGAGTATATTGATGAAAATCTGGCCAAAGGCTTCATACGTCCTTCTTCCTCACCAGCAGGGGCACCTATCTTTTTTGTAAAGAAGAAGGATGGGACCCTGAGACCCTGTGTTGACTATCGGGAACTCAATAAGGTAACCGTACGAAACCGTTACCCTTTGCCTCTGATTCCCGAATTACTGGAAAGAGTCTGCCATACTAAGGTGTTCTCTAAACTGGATCTTCATGTGGCTTATAATTTGGTGTGTATTTGTCCAGGGGATGAGTGGAAGACAGCATTCAGATGCCGGTATGGACACTTTGAATCTCTTGTGATGCCCTTCGGGCTTTGTAACGCCCCTGCAATGTTTCAACACATTGCTAATGACATTTTCAGAGATTTGTTGGACCAGTTTGTAGTGATCTAATTGGATGATATACTAATCTTTTCTGACTCTCTACAGGAACATGAAGAACATGTCAAAACTGTTTTAAGATGTCTGAAAGAGAACCATCTATATTAAGCCGGAGAAATGCGAGTTCCATCGTTCTAAGATACAGTTCTTAGGTTATATCATCTCTCCCCAGGGGCTGAACATGGAATCTGGTAAGATTCAGGCTTTCCTTGACTAGCCGGTACCCAAGAACATTAAGGAGGTCCAACATTTTATTGGTTTTGCAAATTTCTACAGACGCTTCATTCGAACTTTTTCTGATATTGTCCGTCCCATTACTTCCTTGACAAAGAAGGAAAAGCCCTTTAAGTGGTCATCACAGGCTCAAGAAGCTTTTGATCGGCTTAAGATCTGTTTCACATCAGCACTGCTGTTGATACACCCAGATCCAACACTTTCTTTCATTGTGGAGGTGGACGCTTCTGACAGTGCTTTGGGGGCTATTCTCTCCCAAAGAACTGGAGAGAAGGGTCTGCTACATCCTAGTGCTTTCTTTTCCCGTAGACTAACCTCAGCAGAGAAGAATTATGACGTGGGAGACAAGGAATTGATGGCTATTATTGCGGCTTTCAAAGAATGGAGGCATCATCTGCAAGGAGCTGCAC
Organism: Ranitomeya variabilis; assembly: GCF_051348905.1. NCBI lineage: Eukaryota > Metazoa > Chordata > Amphibia > Anura > Dendrobatidae > Ranitomeya > Ranitomeya variabilis. The sequence continues at coordinate 321,555,327 of NC_135236.1, forward strand.
AACAGATCATAGTGCTAACTGACCATCGCAATTTAGAGTTCCTTAGATCCGCTAGATGTCTTTCTCCTCGTCAGGCTCGTTGGAACTTATTTTTAAATCAATTTAACTTTGTTATCTCGTACCGTCCAGGTTCTCGTAATGGGAAGGCTGATATAGGGTTGAGCGACTTTTACTTTTTTGGGGTCGAGTCGGGTTTTGCGAAACCCGACTATCTCAAAAGTCGAGTTGAGTGCAATAGGCCGATTATCGTGAAAAGTCGGGGATCGACCGAAACACGAAACCCAAAGCAAGTTAATTGGGAAGCATAGTCGGCAGTGAGTGGGGGCCAGGAAAACACCTACAGTGCCCATTTTAATGGCAAAAACATCCATTCTTGTTACTGAAGCTTGTCAATCTTAATTAACTTTATAATAATAGTTAGGCATTGGAAATTGGGGGTCATTTGGCTAAAGTTGTGGGGGGTAGGGCTGGTTCAAGTTTTTAGTGGGCCCAGGAAACGTGGACTACGTCACGGCAGTGGAGCAGTGAGAGGTAAGTATTTCAAGTTTACAAGTGCTGTGATCTTGAGCAAGCGGGGGGGCCCACTCGTTCGCATTGGCACTCGCACAGGGCCCCTCAAAGTACGGCGGTGTGTTTGCACGGCAGGGGCGCCTCCCACCGGCAGCGACACTTTTGCGTACTCTGAGGGGCCCTGTGCCTGTGACGTCGCCAATAGGGTTGAGCGACTTTCATTTTTTAAAGATCAAGTCGGGTTTTGTGAAACCCGACTTTGTCCAGAGTCGAGTCGAGTGCAGTCGGCCGATTATCGCTAAAAGTCGGGGATCGACCGAAACACGAAACCCAATGCAAGTCAATGGGGAAGCATAGTCGGCAGTGAGTGGAGGCCAGGAAAACACCTACAGTGCCCATTTTAATGCCAAAAACATCCATTCTTGTTTCTGAAGCTTGTCAATCTTAATTAACTTTATAATAATAGTTGTTCAATGGAACTTGGGGGTCATTTGGCAAAAGTTGTGGGGGGTAGGGCTGGTTCAAGGTTTTAGTTGGCCCAGGAATCGTGGACTACGTCACGGCGGTGGAACAGGGAGAGGTAAGTATTTCAACGTTGCAAGTGCTGTGATCCTGAGCAAGCAGGGGGGCACACTCGTTCGCATTGGCACTGGCACAGGGCCCCTCAAAGTACAGCAGTGTGTTTGCACGGCGGGGGCGCCTCCCATTAGCAGCGACACTTTTGCGTACTCTGAGGGGCCCTGTGCCAGTGACGTCGCCAACGAGTATGCCCCCCACCTGATGAAGGAACCTGCACTTTCATCTGCACCTTCCTCTTTGTCCCTGTGTAAGGTGGTATAACATGCGGGAAGGGGAACCTTACTTTCAGCAGGGTCAGATTCTGGCTGTGTAGAGTGCAAGGGGAATGTAGTGGTCTAGGTCAATGTACCAGCAGACTCATCTAGCAGTGGCTGGGCAATGGGCAGGATGAGGAGGAAACGCAGATATAGGGCCAAAGAATAAAATAGGCTAAATGCAGTTCAAAATTGGTAACAGGACTAAACAGGCGGCATTGCTTTGTTCAGTGGAGTAGCAAACCCAGGAGCAGCAGACACTGTTTTAAGGGCCCAAACACACTAATAGGCCAAATGCAGTTTAATATCTGATACTTTAGGCCAAAAGCCTAAAGACTGAAGCTCAGCTTTATTCAGTTGAGGGCAAACACCAGGGAGGGGCAGACACCATTAGTAGGCCGTAACCAAAGTTGAAGGCCAAATGCAGTTTAATATCTGATACTATAGGCCGAAAGCCAGAAGGTGGAAGCTCAGCTTTATTCAGTTGAGGGCAAACACCAGGCAGGGGCAGACACCGTTAGTAGGCCCTAACCACCAATTTTTAAAAACACAGCACTTAATGAGAGCCAGAAGGTTGAAGCTCAGCTTTATTCAGTTGAGGAAAAACACCAGGCAGGGGCAGACACCGTTAGTAGGCCGTAACCAATGTTGAAGGCCAAATGCAGTTTAATATCTGATACTATAGGCCGAAAGCCAGGAGGTGGAAGCTCAGCTTTATTCAGTTGAGGGCAAACACCAGGCAGGGGCAGACACCATTAGTAGGCCCTAACCACCAATTTTTAAAAACACAGCACTTAATGAGAGCCAGAAGGTTGAAGCTCAGCTTTATTCAGTTGAGGACAAACACCAGGGAGGGGCAGACACCGTTAGTAGGCCGTAACCAAAGTTGAAGGCCAAATGCAGTTTAATATCTGATACTATAGGCCGAAAGCCAGAAGGTGGAAGCTCAGCTTTATTCAGTTGAGGGCAAACACCAGGGAGGGGCAGACACCGTTAGTAGGCCCTAACCACCAATTTTTAAAAACACAGCACTTAATGAGAGCCAGAAGGTTGAAGCTCAGCTTTATTCAGTTGAGGAAAAACACCAGGCAGGGGCAGACACCGTTAGTAGGCCGTAACCAAAGTTGAAGGCCAAATGCAGTTTAATATCTGATACTTTAGGCCGAAAGCCAGAAGGTGGAAGCTCAGCTTTATTCAGTTGAGGGCAAACACCAGGCAGGGGCAGACACCGTTAGTAGGCTCTAACCACCAATTTTTAAAAATACAGCACTTAATGAGAGCCAGAAGGTTGAAGCTCAGCTTTATTCAGTAGAGGACAAACACCAGGGAGGGGCAGACACCGTTAGTAGGCTGTAACCAAAGTTGAAGGAAAAATGTAGTTTAATATCTGATACTATAGGCCGAAAGCCAGAAGGTGGAAGCTCAGCTTTATTCAGTTGAGGGCAAACACCAGGGAGGGGCAGACACCGTTAGTAGGCCCTAACCACCAATTTTTAAAAACACAGCACTTAATGAGAGCCAGAAGGTTGAAGCTCAGCTTTATTCAGTTGAGGAAAAACACCAGGCAGGGGCAGACACCGTTAGTAGGCCATAACCAATGTTGAAGGCCAAATGCAGTTTAATATCTGATACTATAGGCCGAAAGCCAGAAGGTGGAAGCTCAGCTTTATTCAGTTGAGGGCAAACACCAGGCAGGGGCAGACACCGTTAGTAGGCCCTAACCACCAATTTTTAAAAACACAGCACTTAATGAGAGCCAGAAGGTTGAAGCTCAGCTTTATTCAGTTGAGGAAAAACACCAGCCAGGGGCAGACACCGTTAGTAGGCCATAACCAAAGTTGAAGGCCAAATGCAGTTTAATATCTGATACTATAGGCCGAAAGCCAGAAGGTGGAAGCTCAGCTTTATTCAGTTGAGGGCAAACACCAGGCAGGGGCAGACACCGTTAGAAGGCCCTAACCACCAATTTTTAAAAACACAGCACTTAATGAGAGCCAGAAGGTTGAAGCTCAGCTTTATTCAGTTGAGGACAAACACCAGGGAGGGGCAGACACCGTTAGTAGGCCGTAACCAAAGTTGAAGGCCAAATGCAGTTTAATATCTGATACTATAGGCCGAAAGCCAGAAGGTGGAAGCTCAGCTTTATTCAGTTGAGGGCAAACACCAGGGAGGGGCAGACACCGTTAGTAGGCCCTAACCACCAATTTTTAAAAACACAGCACTTAATGAGAGCCAGAAGGTTGAAGCTCAGCTTTATTCAGTTGAGGAAAAACACCAGGCAGGGGCAGACACCGTTAGTAGGCCGTAACCAATGTTGAAGGCCAAATGCAGTTTAATATCTGATACTATAGGCCGAAAGCCAGAAGGTGGAAGCTCAGCTTTATTCAGTTGAGGGCAAACACCAGGCAGGGGCAGACACCGTTAGTAGGCCCTAACCACCAATTTTTAAAAACACAGCACTTAATGAGAGCCAGAAGGTTGAAGCTCAGCTTTATTCAGTTGAGGAAAAACACCAGGCAGGGGCAAACACCGTTAGTAGGCCGTAACCAAAGTTGAAGGCCAAATGCAGTTTAATATCTGATACTATAGGCCGAAAGCCAGAAGGTGGAAGCTCAGCTTTATTCAGTTGAGGGCAAACACCAGGCAGGGGCAGACACCGTTAGTAGGCCCTAACCATCAATTTTTAAAAACACAGCACTTAATGAGAGCCAGAATGTTGAAGCTCAGCTTTATTCAGTTGAGGAAAAACACCAGGCAGGGGCAGACACCGTTAGTAGGCCGTAACCAAAGTTGAAGGCCAAATGCAGTTTAATATCTGATACTATAGGCCGAAAGCCAGAAGGTGGAAGCTCAGCTTTATTCAGTTGAGGTCAACACCAGGGAGCAGCAAACAGAGGTATTATGCCCCAACCAGCACTTAAAAAAAAAAATAAAAATAAAAATTAGAGCCAGAAGGTTGAAGCTCAGCTTTATTCAGTTGAGGACAAACACCAGGGAGGGGCAGACACCGTTAGTAGGCCGTAACCAAAGTTGAAGGCCAAATGCAGTTTAATATCTGATACTATAGGCCGAAAGCCAGAAGGTGGAAGCTCAGCTTTATTCAGTTGAGGGCAAACACCAGGGAGGGGCAGACACCGTTAGTAGGCCCTAACCACCAATTTTTAAAAACACAGCACTTAATGAGAGCCAGAAGGTTGAAGCTCAGCTTTATTCAGTTGAGGAAAAACACCAGGCAGGGGCAGACACCGTTAGTAGGCCGTAAAAAGTGTTGAAGGCCAAATGCAGTTTAATATCTGATACTATAGGCCGAAAGCCAGAAGGTGGAAGCTCAGCTTTATTCAGTTGGGGGCAAACACCAGGGAGGGGCAGACACCGTTAGTAGGCCCTAACCACCAATTTTTAAAAACACAGCGCTTAATGAGAGCCAGAAGGTTGAAGCTCAGCTTTATTCAGTTGAGGAAAAACACCAGGCAGGGGCAGACACCGTTAGTAGGCCGTAACCAAAGTTGAAGGCCAAATGCAGTTTAATATCTGATACTACAGGCCGAAAGCCAGAAGGTGGAAGCTCAGCTTTATTCAGTTGAGGGCAAACACCAGGCAGGGGCAGACACCGTTAGTAGGCCCTAACCACCAATTTTTAAAAACACAGCACTTAATGAGAGCCAGAATGTTGAAGCTCAGCTTTATTCAGTTGAGGAAAAACACCAGGCAGGGGCAGACACCGTTAGTAGGCTGTAACCAAAGTTGAAGGCCAAAGGCAGTTTAATATCTGATACTATAGGCCGAAAGCCAGAAGGTGGAATCTCAGCTTTATTCAGTTGATGTCAACACCAGGGAGCAGCAAACAGAGGTATTATGCCCCAACCAGCACTTAAAAAAAAATTTTAAAAAAAAAATTAGAGCCAGAAGGTTGAAGCTCAGTTTTATTCAGTTGAGGACAAACACCAGGGAGGGGCAGACACCGTTAGTAGGCCGTAACCAAAGTTGAAGGCCAAATGCAGTTTAATATCTGATACTATAGGCCGAAAGCCAGAAAGTGGAAGCTCAGCTTTATTCAGTTGAGGGCAAACACCAGGGAGGGGCAGACACCGTTAGTAGGCCCTAACCACCAATTTTTAAAAACACAGCACTTAATGAGAGCCAGAAGGTTGAAGCTCATCTTTATTCAGTTGAGGACAAACACCAGGGAGGGGCAGACACCGTTAGTAGGCCGTAACCAAAGTTGAAGGCCAAATGCAGTTTAATATCTGATACTATAGGCCGAAAGCCAGAAAGTGGAAGCTCAGCTTTATTCAGTTGAGGGCAAACACCAGGGAGGGGCAGACACCGTTAGTAGGCCCTAACCACCAATTTTTAAAAACACAGCACTTAATGAGAGCCAGAAGGTTGAAGCTCAGCTTTATTCAGTTGAGGAAAAACACCAGGCAGGGGCAGACACCGTTAGTAGGCCGTAACCAAAGTTGAAGGCCAAATGCAGTTTAATATCTGATACTTTAGGCCGAAAGCCAGAAGGTGGAAGCTCAGCTTTATTCAGTTGAGGGCAAACACCAGGCAGGGGCAGACACCGTTAGTAGGCCCTAACCACCAATTTTTAAAAACACAGCACTTAATGAGAGCCAGAAGGTTGAAGCTCAGCTTTATTCAGTTGAGGAAAAACACCAGGCAGGGGCAGACACCGTTAGTAGGCCGTAACCAATGTTGAAGGCCAAATGCAGTTTAATATCTGATACTATAGGCCGAAAGCCAGAAGGTGGAAGCTCAGCTTTATTCAGTTGAGGTCAACACCAGGGAGCAGCAAACAGAGGTATTATGCCCCAACCAGCACTTAAAAAAAAAAATAAAAAAAAAAATTAGAGCCAGAAGGTTGAAGCTCATCTTTATTCAGTTGAGGAAAAACACCAGGCAGGGGCAGACACCGTTAGTAGGCCGTAACCAATGTTGAAGGCCAAATGCAGTTTAATATCTGATACTATAGGCCGAAAGCCAGAAGGTGGAAGCTCAGCTTTATTCAGTTGAGGGCAAACACCAGGCAGGGGCAGACACCGTTAGTAGGCCCTAACCACCAATTTTTAAAAACACAGCACTTAATGAGAGCCAGAAGGTTGAAGCTCAGCTTTATTCAGTTGAGGAAAAACACCAGGCAGGGGCAGACACTGTTAGTAGGCCGTAACCAAAGTTGAAGGCCAAATGCAGTTTAATTTCTGATACTATAGGCCGAAAGCCAGAAGGTGGAAACTCCGATTTAGACAGTGGAGGACAATTTGAATTAGGGACTGCAGACAGACTTAGTAGGCTGTCCCCTGTGGACCATGCATCCACCACATTAACCCATTGCGCCGTAATGGACACGTAATTTTCCGTGGCCATGCCTACAGGTCCATGCGTCTGTTGTCAGGTGCACCTTTGTACTCACAGATTGCCAGAGTGCATGGACAATGCGGTCTTTTACATGCTGGTGGAGGGTTGGGATGGCTTTTCTCGCAAAAGAAGTGTCGACTGGTTAGCTTGTAGCGTGGTACAGCGTAGTCCATCATGGCCTTATTAATAGTAAATAAAATATATAACTAGGCTCTATGAACTTTTAAATAGGTTCCAGGGGTACACGGGCAGCATTGGTGTGGTCAGTGGAGGAGTATTGCAAGTAGGGGCCGCAGACAGGCTAACAAAGGCCTAAAATAACAAACAATAGGCAGGCATGGCAGTTTTAAATCGGTTACATGGATACACAGGCAGGCACTCCAGGCAGCATTGTGGTCAGTGGAGGAGTATTGCAAGAAGGGGCCGCAGACAGGCTATCAAAGGCCTAAAATAACAAACAATAGGCAGGCATGGCAGTTTTAAATCGGTTACATGGATACACAGGCAGGCAGCATTGTGGTCAGTGGAGGAGTATTGCAAGTAGGGGCCACAGACAGGCTATCAAAGGCCTAAAATAACAAACAATAGGCAGGCATGGCAGTTTTAAATCGGTTACATGGATACACAGGCAGGCAGCATTGTGGTCAGTGGAGGAGTATTGCAAGTAGGGGCCGCAGACAGGCTATCAAAGGCCTAAAATAAACAATAGGCAGGCATGGCAGTTTTAAATCGGTTACATGGATACACAGGCAGGCACTCCAGGCAGCATTGTGGTCAGTGGAGGAGTATTGCAAGTAGGGGCCGCAGACAGGCTATCAAAGGCCTAAAATAACAAACAATAGGCAGGCATGGCAGTTTTAAATCGGTTACATGGATACACAGGCAGGCAGCATTGTGGTCAGTGGAGGAGTATTGCAAGTAGGGGCCGCAGACAGCCTATCAAAGGCCTAAAATAAACAATAGGCAGGCATGGCAGTTTTAAATCGGTTACATGGATACACAGGCAGGCAGCATTGTGGTCAGTGGAGGAGTATTGCAAGTAGGGGCCGCAGACAGGCTATCAAAGGCCTAAAATAACAAACAATAGGCAGGCATGGCAGTTTTAAATCGGTTACATGGATACACAGGCAGGCAGCATTGTGGTCAGTGGAGGAGTATTGCAAGAAGTGTCTGACACAGTTAGTACTCCCAAAAAATTAATAGATGTTAATGTCTCGCAAAACAACTATAAATAAAAAAAAGGGTGGTATGCTTAGGTACAGGGGTGGGCTCATCTGCAGAGTTTATGACAAAGTAATTTGCCAGTAAATTAGTATTTACTGGTGTCAATATAGGACACTGACCCAGAATACTTTAACTAGCATCATAGATGTCAACAAATTGGTATTGTTTGTCAGTGCCAGGCATTGAATGATGTCAGCGCATAGACTAAACATTGGTGGAGCTGTGCGAGATAATTTTGCACGTGGTAGAGCACAGTTTGAGCTGGGGGGGAACTCTCTTGTGGCCGGCGGTATCGTCCCAGGGCCCCTCATGTTACAACGGTGTGTCTGACGTTGGGTGCGCACCACCACCACCAGAGACACTACATTTTACTATGAGGGACCCAGTGGCAGTGCCGTTAACCAAAAACGAGCACACCCACCTCTTCTGACAAACAGCACTGTAACTAACGGGTGCGTGCGCCAAGTGTCGAGAGTGAGACAACGGCAACGTGGGGGGAGTTTTTCCATTGGGGGATGTGTAAACATGTGGTATGCTGGTCAAACAGCTGCTGCAAATTAAGAGATTTGAACACTCAGTAAGACCAGTCCACAAGCAAGACCTTTTTATAGGAAAGCTAGGTGTCAGCCGGGAAAGGTGGGGCAAAATAATTTGAAATCCAGGAGTGGTTCATTTTAATGAAGGTGAGATCATCCACATTTTGGGTAGCCAGACGAGTCCTTTTTTCGGTTAATATTGAACCAGCAGCACTGAATACTCTTTCTGATAGCACACTAGCTGCTGGGCAAGCAAGCTCCTGCAATGCATATTCTGCCAATTCAGGCCAGGTGTCTAATTTGGATGCCCAGTAATCAAATGGGAATGACGCTTGAGGGAGAACATCGATAAGGGAGGAAAAGTAGTTAGTAACCATACTGGACAAATGTTGTCTCCTGTCACTTTGAATAGATGCTGCAGTACCTGTCCTGTCTGCGGTCATTGTGAAATCACTCCACAACCTGGTCAGAAAACCCCTCTGACCAATGCCACTTCTGATCTGTGCACCTCTAACACCTCTGCCCTGTAACCCCTGCAGCTTGTGTGAGAACCATAACCGGCGCTGTGTGCTGGGAATGCCTGAATCAAATGGTACAAGAGTAGCTTGTTTGGTTGCTAATATTTGTTCGAGGTTCTCATGTGGCATAATATTTTGCAATTTGCCTTTATAGCGAGGGTCAAGGATGCAGGCCAACCAGTAATCGTCATCGCTCATCATTTTAATAATGCGTGTGTCCTTTTTGTGGATACGTAAGGCATAATCCGCCATGTGGGCCAAAGTTCCAGTTGTCAAATCTGCGGTTGTGCTGGGTTGAGGGGCAGTTACAGGCAAATCTACGTCACTTGTCTCCCTTAAAAAAACAGAACCCGGCCTTGCAACGCCACTAATTTCTGTTGGCCCCGGAGAAGCTTCCTCATTAAAAAAGTACTCATCCCCATCATCCTCCTCCTCCTCTTCGCCCGCTACCGCGTCCTCTACACGGCCCTGACCAGACAATGGCTGACTGTCATTAAGGCTTTCCTCTTCCTCGGCTGCAGACGCCTGCTCCTTTATGTGCGTCAAACTTGACATCAGCAGACGCATTAGGGGGATGCTCATGCTTATTATGGCATTGTCTGCACTAACCAGCCGTGTGCATTCCTCAAAACACTGAAGGACTTGACACAGGTCTTGTAGCTTCGACCACTGCACACCTGACAACTCCATGTCTGCCATCCAACTGCCTGCCCGTGTATCCTCCCACAAATACATAACAGCATGCCTCTGTTCGCACACTCTCTGAAGCATATGCAGTGTGGAGTTCCACCTTGTTGCAACGTCGATGATTAGGCGATGCTGAGGAAGGTTCAAAGAACGCTGATAGTTCTGCATACGGCTGGAGTGTACAGGCGAACGGCGGATATGCGAGCAAAGTCTGCGCACTTTGAGGAGCAGGTCGGGTAACCCCGGATAACTTTTCAGGAAGCACTGCACCACCAGGTTTAAGGTGTGAGCCAGGCAAGGAATGTGTTTCAGTTGGGAAAGGGCTATGGCAGCCATGAAATTCCTTCCGTTATCACTCACTACCTTGCCTGCCTCAAGATGTACAGTGCCCAGCCATGACTGAGTTTCTTTCTGCAAGAACTCGGACAGAACTTCCGCGGTGTGTCTGTTGTCGCCCAAACACTTCTTTGCAAATACAGCCTGCTGACGCTTGCCACTAGCTGTCCCATAATGGCACACCTGGTGTGCAACAGTGGCAGCTGCGGATGGAGTGGATGTGCGACTGCAGTGTGTGGACGAGCTCTCGCTTCTGCAGGAGGAGGAGGAAGAGGAGGAGGGGGGGCCAACGCCTACAGCCAACTCTTTCCTTGACCGTGGGCTAGGCAGAACTGTCCCAATATTGCTGTCCCCTGTGGACCCTGCATCTACCACATTCACCCAGTGTGCCGTGATGGACACGTAACGTCCCTGGCCATGCCTACTGGTCCATGCATCTGTTGTCAGGTGCACCTTTGTAGTCACAGACTGCCTGAGTGCATGGACGAAGCGGTCTTTAACATGCTGTTGGAGGGCTGGGATGGCTTTTCTAGAAAAGAAGTGCCGACTGGGTAGCTCGTAGCGTGGTACAGCGTAGTCCATCAGTGCTTTGAAAGCTTCGCTTTCAACTAACCGGTAGGGCATCATCTCTAATGAGATTAGTCTAGCAATGTGGGCGTTCAAACCCTGTGTACGCGGATGCGAGGTTGAGTACTTCCTTTTCCTAACAAGAGTCTCATGTAGGGTGAGCTGGACTGGAGAGCTGGAGATCGTGGAACTAGCGGTGGTGCCGGTGGACATGGGTGAGTGAGAGAGGGTTGGAGATGGTATTCTTGCCGGTGCCCTACATGCAGTGTTTCCTACTACTAACCTGGTGATTCCCTGACTGCTTTGGCCTGGCGATGAAAGCTGCACAGATACTGCAGGTGGCGCGGGAAATGGTGGGCTTACAGGGAGAGAAGGGATGTTGTGTTGCTGACTAGCTTCATTGGCCGAGGGTGCTGCAACCTTTAGGGATGTTTGGTAGTTAGTCCAGGCTTGCAAATGCATGGTGGATAAATGTCTATGCATGCAACTTGTATTTAGACTTTTAAGATTCTGACCTCTGCTTAAGGTAGTTGAACATTTTTGACAGATGACTTTGCGCTGATCATTTGGATGTTGTTTAAAAAAATGCCAGACTGCACTCTTTCTACTATCGGATACCTTTTCAGGCATTGCAGACTGAGCTTCTTTAACCGGATGGCCACGCTGTCCTCCAACTGGTTTTGTTTTTGCCACGCGTTTTTGGCCAGATACGGGCCCGGTAGATGGAACCTGTTGTGATGTTGATGCCTGCTGCGGCTCCTCCTCCTCCGCTTCAGAACTACTGCCGCCTGCACCCTGTTCCCCCAATGGCTGCCAATCGGGGTCCACAACTGGGTCATCTATGACCTCCTCTTCTATGTCATGTGCAATTTCGTCTGTGTCACCGTGTAAGCCGGTGGTATAGCCTTCGTGACGGGGCACCATAGTCTCCGCTGGGTTTGATTCTGCCTCAGTACACTGCGAGGGCAATGTTCTGGTCTGAGTCAAAGGAGCAGCATAGTAATCTGGCTGTGGCTGTGCATCTGTGCACTCCATGTCTGATTCAACTTCTAATGGGCATGGCCTGTTAACTGTTTCACTGTCTAACCCAGGAACGGTATGTGTAAAGAGCTCCATGGAGTAACCTGTTGTGTCGACTGATGCATCCTTAACTGTTGTTTTTAGTGAAGGACACAAGGAAGCGACTTGTTCCTGACCGGGAGCATCCACTGACGATGCACTGCTCTGACATTTGGCACTTTCCGAGGAGGAGGCAAAAGAGTTAGAGGCAGAGTCAGCAATGAAAGCAAATACTTGTTCCTCCTGCTCCGGCTTCAAAAGTGGTTTTCCTACTCCCAGAAAAGAGAGTGTTCGAGGCCTTGTGTAGCCAGACAACGAACCTGGCTCAACAACTCGAGACTTAGGTGCTGTACTGCTTTTACCACGACCACCTGATGCTCCACCACCACTACCATCATTACCAGTTGACAATGACCGCCCACGGCCACGACCTCTTCCACTAGACTTCCTCATTGTTTGCAAAACGTAACCAAAGTAACGCTATTTGTTACTGTAAAACAACTTATCAGGTGAACTCAAACTTCTGTAGGATTTATATATACCTTTATATGCCTGACACTGAAAGGAAAATCAGGCCCAATGTTACACACTAGGTTTTCTGTGCCTCAATAATTTGAGACAGATGGCACACACAGGACCAGCACTCAAGCAGAAATGCCAATCTTAATCTCCCACTATTTTTTTTTTTTTTCTGGGAGAATTTACCCTAAAAAAAAAAGAGGCCCAGTATTACACAGTGGTTTTCGGTGGCACCCAATGAGAGACAGATGCCACACACAGCAATGGCACGGAGGCAGACTTGCCAATATTTATCTCCCACTAATTTTTTTTTTGGAAAAGGAAGAATGTACCCAAAAAAAAAAAAAATGGCCAAGTATTACACAGTGTTTTCGGTGGCACACAATGAGAGACAGATACCCCACACAGCAATAGCACGGAGGCAGACTTGCCAATATTTATCTCCCACTAATTTTTTTTTTTTAAAAGGGAGAATTTACCCCCCCCCAAAAAAAAAGGCCAAGTATTACACAGTGTTTTTGGTGGCACACAATGAGAGACAGATACCACACACAGCAATGGCATGGAGGCAGACTTGCCAATAGTTATCTCCCACTAATTTTTTTTTTGGAAAAGGGAGAATGTACCCCAAAAAAAAAAATGGCCAAGTATTACACAGTGTTTTCGGTGGCACACAATGAGAGACAGATACCACACACAGCAATGGCACGGAGGCAGACTTGCCAATATTTATCTCCCACTAATTTTTTTTGGGGAAAAGGGAGAATGTACCCAAAAAAAAAAAAAATGGCCAAGTATTACACAGTGTTTTCGGTGCCACACAATGAGAGACAGATGCCACACACAGCAATGGCACGGAGGCAGACTTGCCAATATTTATCTCCCACTAATTTTTTTTTTTGGAAAAGGGAGAATGTACCCAAAAAAAAAAAAAAATGGCCAAGTATTACACAGTGTTTTCGGTGGCACACAATGAGAGACAGATACCACACACAGCAATGGCACGGAGGCAGACTTGCCAATATTTATCTCCCACTAATTTTTTTTTTTTAAAAGGGAGAATTTACCCCCCCCCAAAAAAAATGGCCAAGTATTACACAGTGTTTTCGGTGGCACACAATGAGAGACAGATACCACACACAGCAATGGCACGGAGGCAGACTTGCCAATATTTATCTCCCACTAATTTTTTTTTTGGAAAGGGGAGAATGTACCCCCCCCAAAAAAAATGGCCAAGTATTACACAGTGTTTTCGGTGCCACACAATGAGAGACAGATACCACACACAGCAATGGCACAGAGGCAGACTTGCCAATATTTATCTCCCACTAATTTTTTTTTTTAAAAGGGAGAATTTACCCCCCCCCAAAAAAAGGCCAAGTATTACACAGTGTTTTCGGTGCCACACAATGAGAGACAGATGCCACACACAGCAATGGCACGGAGGCAGACTTGCCAATATTTATCTCCCACTAATTTTTTTTTTTGAAAAGGGAGAATTTAGCAAAAAAAAAAAATAGCCAAGTATTACACAGTGTTTTCGGTGGCACACAATGAGAGACAGATACCACACACAGCAATGGCACGGAGGCAGACTTGCCAATATTTATCTCCCACTAATTTTTTTTTTGGAAAAGGGAGAATGTACCCCCCCAAAAAAAAAAAATGGCCAAGTATTACACAGTGTTTTCGGTGCCACACAATGAGAGACAGATGCCACACACAGCAATGGCACGGAGGCAGACTTGCCAATATTTATCTCCCTGCAGTTATCTCAGAAAAGTATGGCAGGCAGCTATAAAAAGGACTGCTGCACACAAAAGTGTGGACAAACACACAAGATAGCTGTGCAGAAAGGAAGGAAAAACATGATTTGTGCTTGAAGAAAGCAGTTGGTTTGCACAGCGGCGTACACACAGGCACAGCAACGCAGCTATCAGGGTCAGGGAGCCTTCTAGTGCAGCCCAATGAGCTACAGCGCTGAGGACAAAAAAATGTATCTTCCACTGTCCCTGCAATCAAAAGGTGGTGTTGGACAGTGGAAATCGCTACAGCACAAGCAGTTTGTAGCTTTATGTACCCTGCCTATCACTATCCCTGCTTCCGAAAAAGCTGCAGCAACCTCTCCCTATGCTCAGATCAGCAGCAGTAAGATGGCGGTCGGCGGGAACACCCCTTTATAGCCCCTGTGACGCCGCAGAAAGCAAGCGAATCACTGCAATGCCCTTCTCTAAGATGGTGGGGACTGAGATCTATGTCATCATGCTGCCCACACTCTGCATCCACCTTCATTGGCTGAGAAATGGCGCTTTTAGCGTCATTGGAACGTGACTTTGGCGCGAAAGTCGCGTACCGCATGGCAGACCCCACACAGGGATCGGCTCGGTTTCATGAGACACCGACTTTGCCAAAAGTCGGCGACTTATGAAAATGAACGATCCGTTTTGCTCAACCCTAGTCGCCAACGAGAATGCCCCCCACCTGATGAAGGAACCTGCACTTTCATCTGCACCTTCCTCTTTGTCCCTGTGTAAGGTGGTATAGTATGCGGGAAGGGGAACCTGACTTTCAGCAGGGTCAGATTGTGGCTGTGTAGCATGCAAGGGAATATAGTGGTCTGGGTCAATGTATTACAAGACTCATCTAGCACTGGCTGGGCAATGGGCAGGATGAGGATGAAACACAGATATAGGCCCAAATAATAAAGTGGGCTAAATGCAGTTCAAAATTGGTAACAGGACTAACCAGGCGGCATTGATTTGTTCAGTGGAGTAGAAAACCCAGGAGCGGCAGCCGGCAGACACCGTTAGTAGGCCCCAACCAAAATAGTAGGCCAACTGCAGTGTTATATTAACAACAACTACTTAATGAGAGCCTGAAGATTGAAGCTCAAGAAAACCAAACAGGAGAAAACCCAGGAGCGGCAGACACCGTTAGTAGGGCCCAACCAGACAAGTAGGCCAAATGCAGTTAAATATCTGATACTATAGGCCGAAAGCCTGAAGACTGAAGCTCAGCTTTGTACAGTGGAGGACAACACCAGGGAGCGGCAGACACCGTTAGTAGGCCCCAACCAAAGTCGTAGGCCAAATGCAGTTTAATATCTGATACTATAGGCCGAAAGCCTGAAGACTGAAGCTCAGGTTTGTACAGTGAAGGACAACACAAGGGAGCGGCAGACACCATTAGTAGGCCCCAAACAAACTAGTAGGCCAACTGCACTGTTATATTAACAACAACTACTTAATGAGAGCCTGAAGATTGAAGTTCAGGCAAGTAAACCTGGAGAACACCTTGGAGCGGCAGACACTGTTATTAGGCCTGTTGTGAATTCTGCTTTTGGGCTCCCTCCGGTGGTTGTAGGTGGTAATGCAGTTGTCCCTGAGTTGCAGTCCTGGTCAGGTGTATCTGCTGATTGCAGTTCTGACTGGGGTATTTAGGTGTGCAGGATTCATTAGTCCTTGCCAGTTGTCAATTGTTGTTGGGAGGTGTTTGACCTCTGCTTGGTTCCTCCTGCCTTCCTGCCAAATCAGCAAAGATAAGTGTCTGTTTTTTATTTCTTGTGACACATATGTTGTGTGTTTCACAATTCAGTGCTATTCCTTGTGTTTTCTTGTCCAGCTTAGATTGTGTCAGTATTTTCTCAGTCTTGCTGGATTCTCTGGAGTGGCAGATATACATTCCATGTCTTTAGTTAGATTGTGGAAGTTTTTGTATTATCTGCTGTGGATATTTTTGGAAGGGTTTTAATACTGACCGCCTAGTAATCTGTCCTATCCTTTCCTATTTAGCTAGAGTGGCCTCTTTTGCTAAATCCTGTTTTCTACCTGCGTGTGTCTAATCTTCTCCTTCTCACAGTCATTATTCGTGGGGGGCTGCCTATCCTTTGGGGGTCTGCTCTGAGGCAAGATAGCATTACTATTTCCATCTATAGTGGTATTTCGTCCTCCGGCTGTGTCGAGGTGTCTAGGGTTGTTAGGCACACCCCACGGCTACTTCTAGTTGCGGCGTTAGTTCAGGATTGCAGTCAGTACAGGTACCACCGACTCCAGAGAAAGTTTCATGCGGCTCCAAGGTCACCGGATCATAACATAGGCCCCAACGACACATATTAACAACAACTACTGAATGAGAGCCTGAAGATTGAAGCTCAGCTTTGTGCAGTGTAGGACAACACCAGGGAGCGGCAGACACCGTTAGTAGGCCCCAACCAAAATAGTAGGCCAACTGCACTGTTATATTAGCAACAACTACTTAATGAGAGCCTGAAGATTGAAGCTCAGGCAAGTAAACCTGGAGAACACCTTGGAGCGGCAGACACCGTTAGTAGGCCCCAACGACACATATTAACAACAACTACTGAATGAGAGCCTGAAGATTGAAGCTCAGCTTTGTGCAGTGGAGGACAACACCAGGGAGCGGCAGACACCGTTAGTAGGCCCCAACCAAAATAGTAGGCCAACTGCAGTGTTATATTAACAACAACTACTTAATGAGAGCCTGAAGATTGAAGCTCAAGAAAACCAAACAGGAGAAAACCCAGGAGCGGCAGACACTGTTAGTAGGGCCCAACCAGACAAGTAGGCCAAATGCAGTTAAATATCTGATACTATAGGCCGAACGCCTGAATACTGAAGCTCAGCTTTGTACAGTGGAGGACAACACCAGGGAGCGGCAGACACCGTTAGCAGGCCCCAACCAAACTCGTAGGCCAAATGCAGTTTAATATCTGATACTATAGGCCGAAAGCCTGAGGACTGAAGCTCAGCTTTGTACAGTGAATTACAACACAAGGGAGTGGCAGACACCGTTAGTAGGCCCCAAACAAACTAGTAGGCCAACTGCACTGTTATATTAACAACAACTACTTAACCCCTTCACCCCGAAGCCTGTTTTCACCTAAGTGACAGGGCCAATTTTTACAATTCTGACCACTGTCACTTTATGAGATCATAACTCTGAAACGCTTCAACGGATCCTGGTGATTCTGACAGTGTTTTCTCGTGACATATTGTAATTCATGGTAGTGGTAAAACTTCTTCGATATGACTTGCATTTATTTGTGAAAAAAAAAAAATTGTCGAAAATTATGAAAATTTAGCAATTTTCAAACTTTTAGTTTTTATGCCCTTAAATTAGAGAGTCATATCACATAATATAGTTAATAAACAACATTTCCCACATGTCTGCTTTACATCAGCACAATTTTGGAAACATAATTTTGTTTTGTTAGGGAGTTATAAGGGTTTAAAGTTGACCAGCGATTTCTCATTTTTGCAACAAAATTTGCAAAACCATTTTTTTTACGGACCACCTCACACTTGAAGTGACTTTGAGGGGTCTATATGACAGAAAATGCCCAAAAGTGACACCATTCTAAAAACTGCACCCCTCAAGGTACTCAAAACCACATTCAAAAAGTTTATTAACCCCTCAGGTGCTTCACAGGAATTTTTGGAATGTTTAAAAAAAATTGAACATTTAACTTTTTTTTCACAAAATTTTTATTTCAGATCCAATTTGTTTTATTTTACCAAGGGTAACAGGAGAAATTGGACCACAAAAGTCGTTGTACAATTTGTCCTGAGTACGCCGATATCCCAAATGTTGGGGTAAACCATTGATTGGGCACATGGCAGGGAAGGAGCGCCATTTGACTTTTCAATGCAAGATTTGCTGGAATTGAGATCGGAACCCATGGCTCGATTGGAGAGCCCCTGACGTGCCTAAACAGTGGAAACCCCCACAAGTGACACCATTTTGGAAAGTAGACCCTCTAAGGAACTAATCTAGATGTGTGGTGAGCACTTTGAACCTCCAAGTGCTTCACATAAGTTTATAATGTAGAGCCGTAAAAAAAAAAAAAATGTCATATTAATTTTCACAAAAAATGATTTTTTGCCCAAAATTTTTTATTTTCCCAAGGGTAACAGGATAAATTGGACCCCAAAGGTTGTTGTGCAATTTGTCCTGAGTACGCTGATACTTCATATATGGGGATAAACCACTGTTTGAGCACATGGCAGAGCTCGGAAGGGAAGTAGCGCCGTTTGACTTTTCAATGCAAAATTGGCTGGAATTGAGATCGGAACCCATGTCGCGTTTGGAGAGCCCCTGACATGCCTAAACAGTGGAAACCCCCCACAATGGACCCCATTTTGAAAAGAAGACCCCCAAAGGAACTTATCTAGATGTGTGGTGAGCACTTTTAACCCCCAATTGTTTCACAAAAGTTTAGAATGTAGCGCTGTGAAAATTTTAAAAATAATTTTTTCTTTCCACAAAATGATGTTTCAGCCCGCAATTTTTTTTTTCCCAAGGGTAACAGGAGAAATTGGACCACAAAAGTTATTGTCCAATTTGTCCTGAGTACGCTGATACCCCATATATGGGGGGAACCACTGTTTGGGCGCACGGCAGAGCTCGGAATGGAAGGAGCGCCGTTTGAAATGCAGACTTAGATGGATTGGTCTGCAGGCATCATGTTGCATTTGCAGAGCCCCTGATGTACCTAAACAGTAGAAACCCCCCACAAGTGACCCCATATTGGAAACTAGACCCCCCAAGGAACTTATCTAGATGTGTTGTGAGAACTTTGAACCAACAAGTGTTTCACTACAGTTTATAACGCAGAACCGTGAAAATAAAAAATATTTTTTTTCCCACGAAAATGATATTTTAGCCCCCACGTTTTTATTTTCCCAAGGGTAACAAGACAAATTGGACCACAAAAGTTGTTGTCCAACTTGTCCTGAGAACGCTGATACCCCATATGTTGGGGGGAACCACTGTTTGGGCGCACAGGAGAACTCGGAAGGGAAGGAGCACTGTTTTAGTTTTTCAAAGCAGAATTGGCTGGAATTGAGATCGGACGCCATGTCGCGTTTGGAGAGCCCCTGATGTGCCTAAACAGTGGAAACTCCCCAATTCTAACTGAAATCCTAACTCCAACCTTAACCCCAGCCCTAACCCTAGCCCTAACCCCAACCCTAACCCTAACCCTAGCCCTAACTCTAGCCCTAACCCTAGCCCTAACCCTATCCCTAATGGGAAAATGGAAATACATACATTTTTTTAAATTTTATTATTTTTCCCTAACTAAGGGGGTGATGAAGGGGGGTTTGATTTACTTTTATAGTGTTTTTTGGCGGATTTTTATGGTTGGTAGCCATCACACACTAAAAGACGCTTTTTATTGCAAAAAATAGTTTTTGCATCACCACATTTTGAGAGCTATAATTTATCCATATTTTGGCCCACAGAGTCATGTGAGATCTTGTTTTTTGCGGGACGAGTTGACATTTTTATTTGTACCATTTTCGGGCACATGACATTTTTTGATCGCTTTTTATTCGGATTTTTGGGAGGCGGAATGAACAAAAACCAGCAATTCCTGAAATTCTTTTAGGGGGGGCGTTTACACCATTCCACGTGTGGTAAAATTGATAAAGCATCTTTATTCTTCAGGTCAGTGCGATTGCAGCGATACCTCATTTATGTAATTTTTTTATGTTTTGGCGCTTTTACACAATAAAAACTATTTTATATTAAAAAAATAATTGTTTTTGCATCGCTTTATTCTGAGAGCTATAACTTTTTTATTTTTCTGCTAATGATGCTGTATGGTGGCTTTTTTTTGTGGGACAAGATGACGTTTTCAGCGGTACCATGGTTATTTATATCCGTCTTTTTGATCGCGTGTTATTCCACTTTTTGTTCGCCTGTATGATAATAAAGCATTGTTTTTTGCCTTGTTTTTTATTTTATTTTTTTTGCGGTGTTCACTGAAGGGGTTAACTAGTGGCATAGTTTTATAGAGCGGGTCTTTATGGACGCGGCAATACCAAATATGTGTACTTTTATTGTTTTTTTTTTATTTACATAAATAAATGGAGTTATTGGGAAATGTTTTTTTTTCTTTATTTGGGGATTTTTTTATTTTATTTTTATACATCCTATTTTTTTTCTTTTTACTTTCTACTATTGTCCCAGGGTGGGACATCACTGTTTTAGATTAGATCGTTGATCTGACAGTGTGCATAGCACTCTGTCAGATCAACGATCTGACAGGCACGTTCCAGAGGCTTGCAGGCGCCTGCTATTAGGAACTCTCAGCAGGCGCCGGCAAGCAAGGTCATTTCATGACCTGGAAGGAGTCCCGCGGCAATCTTGGATCCGGGGACTCCTTCCGGGTCACCGGAGCAGCGCGATCTCATCGCGTTGCTCTGGTGGGAGAGCGCAGGGAGCCCCCGTCCCTGCGCGATCCCCTTCTATGCCACTGTCACTACTGACAGCGGCATCAGAGGGGTTAAATGCCCGCGATCGGAGCTAGTGCCGATCGTGGGCATTGCTGCGGGGTGTCAGCTGTCATATACAGCTGACACCCGCACCCGATCACCGCAGCGCTCAGCGCGAGACCGCGGTGATCGATGCGCCGTTCTAGTACTGCGGCTGGCACAAATGCAGTGCCGGCAGCGCAGTACTAGTACGGCGCATGGCGTGAAGGGGTTAATGAGAGCCTGAAGATTGAAGCTCAGGCAAGTAAACATGGAGAACACCTTGTAGCGGCAGACACCGTTAGTAGGCCCCAACCAGAATAGAAGGCCAACTGCACTGTTATATTAGCAACAACTACTTAATGAGAGCCTGAAGATTGAAGCTCAGGCAAGTAAACCTGGAGAACACCTTGGAGCGGCAGACACCGTTAGTAGGCCCCAACGACACATATTAACAACAACTACTGAATGAGAGCCTGAAGATTGAAGCTCAGCTTTGTGCAGTGGAGGACAACACCAGGGAGTGGCAGACACCGTTAATAGGCCCCAACCAATATAGTAGGCCAACTGCAGTGTTATATTAACAACAACTACTTAATGAGAGCCTGAAGATTGAAGCTCAAGAAAACCAAACAGGAGAAAACCCAGGAGCGGCAGACACTGGTAGTAGGGCCACAACCAGACAAGTAGGCCAAATGCAGTTAAATATCTGATACTATAGGCCGAAAGCCTGAATACTAAAGCTCAGCTTTGTACAGTGGAGGACAACACCAGGGAGCGGCAGACACCCTTAGTAGGCCCCAACCAAACTCGTAGGCCAAATGCAGTTTAATATCTGATACTATAGGCCGAAAGCCTGAAGACTGAAGCTCAGTTTTGTACAGTGAAGGAAAACACAAGGGAGCGGCAGACACCGTTAGTAGGCCCCAAACAAACTAGTAGGCCAACTGCACTGTTATATTAACAACAACTACTTAATGACAGCCTGAAGTTTGAAGCTCAGGCAAGTAAACCTGGAGAACACCTTGGAGCGGCAGACACCGTTAGTAGGCCCCAACGACACATATTAACAACAACTACTGAATGAGAGCCTGAAGATTGAAGCTCAGCTTTGTGCAGTGTAGGACAACACCAGGGAGCGGCAGACACCGTTAGTAGGCCCCAACCAAAATAGTAGGCCAACTGCACTGTTATATTAGCAACAACTATTTAATGAGAGCCTGAAGATTGAAGCTCAGGCAAGTAAACCTGGAAAACACCTTGGAGCGGCAGACACCGTTAGTAGGCCCCAATGACACATATTAACAACAACTGCTGAATGAGAGCCTGAAGTTTGAAGCTCAGCTTTGTGCAGTGGAGGACAACACCAGGGAGCGGCAGACACCGTTAGTAGGCCCCAACCAAAATAGAAGGCCAACTGCACTGTTATATTAGCAACAACTACTTAATGAGAGCCTGAAGATTGAAGCTCAGTCAAGTAAACCAGGAGAACACCTTGGAGCGGCAGACACCGTTAGTAGGCCCCAACCACACATATTAACAACAACTACTGAATGAGAGCCTGCAGATTGAAGCTCAAGAAAACCAAACAGGAGAAAACCAAGGAGCGGCAGACACCGTTAGTAGGGCCCAACCTGACAAGTAGGCCAAATGCAGTTTAATATCTGATAATATAGGCCGAAAGCCTGAAGCTCAGCTTTGTACAGTGGAGGACAACTGTAATGGGAGACAGACACAATAAGTAGGCCTAAATAAGTAATTAGGCAAAATGCAGTTCAAAATTGGTAAGTGGAGTACACTTGCAGCATAGCGTGGTTCAGCGGAGGAGGGCATGTGTAATTAGTGGCTCTGACACATGAAGTAGGCCTAAAATAAAAAGTAAGGCTATATTCAGTTCAAAATTGGTAAAAGGAGTACACAAGTGGCATAGCTGGGTTCTGTGGTGGAGGACAACTGTTATGAGAGGCTTAGACAGTTACTAGGCACAAATAAGTAAGTAGGATAAATGCAGTTCAAAATTGGTAACAGGAGTACACAGGCAGCATAGCTTTGTTCAGTGGAGGACAACTGTAAGGAGTGGACTGGCCGAGGCAGACACAGGTAGTAGGCCTACAATAGAAAGTAGGTTCTATGCAGTTTAAAGTAGGCTACAGGGGTACACAGGCGGCATTGTTGTGGTCAGCGGAGGACGATTTCAAGGAGGGACCGCAGACAGACTTCCTAGGCCTAAAATAATAAAGCAGGCTCGATGTGGTTTAAATTAGGCTACAGGGGTACACAGGCAGCATTGGTGTGCTCAGCAGAGGACAATTGGAAGGAGTGACCACAGACAGACTTAGTAGGCCTAAAATAACAAAATAGGCTCTATGCAGCTTCCATTATGTGGCAGGGGTACACAGGCAGCATAGGTGTGGTCGGCGGAGGACAATTGGAAGGAGGGACCGCAGACAGACTTAGTAGGCCTAAAATAACAAAATAGGCTCTATGCAGCTTCCATTATGTGGCAGGGGTACACAGGCAGCATAGGTGTGGTCGGCGGAGGACAATTGGAAGGAGGGACCGCAGACAGACTTAGTAGGCCTAAAATAACAAAATAGGCTCTATGCAGCTTCCATTATGTGGCAGGGGTACACAGGCAGCATTGGTGTGCTTGGCTGAGGACAATTGGAAGGAGGGACCGCAGACAGTAAGTACTCCAAAAAACTAAATAGATGTTAATGTCTTGCAAAAAAAAACAAAACAAAAAAAAAAAAGGGTGGCATACTTAGGTACAGGGGTGGGCTCCTATGCTGACTTTCAGACATTGTAATTTGGCGCAAAGTATTTACTGGTGTAAATGTAGGACAGGGCCCCTGCCTATTTTAACTAGCATCATACATGTCAACAAATTGTTATTGTCAGTGCCAGGCATTGAAGGATTTCAGCGCATAGACTAAACAGTGGTGGAACAGTGAGAGATAATTTTGCAAGTGGTAGAGCACTGTTTGAGCTGGTGGGGGACACTCTCTCGTGGCCGGCAGTACAGGCCCAGGGCCCCTCATGTTATAACGGTGTGTCTGACGTTGGGTGCGCGCCACCACCGCCAGAGACACTTCATTGTACTATGAGGGACTCAGTGGCAGTGCCATCGACCAAAAGTGGGCACACCCACCTCTTCAGACAAACGGCACTCTGACGGGTGCTTGCGCCAAGTGGCGAGACCACGGCTCCGTGGGGGGAGTTAGGCCATTTAGGGAGGTGTAAACATGTCGTATGCTGTACAAACAGCAGCTGCAAATTAAGAGATTGGAACAGTCAGTAACACCAGTCCCAAAGCAAGACCTTTTTTCAGGAAACCTAGGTGTCAGCCGGGAAAGGTGGGGCAAAATAATTAGAAATCCATAAGTGGTTCATTTTAATGAAGGTTAGATCATCAACATTTTGGGTAGCCAGACGAGTCCTTTTTTCGGTCAGTATTGAACCAGCAGCACTGAATACTCTTTCTGATAGCACACTAGCTGCTGGGCAAGCAAGCTCCTGCAATGCATATTCAGCCAATTCAGGCCAGGTGTCTATTTTGGATGCCCAGTAATCAAAGGGGAATGACGGTTGAGGGAGAACATCGATAATGGAGGAAAAATAGTTAGTAACCATACTGGACAAATGTTGTCTCCTGTCACTTGGAATTGATGCTGCAGTACCTGTAGTGTCTGCGGTCATTGCAAAATCACTCCACAACCTGGTCAGAAAACCCCTCTGTCCAACACCACTTCTGATTTGTGCACCTCTAACACATCTGCCCTGTTGCCCCCTGCAGCTCGTGTGAGAACCATCACCGGCGCTGTGTGCTGGGAATGCCTGAATCAAACGGTCTACAAGAGTTGCTTGTTTGGTTGCCAATATTTGTTCGAGGTTCTCATGTGGCATGATATTGTGCAATTTGCCTTTATAGCGAGGATCAAGGAGGCAGGCCAACCAGTAATCGTCATCGGTCATCATTTTTATAATGCGTGGGTCCCTTTTGAGGATACGCAAGGCATAATCTGCCATGTGGGCCAATGTTCCAGTTGTCAAATCAGTGCATGTGCTGGGTTGAGGAGCACTTTCGGGCAAATCAACGTCACTTGTCTCCCTCAAAAACCCTGAACCCGGCCTTGCAACGCCAGCAGTTTCAATTGCCCCTGAGAAGCTTCCTCATCCAAAAAAAAACTCATCCCCATCATCCTCCTCGTCCTCTTCCTCTTCGCCCGCCACCTCATCCTGTAGACTTCCCTGAGCAGACAATGGCTGACTGTCATCTAGGCTTCCCTCGTCCTCGGCTGCAGACGCCTGCTCCTTTATGTGCATCAAACTTTGCATCAGCAGACGCATTAGGGGGATGCTCATGCTTATTATGGCGTTGTCTGCACTAACCAGCTGTGTGCATTCCTCAAAACACTGAAGGACTTGACACAGGTCTTGTAGCTTCGACCACTGCACACCTGACAACTCCATGTCTGCCATCCAACTGCCTACCCGTGTATGTGTATCCTTCCATAAATATATAACAGCACGCCTCTGTTCACACAGTCTCTGAAGCATGTGCAGTGTGGAGTTCAACCTTTTTGCAACATCGATGATTAGGCGATGCTGGGGAAGTTTCAAAGACCGCTAATGGTTCTGCATACGGCTGGAGTGTACGGGCGAATGGCGGATGTGCGAGCAAACTCTGCGCACTTTCAGGAGCAGGTCGGGTAACCCCGGATAACTTTTCAGGAAGCACTGCACCACCAGGTTTAAGGTGTGAGCCAGGCAAGGAATGTGTTTCAGTTGTGAAAGGGCTATGGCAGCCACAAAATTCCTTCCGTTATCACTCACTACCTTGCCTGCCTCAAGATGTACAGTGCCCAGCCATGACTGAGTTTCTTGCTGCAAGAACTCGGACAGAACTTCCACGGTGTGTCTGTTGTCGCCCAAACACTACATTGCCAATACAGCCTGCTGATGCTTGCCACTAGCTGTTCCATAATGGGACACCTCGTGTGCAACAGTGGCAGCTGCGGATGGAGTGGTCGTGCGACTGCGGTCTGTGGACGAGCTCTCGCTTCTGCTGGAGGACGAAGAGGAGAAGGGGGGACGAACGCCTACAGCCAACTGTTTCCTAGACCGTGGGCTAGGCAGAACTGTCCCAATATTGCTGTCCCCTGTGGACCCTGCATTCACCACATTAACCCAGTGTGCCGTGATGGAGACGGAACGCCCCTGGCCATGCCTACTGGTCACTGCATCTGTTGTCAGGTGCACCTTTCTACTCACAGATTGCCTGAGTGCATGGACAATGCGGTCTTTTACATGCTGGTGGAGGGCTGGGATGGCTTTTCTCGAAAAGAAGTGTTGACTGGGTAGCTCGTAGTGTGGTACAGCGTAGTCCATCAGGGCTCTGAAAGCTTCGGATTCAACTAACCGGTAGGGCATCATCTCTAATGAGATTAGTCTAGCAATGTTGGCGTTCAAACCCTGTGTATGCGGATGTGAGGATGAGTACTTCCTTTTCCTAATGAGAGTCTCATGTAGGGTGAGCTGGACTGGAGAGCTGCATAGGGTGGAACTAGCAGGGGTGCCGGTGGACATGGCAGACTGAGAGAGAGTTGGTGATGGTATTCTTGCTGTTGCCCTACATACAGTGTTTCCTACCACAAAGCTGGTGATTCCCTGACTGCTTTGGCCTTGCGACGAAACCTGTTATGGTTTCCAATGGCAAGGAAACATCAGAAGCATAGAATAAACGGACAAGCTCTCGGGTGATGGAAACTAGAGCTGACCGCGATGCTAAACCTACACACCACACTAGAAGTAGCCAGGGGGCATTCCTGCGTTGTCTCTAGATGCCGCGCGCCAGCCGGAGAACTAACTACCCCTGGTAGAAGAAAACACAGTCCTGGCTTGCCTCCAGAGAATGTCCCCACAGGAGATAGCAGCCCCCCCATATAATAATGGTGAGAGCAGATGAAAAGACACACGTAGTATGAAAGCAGATTTAGCACAGAGAGGCCCGCTAACTAAATAGCAGAAAGATACAACAGAGGACTTCGCGGTCAGCTGCAAAACCCTTCAAAACACCATCCTGAAATTACCTTGACTCATGTGACAACTCATGCCACTGGAGTGGTAATTTCAGCCCAACAAGAGCTTCCAGCTGCAGAGATTCACATAAGTGCAAACTGGACAAAACATACAAAAATAGACTTAAGGACTAAAGTGTCCAACTTAGCTGAGCAGAAAACTGGGAGCAGGAACATGCAACAGAATCACTCTGGATACATTGATGGCCAGCATTAGAATGACTGAGGAGCAAGGTTAAATAGGATACTCCCACATCCTGATAGGAACAGGTGAACTGAAGGCAAAGCTTACAGGACACCAGTACCACAAGAGACCACCGGGGGGAGCCCACGAACCGAATCACAACAGTACCCCCCCCTTAAGGAGGGGGCACCGAACCCTCACAAGAACCACCAGGGCGATCTGGATGAGCCCTATGAAAGGCACAGACCAAATCAGAAGCATGAACATCAGAAGCTGTAACCCAAGAATTATCCTCTTGACCGTAGCCCTTCCATTTCACCAGATATTGAAGTCTCCGTCTGGAAACACGGGAGTCCAAGATTTTCTCCACCACGTACTCCAATTCACCCTCAACCAGCACAGGAGCAGGAGGCTCAACAGAAGGCACAAGTGGTACCTCATACCTCCGCAATAATGACCGATGGAAGACATTATGGATAGCAAAGGATGCTGGGAGGTCCAAACGAAAAGACACAGGGTTAAGAATTTCCAAAATCTTATAAGGACCGATGAACCGAGGCTTAAACTTAGGAGAAGAGACCCTCATAGGGACAAAACGGGAGGACAACCACACCAAGTCCCCAACACGAAGACGAGGACCAACACGATGATGGCGATTAGCAAAACGTTGAGTCTTCTCCTGGGACAACTCCAAATTGTCCACCACCTGCCCCCAAATACGATGCAACCTATCCACCATGGTATCCACTCCAGGACAATCCGAAGACTCCACCTGACCAGATGAAAAACGAGGATGGAACCCTGAATTGCAAAAGAAAGGGGAGACCAAAGTGGCAGAACTGGCCCGATTATTAAGGGCAAACTCAGCCAACGGCAAAAAGGAGACCCAGTCATCCTGATCAGCAGACACGAAACACCTCAAATAAGTCTCCAAGGTCTGATTAGTACGTTCCGTCTGGCCATTTGTCTGGGGATGAAATGCAGACGAAAAAGACAAATCAATGCCCATCCTGGCACAAAACGCCCGCCAAAATCTGGACACAAACTGGGATCCCCTGTCGGAAACGATATTCTCCGGAATACCATGCAGCCGAACCACATTCTGAAAAAACAGGGGCACCAACTCAGATGAGGAAGGCAGCTTGGGCAAGGGCACCAAATGAACCATCTTAGAAAAGCGGTCACACACCACCCAAATGACGGACATCTTCTGAGAAACAGGGAGATCAGAAATAAAATCCATAGAGATGTGTGTCCAAGGCCTCTTAGGAACAGGCAAGGGCAACAACAACCCACTAGCCCGAGAACAACAAGGCTTGGCCCGAGCACAAACATCGCAAGACTGCACAAAAGTACGCACGTCCCGAGACAGGGAAGGCCACCAGAAGGACCTAGCCACCAAATCTCTGGTACCAAAAATTCCCGGATGACCTGCCAACGCAGAAGAATGAACCTCCGAGATGACTCTATTGGTCCACTCATCCGGCACAAACAATCTACCAGGCGGACAACGATCAGGCCGATCCGCCTGAAACTCTTGTAAAGCACGTCGCAGGTCTGGGAAGACAGCAGACAATATCACCCCATCCTTAAGTATACCCGTAGGTTTAGAATCACCAGGGGAATCAGGTTCAAAACTCCTAGAAAGGGCATCCGCCTTCACATTCTTAGTACCTGGCAGATACGAAACCACAAAATTAAACCGGGAGAAAAACAACGACCAGCGCGCCTGTCTAGGATTCAGGCGTCTGGCCGACTCAAGATAAATCAAATTTTTGTGATCAGTCAAGACCACCACCTGATGTTTAGCACCCTCAAGTCAATGACGCCACTCCTCGAATGCCCACTTCATCGCCAAAAGCTCCCGATTACCGACGTCATAATTTCGCTCGGCGGGCGAAAATTTTCGAGAAAAGAACGCACAAGGTCTCATCACTGAACAAACTGAACTTTTCTGCGACAAAACCGCCCCCGCTCCGATCTCGGAAGCATCAACTTCCACCTGAAAAGGAAGAGAAACATCAGACTGGCACAAAACCGGAGCAGAAGAAAAACGGCGCTTAAGCTCCCGAAAGGCCTCCACAGCAGCAGGAGACCAATCTGCAACATCAGCACCCTTTTTAGTCAAATCAGTCAAAGGCCTGACAACGCTAGAAAAACCAGTTATGAATCGACGATAAAAGTTAGCAAAGCCCAAAAATTTCTGAAAGCCCTTAAGAGAAGTCGGTTGCGTCCAGTCACTAATAGCCCGAACCTTCACAGGATCCATCTCAATAGAAGAGGGGGAAAAAATGTACCCCAAAAAAGAAATCTTCTGAACCCCAAAAACACACTTTGAACCTTTAACAAACAGAGAATTGGTCCGCAAAACCTGAAAAACCCTCCTAACTTGTTGAACATGAGATTCCCAGTCATCCGAAAAAATCAAGATATCGTCCAAATACACAATCATAAATTTATCCAGATATTCACGGAAAATATTGTGCATAAAAGACTGAAAGACCGAAGGGGCATTTGACAGACCAAAAGGCATCACCAAATACTCAAAATGGCCCTCGGGCGTATTAAATGCGGTTTTCCACTCATCCCCCTGCTTAATTCGCACCAAATTATACGCACCGCGAAGATCAATCTTAGAGAACCACTTCGCCCCCTCAATGCGAGCAAATAGATCTGTCAGCAATGGCAAAGGATATTGATACTTGACTGTGATCTTATTCAAGAGTCTATAATCAATACAAGGTCTCAAAGAACCATCACTTTTAGCTACGAAAAAGAACCCCGCTCCAAGAGGAGACGAAGAAGGACGAATATGTCCCTTTTCCAAGGACTCCCTAATATACTCTCGCATGGCAGCATGTTCAGGTACAGACAGATTGAATAGACGACCCTTAGGAAATTTACTGCCAGGGATCAAATCTATGGCGCTATCGCAATCTCTGTGAGGAGGAAGA
This sequence comes from Ranitomeya variabilis, assembly GCF_051348905.1. Lineage (NCBI taxonomy): Eukaryota > Metazoa > Chordata > Amphibia > Anura > Dendrobatidae > Ranitomeya > Ranitomeya variabilis. Next base: position 321,584,968 of record NC_135236.1, read on the forward strand.
GAATTAAGAGTAGATTCCTCAAAAACCTCACGATAATCAGACAAAAACTCAGGAATTTCGGAGGGAATAGATGAAGCAATGGAGACCAAAGATGTGTCCCCATGATTTCCCTGACATCCCCAGCTTAGTACAGACATTGTTTTCCAGTCAAGGACTGGGTTATGAGTCTGCAACCATGGCAATCCCAGCACCAACACATCATGTAGATTATACAGTACAAGGAAGCGAATCACCTCTTGATGGTCTGGAGTCATACGCATAGTCACTTGTGTCCAGTATTGTGGTTTATTACTAGCCAATGGTGTAGAATCAATACCCTTTAAAGGTATAGGAACTTCCAGAGGCTCTAGATCAAACCCACAGCACCTGGCAAAGGACCAATCCATAAGACTCAAAGCGGCGCCAGAATCCACATACGCATCCGCAACAATAGAAGATAACGAACAAATTAGAGTTACAGACAAAATAAACTTGGACTGCAAAGTGCCAATAGCAGAGGATTTATCAACTTTCTTTGTTCGTTTAGAGCATGCTGATATAACATGAGTAGAATTTCCACAATAGAAGCACAAATGATTTTTGCGCCTGTAAATCTGTCGTTCGCTTCTGGACAGAAAGCTATCACATTGCATACTCTGTGGTGCCTCTTCAGAAGACACCGCCAACTGGTGCACAGGTTTGCGTTCCCGTAAACGCCGATCAATCTGAATTGCCATTGTCATGGACTCATTCAGACCAGTAGGCGCAGGAAACCCCACCATGACGTCTTTTACAGCATCAGAGAGACCTTCTCTGAAAATTGCCGCCAGAGCGCACTCATTCCACTGAGTAAGCACAGACCATTTTCGAAATTTTTGGCAATATATTTCGGCTTCATCTTGCCCCTGAGAGAGGGCTATTAGGGCTTTCTCAGCCTGAATCTCCAAATTTGGTTCCTCATAAAGCAACCCCAAAGCCAGAAAAAACGCATCCACATTGAGCAACGCAGGATCCCCTGGTGCCAATGAAAATGCCCAATTTTGGGGGTCACCCCGCAGTAAAGAAATAACATTTTTTACTTGCTGGGCAGGATCTCCAGCAGAATGAGATCTCAGCGAAAGAAACAATTTACAATTGTATTTAAAATTTAGAAAACAAGATCGATCTCCAGAAAAAAACTCCGGTATAGGAATTTTAGGTTCAGACCGAGGAGCATGTAACAAAAAATCTTGTATATTCTGAACTTTAGAGGCAAGATTATTCAAATTGGTAGCCAGACTCTGGGGATCCATATTTCAACAGATAAAGTCTGAGCCATTCAGGGGTTAAGAGGAGAGGAAAACAGGAGACTGCAATTAGAACTGGAGTGCAACTTCAGAGGAAGGGATAAAAAAAAAAAAGGTTTCACACAGTTCCTTTTCTCTCCTGCTTCAGCCTATAGATTAAACATTCGGGCTGGCCATACTGTTATGGTTTCCAATGGCAAGGAAACATCAGAAGCATAGAATAAACGGACAAGCTCTCGGGTGATGGAAACTAGAGCTGACCGCGATGCTAAACCTACACACCACACTAGAAGTAGCCAGGGGGCATTCCTGCGTTGTCTCTAGATGCCGCGCGCCAGCCGGAGAACTAACTACCCCTGGTAGAAGAAAACACAGTCCTGGCTTGCCTCCAGAGAATGTCCCCACAGGAGATAGCAGCCCCCCACATATAATAACGGTGAGAGCAGATGAAAAGACACACGTAGTATGAAAGCAGATTTAGCACAGAGAGGCCCGCTAACTAAATAGCAGAAAGATACAACAGAGGACTTCGCGGTCAGCTGCAAAACCCTTCAAAACACCATCCTGAAATTACCTTGACTCATGTGACAACTCATGCCACTGGAGTGGTAATTTCAGCCCAACAAGAGCTTCCAGCCGCAGAGATTCACATAAGTGCAAACTGGACAAAACATACAAAAATAGACTTAAGGACTAAAGTGTCCAACTTAGCTGAGCAGAAAACTGGGAGCAGGAACATGCAACAGAATCACTCTGGATACATTGATGGCCAGCATTAGAATGACTGAGGAGCAAGGTTAAATAGGATACTTCCACATCCTGATAGGAACAGGTGAACTGAAGGCAAAGCTTACAGGACACCAGTACCACAAGAGACCACCGGGGGAGCCCACGAACCGAATCACAACAGAAACCACCACATTTACTGCAGGTGGTGTGGTAAACGGTGGGTTTACAGTGAGGGAAGGGATGTAGCATTGCTCACTAGCTTCTATGTGAGAGGGTGCTACAACGTTAAGGGACGTTTGGTAGTTAGTCCAGGCTTGCAAGTGCATGGTGGTTAAATGTCTACGCATGCAACTTGTATTTAGATTTTTAACATTCTGACCTCTGCTGAAGGTCCTTGAGCATTTCTTACAGATGACTTTGCACTGATCATTTGGATCTTGGTTAAAAAAATGCCAGACTGCACTCTTCCTACTATCGGATACCTTTTCAGGCATTGCACACTGAGCTACTTTAACAGGATGGCCACGCTGTCCTACAACTGGTTTTGGTTTTGCCACACGTTTTTGGCCAGATACGGGCCTGCCAGATGGAACCTGTTGCGATGTTGATGCCTGCTGCGGCTCCTCCTCCTCCGATTCAGAGATACTGCCGCCTGCACCCTGTTCCCCCAATGGCTGCCAATCGGGGTCAACAACTGTGTCATCTATGACCTCCTCTTCTATGTCCTGTGCACCTTCCTCTGGGTCACCGTGTAAGCCGGTGCTATAGCGTTTGTAACGGGGCTCCATAGTCTCATCAGGGTCAGATTCTGGATCAGTACACTGCGAGGGCAATGTTCTGATCTGAGTCAAAGGAACAGCATAATAATCGGGCTGTGGCTGTGCATCTGTGCACTCCATGTCCGATTCATCTTGTAATGGGCATGGCCTGTTAACAATTTCCCTTTCTAACCCAGGAACGGTATGTGTAAAGAGCTCCATGGAGTAACCTGTTGTGTCACCTGACGCATCCTTCTCTGTTGTTCTGGGTGAAGAACACAAGGAAGTGACGTGTCCCTGACCAGGAACATCCACTGACGAAGCGCTGCTTTTACATTTTGCACTTTCCGAGGAGGAGGCGAAAGAGCTAGAGGCAGAGTCAGCAATGAAAGCCAAAACTTGTTCCTGCTGCTCCGGCTTTAAAAGCGGTTTTCCTACTCCCAGAAAAGGGAGCTTTCGAGGCCTTGTGTAGCCAGACGATGACGCTGGCTCAAGAACTCGAGACTTAGGGTCTAAATTGCTTTTCCCACGACCAACTGATGCTCCACGACCACCACCACTACCATCATTACCAGCTGGCAATGACCGCCCATGGCCACAACCTCTTCCACCAGACTTGCTCATTCTTGGAAAAATGTAACCAAACTAACAACCGTTATGTGGTCCTGTACAAGCAGGTAGAAGGTGTACGTAAACTTGTTGTGAATTTAAATCTCCCTTTTTTATGTGTGGGAGAATGCAGGAAAAAATCAGGCCCACTGTATTACACTACACAGTTTGATTGGCAGAAAGAGGCTGGCAGATATGCCACGAACAGGACTGACGCACGCAGATGCACACACTGGCAATATAAATCTCCCTCTTTATGTGTGGGAGAATGCATGGAAAAATCAGGCCCACTCTATTACACTACACAGTTTGATTGGCAGAAAGAGGCTGGCAGATATGCCACAAACAGGACTGACGCAGATGCACACACTGGCAATATAAATCTCCCTCTTTATGTGTGGGAGAATGCAGGAAAAAATCATACCCACTATATCACAGTATAGTTTCTGTGGCACAAAATGACTGACAGATACCACAGACAGCACTGGCACAGATGCACATATTTGGCAATATTATTCTCCCTTTATTTTATTTATTTTTTTTATATGGGAGACAAGTGATTTAATCAGGCCCACTATATCACAGTATAGTTTCTGTGGCACAAAATGAATGACAGATACCACAGACAGCACTGGCACAGATGCACAGATTTGGCAAGATTATTCTCCCTTTATTTTATTTTTTTTATATGGGAGACAAGTGATTTAATCAGGCCCACTATATCACAGTATAGTTTCTGTGGCACAAAATGAATGACAGATACCACAGACAGCACTGGAACAGATGCACAGATTTGGCAAGATTATTCTCCCTTTATTTTATTTTTTTTTTTATATGGGAGACAAGTGATTTAATCAGGCCCACTATATCACAGTATAGTTTCTGTGGCACAAAATGAATGACAGATACCACAGACAGCACTGGCACAGATGCACAGATGTGGCAAGATTATTATCCCTTTATTTTATTTTTTTTATATGGGAGACAAGTGATTTAATCAGGCCCACTATATCACATTATAGTTTCTGTGGCACAAAATGAATGACAGATACCACAGACAGCACTGGCACAGATGCACAGATTTGGCAATATTATTCTCCCTTTATTTTTATTTTTTTTATATATGGGAGACAAATGATTTAATCAGGCCCACTATATCACAGTATAGTTTCTGTGGCACAAAATGACTGACAGAGATACCACAGACAGCACTGGCACAGATGCACTGATTGGCAATATAAATCTCCCTTCTTAGGTGTGGGACAGTGCAGAAAAATACAGGCCCACTGTTTTACACTACACAGTTTCAGGGGCTGAAAGTGGCTGGAAGATATTAAAAAAATAAAAGGGACTGTACTACAATTACTATCTCCCTACAATAATCTCTGAAAAGTATGGCAGAAAGCAATAAAAAGGACTGCTGCACACAAAAAATGAGGACAATCAAACAAGATAGCTGTGCAGAAAGGAAGGAGCAACAGGATTTTTGCTTTTAAAAAAGCAGTTGGTTTGCACAGCGGCGTACACACAGCAACGCAGCTATCAGGGAGCCTTATAAGCTACAGAGCTGTTGCACAGAAATCTTGCCTCCACTGTCCCTGCAAAGAAAAGGTGGTGTTGGACAGTGGAAATTGCTACAGCACAAGCGGTTTGGGGGTTAATTTACCCTGCCAAACGCTATCCCTGCTTCTGACGAAGCGGCAGCAACCTCTCCCTATGCTCAGATCAGCAGCAGTAAGATGGTGGTCAGCGGGAATGCCCCTTTATAGCCCCTGTGATGCCGCAGAAAGCAAGCCAATTACTACCATGCCCTTCTCTAAGATGGTGGGGACCAGGACCTATGTCATCACGCTGCCCACACTCTGTCCCACACTGCGTCCACCTTCATTGGCTGAGAAAAGGCGCTGAAAGCGTCATATGAAAAGCGACTTTGGCGCGAAGATCGTGTACCACATGACTGATCCCACGCTGGGATCGGGTTGGGTTTCATGAAAACCGACTTTGCCAAAAGTCGGCGACTTATGAAAATGACCGATCCGTTTTGCTCAACCCTAGGCTGATGCTTTATCCCGAATCCATGCTGCGGATTCCGTACCTGGAGCCCCGTCCAAGACCATTCTATCTGATGCCAATTTCATCAGAGTTATCCACGATCAGGACTTGTGGAAGACGCTGGAACAATATCTAAGATGCTATGTCAGCCATCTCCAGGATGATTGGTTGGAGTTGGTGCCGTTAGCCAAATTTTCATATAACAATTCTCAGAGCGCCTCCACTAAATTTACACCTTTCTTTGCCAATCTGGGTTATCATCCGTGTATCTTACCTAGGTCTCCAATTAATTCTCCGGTTCCGGCAGTGGAGGAAAGGCTGACTGCGATGAGGCAAAATCTGGAGGTTCTAAAGGAATCCCTGACCACAGCTCAAGAATGTTATAAGAGATCGGCTGATAGATTCCGTAAACCTGCACCCATGTTCAAGGTAGGAGATTCCGTGTGGTTAGCAACTAAGAATCTGAAGTTAAACATTCCTTCACAAAAACTTGGACAGAAATTCATTGGCCCTTTCAAGATCAACGGTATTGTGAGCTCTGTGGCCTGCCGGCTGAAGCTGCCTAGGACTATGAAGGTACACCCAGTTTTTCATGTATCTTTACTAAAGCCTGTATCTCCTAATACCTTCCAGGGAAGTATTGTGCCACCTCCGCAGCCTGTGGTGATTGATGGGCAAGAACAATTTGTGGTGGAGGAAATTGTTGATTCCAGGATTCGCAGGAATCTGCTCCAGTATCTGATAAGATGGCAGGGATATCCCCCTGAGGAAGACTCTTGGGAACCTGTAGAAAACATCAATGCCCAACAGAATATTTCTCGTTTTCATCAGAGATTCCCTGAGAAACCAGGTCCAGGATTGTCCTGAGGCCGCTTCTAAGGAGTGAGTAATGTCAGGACTCTGAACATTTTTTATTACCTTTTTGTGCATTACTTCCCTTTTCCAAGATGGTGTCTTTGGTCTCATGTGCACTGTGTCTTCCTGCTATAAAACTCCACCCCAGCCTTCAGTCTGTGCTAGAGTATTCTGCCTTGCATCCAGCTCCTGACCTCTGGTTACTCCCTGGCTATATACCTGCTCCTGTGAACCTGTGGGGTTATCCTGCTACTCTGCTCTGAGTTCCTGCTGCATACACCAGTTCCAGTAATCCTCCTTCATCTGCTGCTCGTGTTTGCTTCCATCTGCATTTGCTGGACATGTAAGCTGTTTCTGCTCTGCAAGAACCTGAGACTATTACCCAGACCTCCCTGGTTGAGCTACGATATTATTTGAACTGCCTTATAAGCATATCTATCTGTGTTGTGGACTAAGCAAGGACTTATTCGTGTCAAGTGTCCTCAAGAATGATTGTGCTTCGTAGACTTTCTGAATGATTGCATTTTCCTCTGAAGTTTCCTATAGACTGCTGAGCTGCATTTGATATTTGCACCAAGTGTTGTGGACTTTAGTTTCTCTCTGCACCTGTTTGAATCACCGTGTGATAATATAGACTGTACCACTTATAAAACTGTGTCCTGTAGTTGTCGTGTTCCACGCAAAGAGTCTCCTGAGTTATCCCCTATAATTATTAGAGATTGGCCCACATGGCTGATTATGCCTTGTGTATCCTAAAAAGGGACCCCCGCATTATCAAAATGATGACCGATGACGATTACTGGTTGGCTTGCCTCCTGGATCCACGCTATAAAGGGAAATTGCAAAATATCATGCCACATGAGAACCTTGAGCAAATATTGGCTACCAAACAAGCAACTCTTGTAGACCGTTTGGTTCAGGCATTCACAGCACACAGCGGCGGTGATGGTTCTCACACGACCTGCAGGGGGTGGCAGAGGTGTTAGAGGTGCACAAATCAGAAGTGGCATTGGACAGAGGGGTTTTCTGACCAGGTTGTGGAGTGATTTTGCAATGACCGCAGACACGACAGGTACTGCAGCATCAATTCAAAGTGACAGGAGACAACATTTGTCCAGTATGGTTACGAATTATTTTTCCTCCCTTATCGATGTTCTCCATCACACATCATTCCCCTTTGATTACTGGGCATCTAAAATAGACACCTGGCCTGAATTGGCAGAATATGCATTACAGGAGCTTGCTTTCCCAGCTGCTAGTGTGCTATCAGAAAGAGTCTTCAGTGCTGCTGTTTCAATACTGACCGAAAAAAGGACTCATCTGGCTACCCAAAATGTTGATGATCTAACCTTTATTAAAATGAACCAATCATGGATTTCTAATTATTTTGCCCCACCTTCCCCTGCTGACATGTAGCTTGCCTGAAAAATGTCTTGCTTTTGGCCTCCTCTTACTTACTGCTCCAATTCCTCCATTTGCAGCTGCTGAATGTCCACCATAGGCCATTTTTTTTACCTCCATAAATGGGCTGACTCCCCCCACAGGGCCGTGGTCACCACCTAGCGCAAGCACCCGTGCGAGTGCCGTTTGCCTGGACAGGTGGGTGTGCCCACTCTTGGGTGACGGCACTGGTACAGGGTCCATCATAGTACAATGAAGTGTCTTTGACGGTGGTGGTGCACAACCAACGTCAGACACACCGTCGTAATATGAGGGGCCCTGGGCCAGTACTGCCGCCCACGAGAGAGTGTCCCCCCAAGCTCGAATAGCGCTCTACCACTTGCAAAACTTACCTCTCATGGCTCCCACCACTGTGTAGTCTGTACTGTTACATCCTTCAATGGCACTGCCAATAAAAATGTGTTGAAATGACAGATGATAGTAAAAATATACAGGGGCCCTGGCCTCCATTTAGACCAGTTAATACTTTGTGCCAACCACCACTGTCTGCTACTCAGCAGAGGAGCCCACCCCTGTACGTAGCTATGCCACCTGTTTATTTATGAAAATTTGTTTGTCAGACATTTACCTCACTTCATGATTTTGGCCTACTAACTGTGTCATCCACTCCTTACAGTTGTCCTACACTGAACAAACCTATTATGGCCTGAATTGGCAGAATATGCATTACAGGAGCTTGCTTTCCCAGCTGCTAGTGTGCTATCAGAAAGAGTCTTCAGTGCTGCTGTTTCAATACTGACCGAAAAAAGGACTCATCTGGCTACCCAAAATGTTGATGATCTAACCTTCATTAAAATGAACCAATCATGGATTTCTAATTATTTTGCCCCACCTTCCCCTGCTGACATGTAGCTTGCCTGAAAAATGTCTTGCTTTTGGCCTCCTCTTACTGACTGCTCCAATTCCTCCATTTGCAGCTGCTGAATGTCCACCATAGGCCATTTTTTTTACCTCCATAAATGGGCTGACTCCCCCCACAGGGCCGTGGTCACCACCTAGCGCAAGCACCCGTGCGAGTGCCGTTTGCCTGGACAGGTGGGTGTGCCCACTCTTGGGTGACGGCACTGGTACAGGGTCCATCATAGTACAATGAAGTGTCTTTGACGGTGGTGGTGCACAACCAACGTCAGACACACCGTTGTAATATGAGGGGCCCTGGGCCAGTACTGCCGCCCACGAGAGTGTCCCCCCAAGCTCGAATAGCGCTCTACCACTTGCAAAACTTACCTCTCCTGGCTCCACCACTGTGTAGTCTGTACTGTGACATCCTTCAATGGCACTGCCAATAAAAATGTGTTGAAATGACAGATGATAGTAAAAATATACAGGGGCCCTGGCCTCCATTTAGACCAGTTAATACTTTGTGCCAACTACCACTGTCTGCTACTCAGCAGAGGAGCCCACCCCTGTACGTAGCTATGCCACCTGTTTATTTATGAAAATTTGTTTGTCAGACATTTACCTCACTTCATGATTTTGGCCTACTAACTGTGTCATCCACTCCTTACAGTTGTCCTACACTGAACAAACCTATTATGTCAGTTTACTCCTGTTACCAGTTTTGAACTGCATTGAGCCTACTTTTTTATTTTAGGCCTACAAAGTCTGTCTGCGCCACTCCTTACAATCGTCCTCCGCTGAACAAACCAATGCCGCCTGTGTACCCCTGTAACCTATTTTACACTGCATAGAGCCTACTTTTTTATATGTTAGGCCTACAAAGTCTGTCTTCGCCACTCCTTACAATCGTCCTCCGCTGAACAAACCAATGCCGCCTGTGTACCCCTGTAACCTATTTTACACTGCATAGAGCCTACTTTTTTATTTTAGGCCTACAAAGTCTGTCTGCGCCACTCCGAGTCCTTACAATCGTCCTCCGCTGAACAAACCAATGCCGCCTGTGTACCCCTGTAACCAATTTTGCACTGCATTGAGCCAACTGTTTTATTTTAGGCCTACTACCTGTGTCTGTCTGCGCCACTCAATACAGCTGTCCTCCACTGAACAAAGCTGAGCTTAGATTTTCAGGCTTTCAGCCTATAGGAAATTTTAAACTGCATTTGGCCTACTTGTTTGGTTGGGCCTACTAACGGTGTCTGCTGCTCCTTGTTGTTCTCCTCCACTGAACAAAGCTGAGCTTCAATTTTCAGGCTTTCAGCCTATAGGAAATTTTAAACTGCATTTGGCCTACTTGTTTGGTTGGACCTACTAAAGGTGTCTATGCCGCTCCTTGTTGTTCTCCTCCACTGAACAAAGCTGAGCTTCAATTTTCAGGCTTTCAGCCTATAGGAAATTTTAAACTGCATTTGGCCTACTTGTTTGGTTGGGCCTACTAACGGTGTCTGCCGCTCCTTGCTTTTCTCCTCCACTGAACAAAGCTGAGCTTTAATTTTCAGGCTTTCAGCCTATATCAGATATTAAACTGCATTTGGCCTACTTGTTTGGTTGGGCCTACTAACGGTGTCTGCTGCTCCATGCTTTTCTCCTCCACTGAACAAAGCTGAGCTTCAATTTTCAGGCTTTCAGCCTATATCAGATATTAAACTACATTTGGCCTACTTGTTTGGTTGGGCCTACTAACGGTGTCTGCTGCTCCTTGCTTTTTTCCTCCACTGAACAAAGCTGAGCTTCAATTTTCAGGCTTTCAGCCTATAGGAAATTTTAAACTGCATTTGGCATACTTGTTTGGTTGAGCCTACTAACGGTGTCTGCCGCTCATTACAGTTTTCCTCCACTGAACAAAGCAATTCCGCCTGTTTTGTCCTGTTACCAATTTTGAACTGCATTTAGCCTACTTTATTCTTTGGGCCAATATCTGTGTTTCCTCCTCATCCTGCCCATTGCCCAGCCACTGCTAGATGAGTCTGCTGGTACATTGACCCAGACCACTACATTCCCCTTGCACTCTACACAGCCAGTATCTGACCCTGCTGAAAGTCTGGTTCCCCTTCCTGCATACTATACTACCTTACACGGGGACAAAGAGGAAGGTGCAGATGAAAGTGCAGGTTCCTTCATCAGGTGGGGGGCATACTCATTGGCGACATCACTGGCATAGGGCCCCTCATAGTATGCAAAAGTGTCTCTGCCGGTGGGAGGCGCCCCGCGGTCAAACACTGCCGTACTTTGAGGGGCCCTGTGCCAGTGCCGTACTTTGAGGGGCCCTGTGCCAGGTATTATGACCCCAATGGCAGAGGGTCTCATGAATAGTTACCAAGTCTGCAAACACAAAAACCAGCTCATAGGGCAGTGGTAACTGGGCTGACCATATATCTAATCCTAGCACCACAACTAACAGCAGCCGGGGAACGTGCCTACGTTGATTCTAGATGTCTCGCGCCAGCCGGAGAACTAACTAACCCTAGAAGGGAAAAGAAAGACCTTTCTTGCCTCCAGAGAAAAAGACCCCAAAAGTTGGATCCATCCCCCAACAAATAATAACGGTGAGGTAAGAGGAAAAGACAAACGTAAGAATGAGCTAGGCATTTAGCAAAGAGAGGCCCACTAGCTAATAGCAGAATATAGTAAGATAACTTATATGGTCAGCAAAAACCCTATCAAAAATATCCACGCTGGAAATTCAAGAACCCCCGAACCGTCTAATGGCCCGGGGTGAGAACACCAGCCCCCTAGAGCTTCCAGCAAGGTCAGGAATCACATTTAGTACAAGCTGGACAAAAATGAGAGCAAGCAAATAACTGAAAAAACAAAGAAGCAAGACTTAGCTTAATTTTGCACGAACCAGGACCAGCAGATAGGAGCAAACAAAAAGGATCTGATTACAACGATGCCAGGCACTGGACTAAGGATCCATGAGGTTAATATAGCAACACCCCTGGACTAACGACCCAGGTGGGTGCAAACTGAGGGAAGAAAATCCCAGAGTCATATCACTAGTAACCACCAGAGGGAGCCAAAAAGTCTAATTCACAACAGTACCCCCCCTTAAGGAGGGGTCACCAAACCCTCACTACGACCACCAGGGCGATCAGGATGAGCAGCGTGAAAGGCACGAACTAAATCGGCCGCATGCACATCAGAGGCAACCACCCAGGAATTATCCTCCTGACCATAGCCCTTCCACTTGACCAGATACTGAAGCCTCCGTCTGGAGAGACGAGAATCCAAGATCTTCTCCACCACGTACTCCAACTCGCCCTCAACCAACACCGGAGCAGGAGGCTCAACAGAAGGAACCACAGGCACAACGTAGTGCCGCAACAAAGACCTATGGAACACGTTGTGAATGGCAAACGACACCGGAAGATCCAAGCGAAAGGAAACTGGATTAAGGATTTCCAATATCTTGTAAGGACCGATGAAGCGAGGCTTAAATTTAGGAGAGGAGACCTTCATAGGAACAAATCGAGAAGACAGCCATACCAAATCCCCAACACGAAGTCGGGGACCCACACCGCAGCGAAAACGCTGAGCCTTCTCCTGTGACAACTTCAAGTTGTCCACCACATGATTCCAGATCTGCTGCAACCTATCCACCACAGAATCCACCCCAGGACAGTCAGAAGGTTCCACATGTCCCGAGGAAAAACGAGGATGGAAACCAGAGTTGCAGAAAAATGGCGAAACCAAAGTAGCGGAACTAGCCCGATTATTAAGGGCAAACTCAGCCAACGGCAAGAAGGTCACCCAATCATCCTGATCTTCCGAAACAAAACACCTCAAATAAGCCTCCAGAGTCTGATTAGTTTGCCCCGTTTGTCCATTAGTCTGAGGATGAAAGGCAGACGAGAACGACAAATCAATGCCCATCCTAGCACAAAAGGATCACCAGAACCTGGAAACAAACTGGGATCCTCTGTCAGACACAATATTCTCAGGAATGCCGTGTAAACGAACCACATTCTGAAAGAACACAGGAACCAGATCGGAAGAGGAAGGTAGCTTAGGCAAAGGCACCAAATGGACCATTTTAGAAAAGCGATCACATACCACCCAGATGACAGACATGCCCTGAGACACCGGGAGATCAGAAATGAAATCCATGGAAATGTGTGTCCAAGGCCTCTTCGGGACAGGCAAGGGCAAGAGCAACCCGCTGGCACAAGAAGAGCAAGGCTTAGCTTGAGCACAAGTCCCACAGGACTGCACAAATGACCGCACATCCCGTGACAAGGAAGGCCACCAAAAGGACCTAGCCACCAGATCTCTGGTGCCAAAAATTCCCGGATGACCTGCCAACACCGAGGAATGAACCTCGGAAATGACTCTGCTGGTCCACTTATCAGGAACAAACAGTCTGTCAGGTGGACAAGAGTCAGGTCTACCAGCCTGAAATCTCTGCAACACGCGTCGCAAATCAGGAGAAATGGCTGACAAGATAACTCCTTCTTTAAGAATACCAACAGGTTCTGCGACTCCAGGAGAGTCAGGCACAAAGCTCCTTGAAAGAGCATCAGCCTTCACATTCTTTGAACCAGGTAAATACGAGACCACAAAGTCAAAACGGGAGAAAAACAATGACCAGCGGGCCTGTCTAGGATTCAGGCGTTTAGCAGACTCGAGATACATCAAATTTTTGTGATCAGTCAAGACCACCACACGATGCTTAGCACCTTCGAGCCAATGACACCACTCCTCAAATGCCCACTTCATGGCCAGCAACTCCCGATTGCCAACATCATAATTCCGCTCAGCAGGCGAAAACTTCCTAGAGAAGAAAGCACATGGTCTCATTACCGAGCAACCAGGGCCTCTCTGTGACAACACGGCCCCTGCCCCAATCTCCGAAGCATCCACTTCGACCTGAAAGGGAAGTGAGACATCAGGCTGGCACAAAACAGGTGCTGAAGTAAACCGGCGCTTCAACTCTTGGAACGCCTCCACGGCTGCAGGAGCCCAGTTAGCAACATCAGAACCTTTCTTGGTCATATCCGTCAAAGGTTTAACAACGCTAGAAAAATTAGCGATAAAACGACGGTAGAAGTTAGCAAAACCCAAGAACTTCTGAAGACTCTTAACTGACGTGGGTTGAGTCCAATCATGAATAGCTCGGACCTTGACTGGGTCCATCTCCACAGCAGAAGGGGAAAAAATAAACCCCAAAAAGGGAACCTTCTGTACTCCAAAGAGACACTTTGAGCCCTTAACAAACAACGCGTTCTCACGCAAAACCTGAAACACCATCCTGACCTGCTCCACATGTGAGTCCCAATCTTCAGAGAAAACCAGAATATCATCCAGATAAACAATCATAAATTTATCCAGATACTTCCGGAAAATATCATGCATAAAGGACTGAAACACTGAGGGGGCATTAGAGAGCCCAAAAGGCATCACCAAGTACTCAAAATGACCTTCGGGCGTATTAAATGCAGTCTTCCATTCATCTCCTTGCTTAATGCGCACAAGATTGTACGCACCACGTAGATCTATCTTGGTGAACCACTTGGCACCTTTAATCCGGGCAAACAAGTCCGACAACAGAGGCAAAGGATACTGAAATTTAACAGTGATTTTATTCAGAAGACGATAGTTAATACAAGGTCTTAAAGATCCGTCCTTCTTGGCCACAAAAAAGAATCCCGCACCAAGAGGGGAAGAGGATGGACGGATATGCCCCTTCTCCAGAGACTCCTTGATATACGAACGCATTGCGGCATGCTCAGGTACAGACAGATTAAATAATCTACCCTTAGGAAATTTACTACCTGGAATCAAATCTATGGCGCAGTCACAGTCCCTATGAGGAGGCAGAGCACTGGATCTGGACTCGCTGAATACATCCTGATAATCAGACAAATACTCAGGAACTTCCGAAGGTGTAGAGGAAGCAATAGACACCGGCGGGGAATCAGCATGAATTCCCTGACAACCCCAACTTGACACAGACATTGCCTTCCAATCCAAGACTGGATTGTGGGTCTGTAACCATGGCAGACCCAAAACGACCAAATCATGCATTTTATGCAGAACAAGAAAACGAATCACCTCCCGATGTTCAGGTCATGCACATGGTTACCTGCGTCCAAAACTGCGGTTTATTTTCTGCCAATGGCGTAGCATCAATACCTCTAAGAGGAATAGGATTTACCAACGGTTCAAGAACAAAACCACAGCGCTTGGCAAATGACAGATCCATAAGACTCAGGGCAGCACCTGAATCCACAAACGCCATAACAGGGTAAGAAGACAATAAGCAAATTAAAGTCACAGACAAAATAAATTTAGGTTGCAAATTACCAATGGCGACAGGACTAACAACCCTTGTTAGGCGTTTAGAGCATGCTGATATAACATGTGTAGAATCACCACAGTAAAAACACAACCCATTCTGACGTCTATGATTTTTCCGCTCATTTCTAGTCTGAATTCTATCACATTGCAATAAATCAGGTGTTTGTTCAGACCACACCACCAGAGGATTAGCGGTTTTGCGCTCCCGCAAACGCCGGTCAATTTGAATAGCCAGCGCCATGGAATCATTCAGACTTGTAGGAATGGGGAAACCCACCATCACATTCTTAATGGCTTCAGAAAGGCCATTTCTGAAATTTGCGGCCAGAGCACACTCATTCCACTGAGTAAGCACGGACCATTTCCGAAATCTTTGGCAATACACTTCAGCTTCATCCTGGCCCTGAGAAATAGCCAGCAAGGCTTTTTCTGCCTGAGCTTCAAGATTGGGTTCCTCGTAAAGCAATCCGAGCGCCAGAAAAAACGCATCAATATTTGCCAATGCCGGATCTCCTGGCGCTAGCGAGAAAGCCCAATCCTGAGGGTCGCCCCGTAAAAAAGAGATAACAATTTTAACTTGCTGAGCTGAATCTCCAGACGAACGGGGTCTCAGAGAAAGAAACAATTTACAATTATTCCTGAAATTCCTAAACCTAAATCGGTCTCCAGAAAACAGTTCAGGAATAGGTATTTTAGGTTCAGACATAGGACTACTGGTAACAAAATCTTGTATGCCCTGCACACGAGCAGCAAGCCGGTCTACACCTGCAATCAAGGTCTGGACATTCATGTCTGCAGCAAGCACAAGCCACTCAAAGCTAAAGGGGAGGAAGAGAGGAAAAAAAAACAAAAAAACTCAGAATTTCCTTTCTTATAATCCCACTTCTGCAATGCATTAAACATTCAATGTTGGCCTGGCATACTATTATGACCCCAATGGCAGAGGGTCTCAGAAATAGTTACCAAGTCTGCAAACACAAAAACCAGCTCATAGGGCAGTGGTAACTGGGCTGACCATATATCTAATCCTAGCACCACAACTAACAGCAGCCGGGGAACGTGCCTACGTTGATTCTAGATGTCTCGCGCCAGCCGGAGAACTAACTAACCCTAGAAGGGAAAAGAAAGACCTTTCTTGCCTCCAGAGAAAAAGACCCCAAAAGTTGGATACAAGCCCCCAACAAATAATAACGGTGAGGTAAGAGGAAAAGACAAACGTAAGAATGAGCTAGGTATTTAGCAAAGAGAGGCCCACTAGCTAATAGCAGAATATAGTAAGATAACTTATATGGTCAGCAAAAACCCTATCAAAAATATCCACGCTGGAAATTCAAGAACCCCCGAACCGTCTAACGGCCCGGGGTGAGAACACCAGCCCCCTAGAGCTTCCAGCAAGGTCAGGAATCACATTAAGTACAAGCTGGACAAAAATGAGAGCAAGCAAATAACTGAAAAAACAAAGAAGCAAGACTTAGCTTACTAACGACCCAGGTGGGTGCAAACTGAGGGAAGAAAATCTCAGAGTCATATCACTAGTAACCACCAGAGGGAGCAAAAAAGTCTAATTCACAACAGCCAGGGGCCCTGTGCCAGTGTACGGTCACAGAGCCCATACGTTGAGAGGCCCTGTGCCTGTGTACTTTGAGGGGCCCTGTGCCAGTGGGCCACCCTGCTTGCTCAGGATCACAGCACTTGCAAAGTTGAAATACTTACCTTTCACTGCTCCACCACTGTGACGTAGTCCGCGTTTCCTGGGCCCACAAACAACTTAAGCCAGCCCTACCCCCCCACAACTTTAGCCAAATGACCCCAATTTTCAATGCCTAACTATTATTATAAGGTAAATTAAGATTTACAAGCTTAAGTAACAAGAATGGATATTTTTGGCATTAAAATGGGCACTGTAGGTGTTTCCCTGTCCTCCACTCACTGCCGACTTTGCTTCCCCATTGACTTGCATTGGGTTTTGTGATTCAGTCGGATCCCCGACTTTTCGCAATAATCGGCCGATTTCACTCGACCCGACTTTTGACAAAGTCGGGTTTCACGAAACCCGACTCGATCCTAAAAAAGTAAAAGTCGCTCAACTCTAGTCGGCATTACTTTGGATTCTGACAATCCGAGGGTCATGTTGCAGGTAGTGTACCAAGAAAACACTCATGTGTCTTGCGCATCCAGGAGGACCAAGTCCTTGTTGTCTTGGTGGTGGTGAGGTGAGAATCATGCTTACTTCATCTGCCCTCTCCCCCAACCTCGCACAACAGAAATTTGATCAAGGTCTCCCTCATCTGATGAGTCTTCCATGCCCAGCGCCAGTTTGTCCTCCCCTTCTTCCTCGCCTCCTGCACCTTCCTCAACAGTTTGGCTGCTACCATGCGCCCTCGGTAATCCCTCTCCCCCAGCCTCCAATGCCAGTCGCCTTGGTGCTGCCAACCTTCTTGACCTTGGAGATATGATCCCTTCCGCATACGACTCCTCCTGTTCCTTCTCCTCCTCCTCTTGTTCCACCACCTGACTCCGAATACTGTTTTACCCTCTTCAAGTCGCGGCCCTTTTTCGTTTTTGTGTTTTCGTTTTTCGCTCCCCTCCTTCCCAGAGCCATAACTTTTTTATTTTTCCGTCAATATGGCCATGTGAGGGCTTATTTTTTGCGAGACGAGTTGTACTTTTGAACGACATCATTGGTTTTACCATGTCATGTACTAGAAAACGGGAAAAAAATTCCAAGTGCGGTGAAATTGCAAAAAAAGTGCAATCCCACACTTGTTTTTTTTTTTTTTTTTTGCTAGGTTCACTAAATGCTAAAACTGACCTGCCATTATGATTCTCTAGGTCATTACGAGTTCATAGACACCTAACATGTCTAGGTTATTTTTTATCCAAGTGGTGAAAAAAAATTCCAAACTTTGCTTAAAAAAAAAAAAAAAAAAAAAAAAAAAAAAAAAAAGTGCAATTTTCCGATACCCGTAGCGTCTCCAATTTTCGTGATCTGGGGTCGGGTGAGGGCTTATTTTTTGCGTGCCGAGCTGATGTTTTTAATGATACCATTTCGGCACAGATACGTTCTTTTGATCGCCCGTTATTGCATTTTAACGCAATGTCGCGGCAACCAAAAAAACGTAATTCTGGCGTTTCAGATTTTTTTCTCGCTACGCTGTTTAGCGATCAGGTTAATGCTTTTTTTTAATTGATAGATCGGGCGATTATGAACGCGGCAATACCAAATATGTGTAGGTTTGGGTTTTTTTTTATTGTTTTATTTAGGATGGGGCGAAAGGGGGGTGATTTAAACTTTTATATTTTTAATATTTTTTTCACATTTTTAAAAACTTTTTTTTTTCACTTTTGCCATGCTTCAGTAGCCTCCAAGGGAGGCTAGAAGCAGGCATAGCCCGATCGGCTCTGCTACATAACAGCGATCATCAGATCGCTGTTATGTAGCTGAAATGCAGGTGTGCTGTGAGCGCCGACCACAGGGGGGCACTCACAGCAGGCCGGCATCAGTAACCATAGAGGTCTCAAGGACCTCTATGGTTACCTTCCTGATGCATCGCCGACCCCCGATCATGTGACGGGGGTCGACGATGACGTCATTTCCGGCCGCCCGGCCGGATGCGGTAGTTAAATGCCGCTGTCTGCATTTGACAGCGGCATTTAACAGGTTAATAGCGGCGGGTGAATAGCGATTTCACCCGCCGCTATTGCGCGCACATGTCAGCTGTACAAAACAGCTGACATGTCGCGACTTTGATGTGCGCTCACCGCCGGAGCGCACATCAAAGCAGGGGACCCGACATGCGCAGTACATGTACGGCGCATGTCGTGAAAGGGTTAAGGTGTGCTCCAGCATGTAAATGACCAGAATAGTTATGCTGATAATGACATCATCAGCACTAAACATCTTCGTCGCTATTTCAAAACTGTGCAGAAGGGTGCATAGGTCCCTGATCAGGGACCACTCCTGCAGCATGATTTGCCCCACCTCTGGATCTCATTGACCCAAGCTATACATCATAACGTATTGCACCAGAGCTCGTCGGTGCTGCCACACTCGCTGCAACATGTGAAGATTTGAATTCCACTGTGTGGGCACATCGCATTTCAGCCAGTGAACTGGCAGGCCCAA